>NC_062217.1:150353661-150656691 GCF_902686445.1 Sciurus carolinensis | reverse complement strand
AGATGAGAAGGTAGGATTTGGAACTATAGCCTGGAAGAGGGGAAAGGCAGGGATATAGGGGCCAGAGATTCTGAGGGTGGCCCAGGTGTACTCTGGGGCAGGCTGAAAGGAAGACAATGCAAAAATTGAGTTTTGAGTCAGGGGCCTAGTTCCAGACCAGATTTCAAAGATGTTGGTTTTACCCTTGCTGTTTTGCCCTGGTTTCCTAGTATCCCTGTTTACAGTTGTCTACAACTGTTATCCATGTGGCCACAGTTCCATTTTCTCAGGACACACCTCTGAGGTTCCTCCCAACCCCACCCTGAATCAAGCACAGGAAATGGGTTGGAGATTTTGCACCCTGCAATTCTTAAAAGAGTGGGGGAAGATAAGTGGGAATAGAAGCTAACGCACACCACCATGTTCCTTTTTCAGCCTCTGGATGGGGCCATTTTCCCACGGATTCTAGAACCCTTTTCCTGAGGTAGCTAAATCTTCAATTACTTCCCTCCCTATTGCCCCAGTTCTATGTCACCAAGTTGGCTCTCTTGGAAAAAGAGTCCAGAGGGAATGAAGAGAAGAATCTTTTCCCCATCACCCTCAAGTAAGGTTTATGGAGCAGCATAGTTATAGGCAGGCATAATTTCTTTCCCTGTCTTTAATTGGCCTCAGGTACACAGAACTACATTAATCATAACCCTGGTTCATGATACACTTTCGTCATTGCACCCACACACAGCACACATTTGTTTACTTATAATACTGTCGCAATAACTCATCATCATTACTATGAAAGCTAGGACCTTGGCAATAACTAAATCTGTTAATGTGGTCCATTCCCCCCTCAGGGAAGAGAGCTCCCAAGATATCCATCATCTTCTCGTTCTTGTTTTTCTTTTTCTTTTTCCTTTCTTTTTCTTTCTTTTTTTTTTTTTTTTTTATGATACTGGAGATTGAACCTGAGGGCACTCTACCACTGAGCTACATCCCTAGCCTTTGTTGTTTGTTTGTTTGTTTGTTTGTTTATAGACAAAGTCTTACTAAGTTATCCAGGTTGGCCTCAAACTTGCAATCCTCCTGCCTCAGTCTTCCAAGTAGCTAGAATTACAAGCATATGCCACCACACCCAGCTCTTATTTTCCTTTGATTTATTTATCTTAGCTATCTGTATCTAAAAACTTATAAGAATTTTTTAAATTCTAGTTTGTTTGTTTGTTTGTTGCAGTCCTGGGACAATTCTAGTTATTTTAAACCTTATAAGGAAATATTGCTGCATGTAATTTTTGGTGGCTTACTAATTTTGCTTAATATTGTATAATTAAGATTCATATTGTTACATATTGCTTGCAACCCACTCTTTTTTGAGGACTTTTTGTACTTTTACAGATTTATTTGACATACAGGGGTTGGGATATAAGTGAGGGTGAGGGGGTAAAGTTAACAGTTTTTTTTAATACATATATTTTTAGTTGTCGATGGACCTTTATTTATATGTGGTGCTGAGAATTGAACCCAGTGTCTCACACATACTAGGCAGTACTGTACTATGAGCCACAACCCAGCCCTTGAGGACTTTTTAATATTTCATTTTGTACCTCTACCACTATTACTCATTCTCTTGTCACTAGACATTGGGTTGTTTGTGTTTTTACATCATGGGGAGTACTTCTTTTTTCTTTTCTTTCTTTTTGTACCCAGTTTTGAACCCATGAGTACTTAGCCGTTGAGCCACATCCCCAGTCCTTTTTTATTTTTCATTTTGAAACAAGGTCTCACTAAGTTGCTGAGGCTGGCTTTGAACTTGAGATCCTCCTGCCTCAGCCTCCTGAACTGCTGGGATTACAGGTGTGTGCTGAGCCACCCTGCCCAGCTATGAGGAGCACTTCTATGAACTTTCTTCCTATTTCCCATTGAACACATGCAGAACTTTGCTTGGTTATATATTTAGGTGTGTTCTCTGGAAACTCACATTCCCACCTCTGAAGTCCAAGTCCACGTGCTTTATAGGTTAGAAGGTCTAGGGTTAACTTTAATTAAACTGCAAACATGTATTAGGTACCTGCCACATAGACTGTACTTGGACCATTAGTTCATTCAACTAATCAAGTCACATTCATGACTTTCTACAACAATAGGCTTGGAGCTAGAGACAGGACAGGGAACAAAATGCCATTGCAATACAGTTGGGCAGGGAAACATACTAAATGATCCCATACACATATGTGCAAACAATTTATGGCATAACTAAATGGTGTGGAATAAGCATGTAATAAGGAGATTTTATTTTATTTCTTGGTACTAAGGGATTGAATCCAGGGGTACTTTATCACTGAGCTATATTCCCACCCTTTTTTTTTTTTTGAGACAGGATTTCACCAAGTTGCTTAGGGCCTAGTTGTTAAGTTGCTGAGACTGGTTTTGAACTTGTGATCCTCCTGTCTCAGTCTCCTGAGCTGAGATTATAGAAATGGACCGCCACATACAGCAGAAGACCTTAAATGGTGTACTAAGGAAGGTCTCTCTGAGAAAGTGATGTTTCATCTAAGACTTGAAGAATGAGGACCACAACCAGGAAAAAGTATGGAGTAGAGGATTTCAGAGAGCAGAAACAGTTCCTGGTGTTGAAAGAACTGAAGAAAACCTGGGGAGTTCTGAACCTAACTAGAACAAGGTCAAATAGTGGCAGGAGGGAGAAGCTGGGACCAGATTGGACCATGCTCTTGCGTTAATGGTGATAATGATAATGATAGCAATTAACATTCATTATGTTCTAAGTTCATAAGAACCCTTTACTCAATTATCTCACTAAAAGCTGACCAATTTTTTCCTATATTACTATTTATTTAGTTTTTGGTACTAGAGATTGAACCTAGGGGCTCTTAACAACTGAGTCACATCCCCAGCTCCTTTTTATTTTTTTGTTTTAAGACAGTCTCCCTAAATTGCTTAGGGCCTCACTAAATTGCTGAGGCTGGTCTTGAATTTGCAATCCTCTTGTCTCAGCCTCCTGAGACACTGGGGTTGCAGGCAAGCAACACCGCTGCCCAGCTACCTATTTTTTTTTTTTTTAACAGCCTGTTGTAGATACTGTTATCTCCCATTTTACTTATACAAAGAAACATAGAGTCAGAAAAGTTAAGCAACTTGTCTATGGTCACAGAACCAACAAGGATTTTTAATTTCATCCAAATGTAATGGGCTGTGACTGAAGGATCTAAAATAGTTCTTGGTTGTGATCCTCTTGCCTCAGGATCCAGAGACACTGGGATTACAGGCAATGGCCACTGCGCCCCCATCCCCCACCCTGCTGGGTATGTACTTAGTTGTGGAATTGCTAGGTCATATGGTAACTTCATGTTTACCCTTCTGAGAAACTGGCGGACTGCTTTCCAAAGCAGCTGCACCATTTTATATTCCCATCAGCCATGTATGAAGGTTCTAATTTATCTATATCTTGCTAACAATAATATATGAAGTGGTATTTCATTGTGGTTTTGATTTGCATTTCCTTAATGACTAAATATTTCGAGCTTACTGGCCATTTCTGAATCCTCTTAGTGAAATGTCTATTCCAATTAGTCCCCCAGACCCACTCTTTTTTTTTTTTTTTGGTACTGGGGATGAAACCCAGGGATGCTCTACCACTAATTACAACCCAGCCCTTATTTATTGAATTTATTGTGGTACTGGGGATTGAATCCAAGGGCACTTTACCAATGAGCTACATCCCCAATCCTTTTTATTTTTTTATTTTTCCATTTTGAAACAGGGTCTCCTTAAATTGCTGAGGTGGTCCTTGAACTTGTGATACTCCTGCCTCAGCCTCCTGAGTCACAGGGACCAGAGGTGGGTGCCACCACACCTAGTTATGGTGCCCAACTCTTGATGGGGTCCTTTTAAACATAAATGTTTTTAATTTTGATGGGATCTAAATTTCCCTATTTTTTCTTTGGTTGCTTGTGCTTTTAGTGTATTTAGTAAACTTTTTCTTGAAGTATAACACAAAAGGTACATATATGTCATAAGTGTATAACTTGCTGGGTACTTCAGGGCACAGCTGTAATCCCTGTAATTGGGAGGCTGACAGGAGTATCACAAGTTTGAGGTCAGCCTCAGCAACTTAGCAATACCGTGTCTCAATAAAAAATAAAAAGGTGTGTAGCTCAGTGGTAAAGTGTCCTTGCATTGTTTTTTTGTTTTTTTGTTTTTTTTTTCAAAAGTTTTTGGAGGGCTGGGGGTATAGCTCAGTTGGTTGAGTGTTTGCCTCACAAGCACAAGGCCCTGGGTTCAATCCCCAATACCGCCAAAAAAAAGAAAAAAAAAAAAAAAAAAAAAAAAATTTTTGGAGCACTCTACAAACTGAGCTATATCCCCAGACCTTATATTTTTTATTATTACTTTTTAATGTGGTGCCGAGGATGGAAGCCAGTGCCTCACAAGCACTTTACCACTGAGCTACAGCCCCAATCCTGCCCCTGGGTTTGATTCCAAGTACTGGAAAAAAAAAAAAAAAAAAAAAAAAAAAACCAACTAAATAAATGTGTTACTTGACAAATTTTCTCACACTGTACACACTCTGTAACCAGCACCAAATCACGAAGCAGAACATTCTCAATACCCCAGAAATCCTTCTCATGATCCTTCCCCATTACTTTTCCTCTCCAAGGGTAACCACTTTTTAATACCATAATTGATTTGGGGTTTTTTGTTTGTTTGTTTATTTGTACTGTGAATTGATCCCAGAGTTGCTTTACCACTGAGTCACATCCCAAGCATTTTTAATTTTTTTATTTTAAGATAGGGTCTAAGTTGCCTAGGGCCTTGCTAAATTGCTGAGGCTGGTCTTAAACTTGCAATCTTCCTGCATCAGCCTCCCAAGTGCTGGGGCAGGCATGTGCCACAATGCCCTGCCCATGATTGGTTTTGCCTGGTGGGTTTTTTGTTTTTGTTTTTCATTACTGGATATCAAACCTAGGGTCCCTTTACCATTGAGCTACATTCCCAGCCCCTTTCATTTTTTATTTTGAGACAGGCTCTTGCTAAATTGCCAAGACTGACCTCAAATTTGTGACCCTCCTGCCTCAGCTTCCGGAGTAGGTGGGATTATAGGTGTGCCAGCAGTTTTACCTGTTCTTAAAGTATGTAAGTGGAATCACACTAAACAGGCAGATACTATCCAATGCTGGAAAGGATACAAAGAAATTGGAATTTCATCAATTTTTAATAAACTAATGTCTCAGAAAAACAATTTATATTAATGCATACAATTTTGGGGGCAGGTACCAGGGATTGAACTCAGAGGCACTCAACCACTGAGCCACATCCCCAGACCTATTTTGTATTTTATTTAGAGACAGGGTCTCACTGAGTTGCTTAGCATCTCACTGTTGCTGAGGCTAGCTTTGAACTCGCAATCCTCCTGACTCAACCTCCCAAGTCACTGGGATTACACAGGTGTGTGCCTTGCCACCCTGCAATCCATACAATTTTGGACCCACTAATTCCATTTCTGGGAATCACAGCTTTACTTAACTATTACATATTATAAGCATTACTTATAGAGTGTTTGGAAACCCCACAAAGAGATGAGTAGGGGAATGGTTTGGTAAGCTATAGGATATCCTAAAAATGGAATGTTACCCAGCTATCGAAAAGGGGTTGTGGGGCTGGGGCTGTAGCTCAGTGGTAGAGCATTTGTCTAGCATGTGTGAGGCACTGGGTTCAATTCTCAGAACCACATATAAATGAATGAAAATAAAGGTCCATCAACAACTAAAAAAATTTTTTTAAAATAATTAAAAAAAGAAAGAATATGGAGCAGAGCGAGGAGGAATGTCTATAATCCCAACTGAGGCAGGAAGATCACAAGTTGGAGACTAGCCTCAGTAATTTAGAGAGACCCTATCTCAAAATAAAAAGTAAAGGGGCTAGAGTTGTGGTTCAGTGGTAGAGCACTTGCCTAGCACGTTGTGAGACACTGGGTTCCATCCTCAGCACCACATAAAAATTAAAAAAAAAAAAAAAAAAAAAAAAAGAGGTATCATCTAACTACAACTGAAAAAAAAAAAAAGAAAAAGAAAAAGAAAAAGGACTGGGGATGTAGCTCAGTTGTAGGGTGCCCCTGGATTCAATCCCCAGTACCAGGGGGAAAATATTACGAAAACCTGAGGTGGGGGATGGCAGCACAACTGACAGGCATAGTGTTGGGCTCAGTATCTGGGGAGTTAGGGCCATGCAAACCATAAGTTTTCAGGCTTGGCTAGGACCAGGTGCAGAATCTGGATTCCCTCCAGGAATCCTGTGTGGCTTTCAGAAAGAAAGAACAGGCTGAAGAGGAATGATACTTTCCAGAGAAGACTAGAGAATGACTAGCAGCCTTGAAGAAACACCATGAAGATAAGATCGTTCATCATAAGGAGACTGAACATGTGCAGAAAGAAATTGTACCACATAGGAAGATCAAACATCTAAAACATGATGATTAAATGCACACAGTTCCCATAGAATGGCACAAACGCCCACTTATACACAGACGTAATTTTGATTTAATTAATATTTGTTCTGTGTGCTGCCAATAGATAAATTGGCATTAATGGGGGAAAATAAATACATATTGAAGCCAGACATAGTGGTGCAGGCATGTCTTTCCAGTGACTCAAGAGGCTGAGGCAGGAATATCTCAAATTCGATCCCTGCTTAGGCAATTTAGAGAGAACTTTTCTCAAAATAAAAATGCAAAAAACAACAACAAATACAATAAAACAACAAAAAACACCAAAGCAAGCAAACAAACAAACAAAAACCCTGAGGATGTAGCTCAATGGTAAAATGTCCTTAGGGTTCAATATCCAGTACCACAAAAGGAAAAGAAAAAAACAGAACATGGAAAAAAAAAAAAAACTTATGATAAATATTAACTAAAAAAATAAGAGAAAAAGTATCATGTAAGAGCCTCGGTTGGCCCTTGCAAGGCGGTCCCGCGCTATCCCCACCAGCTGGCAGTCTGAGTTCGCACGGGGACCTGTCCCGCCCCGCACCGGGACTGGGTCGGGTGCGGAGAGCACTTGGTCCTGGGAAACCCGGTGCGACTGCAAAGAGGGTCGCCCTCTCGCCAAGCCCGCAACTCACGCAACTCACGTTTGCTGGGAACCTGGCGCTAAACCATAGACTACCTGCTTCTGGGTGGGAGTTTCAAACGTAGCACAGCAGTTATCTGGTTAGATCTATCGAAAGTCAGTCCTCCACACAAGGGGCATTGGGCCCTCCTTCCTTCTTCAAACAATGGGGGCACGACATGACAAGTCTTTCAAACCTGCTGGAGGACATATCCGTCAGTCTGTCCCCTCAGTGAGGGGCTCAAACGATCCTCAAGGAAAAGACAGAATAGAACTAGTGAACCCCAGAGACTCTTCCACGGGATCAAACCTCTTTTTCTTCCACTACGCCTCTTTTTCTTCTGGGAAATGAAAACCCAAAGTTGAAATAATAATAACAAACAATAAAAACAGAAATTTGGAGGAAAAAAAGAAAGAAAAAGCATCATGTAAAATGACTGCAATTATGTTAAAGAATCTATGCTCAGAAAAAATAGGTGGGAAGAAAGGATAATGTTTGTAACAAGATGACTGGATTCTTCTTCCCCAGAGCTGCCCACCACCCCCACTCCCCCCAAAAAAGAATTTTTGAATCCTAGGTAGATTTTTTCTCTTTATTTTTCAGATTTCCTCTAATGTACTCAAGCTACCTTTATAACAACAAATACTAACCACAAAAGAGAAAGAATCCTGGTGGGAAGTAACAAAGGTCTGAATTAGGGCATTTATGCTGGAACCTGGGAAGGAAGGAGAATAGGTACAAAACGGTTGCTCTCTGAATTATGGGTGGTGATGGGTGGGCAGGGCAGAGGCAACGCTCACATTTGGAGAAACTAGGAGGACACTGGTGTTGTGAACTTCAGTGGGAATCCCAGAGGAATCACAGCATAGTGTTTCAGAGCATAGACTCCTGCAATATTCACTCCTGTTCTTTTTTGTTTGTTTGTTTGTTTGTTTTGCTGTTGTTGTTTTTTGTTTTGTTTTAGTGGTGGTGGAGTACCAGGGATTGAACTCAGGGGCATTCTACCACTAAGAGCCACCTCCCCAGCCCTATTTTGTATTTTATTTGGAGATAGAATCTTAATGAGTTTCTTAGCATCTCGCTGTTGCTGAGGCTGGCTTTGAACTTGTGATTCTCCTGCCTCAGCCTCACGAGCCATTGGGATTACAAGTGTGCTCCATCATGCCTCACTCACCCCTGTTTTGAATCCTGGCCTAACCACTTAGAGATTGTTAGCCCTGAGCAAATTTTTTATCCTCTTTGAGTTTGTTTCCCCATCTTTAATAACAGAACTAATAACAAGGGATAACAATAACATTTGTCTTTTAGTGTTGTTGGGAAGATGAATTGATAGGTAGAGTTTAGAAAATGCCTGGTGTGGAATAAACTTTCAATAAAAATTAACTTCTGATGTGACCAGCAGACCTGGGAGATCAGAAGCAAGTATTTCTCTTTCCCTAGCTACCTGTCAGACCAAAAATAGTTCCTCCACCTCCCCTTCCTCACTCAGCTCACTACCAGAAGGTGACCCATGGGATGATCCAAAGGCCACAGGAGTAGGAATGGATGGGACCTTGAAGTGGGTTGTGTGGGAGGATTGGAGTGGGGGAGATGGGTGTAGGATTAGAAACTAACTTGTTAAAAAAATGCATATTAAGTAGGCCAGGTTAACAGCAAAGCAGAGACCTTGGAAAACTCCATCAGACCCTCTGGTTTCATGTCAGTGAATCAGGATGTTTTCTGGCTGATATGAGGCAGGGGCACAGAAGGGGATGTCCCACTTTGCTCAATATATGCTGCCTAATTCATTAATTCTGCCTTCTTCATCTGGACCTAGAATTGCTGAGCACCTTAAAAAAAAGTTGAGAATGAACCTGGTGTGATGGCACATACTTGTAATCCCAGCTACTCATGACACTGAGGCAGGAGAATCACAAGTGCCAAGTCAGCTTGGGCAACTTAGGGAGACCCTATCTCAAAATAAAAACAAAATAAAAGGATTGTCCTCCGCATGTTATAAGGGATGAAGCTCAGTGGTAGAACATCCCTGAAGTCAATCCCTAGTAGCACAGGAGAGTGAGAGAGAGAGAGAGAGAGAGAGAGAGAGAGAGAGACCAATGAGACACTTATAAAAAGATGAGAGGAAGCTCTATTTGCAAGTCTGTCCTCCTGCAATATCCCCTGTCACCTCTACTCCCAGCCCTGCAAACTCAGAAGACGAGTCTATGAGCAACTACCCAATGTCTAACTGAAGCCTGAGACCACATTCCCTGAAACACAACCACATTCCCTGGCTATATAACATGCCTGGTGTGTGCCTTCATCTGCACTCTGATTTTATGCCTCTTCAGTCTTAACTTGTTCTGCTGCCACCCATGTAGCTTCTGCAGGGACTCTGTTCCATTAGTCTACATCTTAGCACTATCTGCTTGCTTTCTGTTGGCCATAAGCATACTCCTCTTGTATGTTGCCCTTGTGCTGCCTGATGCCCATTCCTAATCTCTGAAAGCTGACCCCTCAGGACAGCAGCCACCTATGGTCTCCTCAGGGAGATCCCATCCTAACCTGGGACCCCCCTCCACGTTTATGTAACTTGTTCCCACTTGAACTTTTTTGGCCCCAGTTCTCCTAGAACTGTTACTTTTCAACCCAGGACTTCTTCACACTCTTGTCTCCTCCCTCCTCTCGTCCTGAACCCTCTTCCATTTTCCTCTCTTATCTGTGACCTCCCCATCCCCAGACCTCCATCCATCCCCTCCTAACTTCCACACTTCTACGTATGTCCTACCATGTTCCTCTTTCCTGACTCTCTATCCCTCTCCCCAGTCTGACACTTGCCTCTCCATGGGCTTGAACATCAGCAGTTTTGCAAACAATGAGTAGATACCTGAGGCCATTTCCTGCAATGGTTTATTCTTTCAGGAACAACATATACAACCTCTTTGTTTTCTTTTCTTTTTTTTCCCTTTCTTTCTTTCTTTTTTCTTCCTTCCTTCCTCCTTCTTTTCTTTCTCTTTTCTTCCTTGTCTCTCCTTCCTACCTTTCTTCCTTTCCCCTCCCTCCCTCCTTTCTTCCTTCCTTCCTTCCTTCCTTCCTTCCTTCCTTCCTTCCTTCCTTCCTTCCTTCCTTTCCTTCCTTCCTTCCTTCCTTCCTTCCTTCCTTCCTTCCTTCCTTCCTTCCTTCCTTTCTATTGAATGCAGGGGCACTTTACCTCTGAGCTACATCCACAGACCTTTTTTTTTATTTTTATTTTATTTTTGAGATGGTCTCACTAAGTTGCCCAGTCTAGACTTTCTTGATTCTTCTGTCTCAGTCTCCCAAGAATCTTGGATTACAGGCATGTTCCACTGCTAGGCCCCTTTATGCCTTATTTTATTTTATTATTATTATTTTTTGTGCCACGGATTGAACCCAGGAGCACCTTGCCACTAAGTCACATCCCAAGCCCTTTTTAATATCTTAGGGCCTTGCTAAGTTGCTGAGGCTGGCTTTGGACTTGTAATCCTTCTGCTTCAGCCAACTGAGCCACCCTCACAGCTTCAAGTCTATTTTCTAGACACAGAGCAGACTCAACTCTCCCTCTGCCCCTGGGAATTTCCCTCTGGGCCCCTATCTCCAGTTCACTCCAGAATCCCAGCCTCCCAGAGTTCTTGGGTTTACACCCATGGGAGTGGCAGATTCCAGGCATCACTGTCACACACAAACCTCAGCCTGTCCAACCTCATTTCTCTGTCCCTTCTCCCCAGGATCATTTCTAGGCAAGAAACCTCTTTCCTTCAAATGTTCGCCTACTCCTCGTATATACTGTCCATGGATGGGAGCCCATCAGAAGAATCCAATCCAACCTGCTGGGTGAGGTGGAAATAGCCTGCAGTAGGGCTGGGAAGGTGGAGCTCTCTAGTGGTTCATTGTCATCTTGTCTTCTCCAAAAGTTGGGATCAACATATAGGTTGTCCTTCTAGGCATCAAAAACCCATGCTGGGGGCTGGGGCGATGGCTCAGTCGGTAGAGTGCTTGCCTTGCAAGCACAAGGCCCTGGGTTCGATCCCCAGCACTACAAACAAACAAACAAAAAAGCACCCATGCTGGGATGTTGTCCAGCAGATTGGGAGTGAATAGTCAAGTGTTTTTCATTCAACATAGAGCCTAGAACTAAGACAGCTTCTTAGCTGGTGCTCAACCTGGTACTCAACCACTGAGACAACTGGTCCCACTGATGGAGAAAAAAGAAATCTGAGTTGTACTTCCTGAGAAGTTGGTTTGACTTTAGGAAGATGATGTAAGGAATTTTCATAGTTAATGTTGACAATATTCAATTTTTTGAATCCAAAGGCACTCCCTAGTCCTTTTTATTTATTTTTCTTCTAAAATTTGAGACCATCTCACTAAGTTGCCCAGGTTAACCTCAAACTTGCTATCCTCCTGCCTCAGCCTCCTGAGTTGCTGGGATTATAGATGTGTGCTACCATGCCCAGCTACAATATTAATTTTTCCACCTGTGCTTGACTTTAGAATTTTATCTATGTAGAACATAATTCTGTGAAGTCAGACATGGTCGTGCATGCCTGTAATTCTAGCAATTTCAGAACCTGCCTGCCCACTCAGATCTGGGGCATTCCTCCATGTTTTTGACTGCTCAGATTACTTACTTTCGTTCTTTTTGATATGAGGGAATTGAACTCATGGGCACTCAACCACTGAGCCACATCCCCAGCCCTTTTTTGTATTTTATTTAAAGATAGGGTCTCATTGAGTTGGTTAGTACCTTGATAAATTGCTGAGGCTGACTTTGAATTCGAGATCCTCTTGCCTAGGCCTCCCAAACTCCTGGGATTACAGGTGTGCATCACTGCGCCTGGCTGAATTACTTTCTTAACTGTTAGTAGTATTCCTCACTGGATAAAATTCATAAGAAAAGAAAAAAACATTTTTTTTCTGTGCTGGGGATTGAATCCAATGGCCTTGTACATGCTAAGCATGTACGACTAAGCTATACTTCTAACCCCAGAATTTATAAGAATTTAGAATTTAATCTCACATTCATCTTCTATTGGCTGTGTAATCATGGGTATTTTTTTAATTTCTCTGTGCCTTAACTTCCTCAGCCATAAAAAAGGAAAGATAATAATAGTATCTACCTTACAAGACAGTTTCGAGGATGGAAGGAGAGCATGGATGTCGAGAAAACTACTTGTAAGCTATAAATTCTTTACATATTCACTTCAAGGCCACTAATAGAAACTGGAGGGATCTCTAAGTTCAGTTTCACTCTATTTTACAGAGGTTGAATGAGGAAGTGTTACAAAATAGTATAGCAGAATCCTTTTTTTTTTTTTTTTTTTTTTGGTACAGGGAATTTACCTGCTGAGTCACATCCCTATTCCTTTTTATTTTTTATTTTGAGACAGGGCATCACTAAGTTGCCCAGTCTGGCCTTGAACTTGCGATCATCCTGCCTTGGTTTCCCAAGTAACTGGGATTATAGGCCTGCATGTCTGACTCCTTCAGTTTTTTTTTTTTGTTTGTTTTTTTAAAGAATTTAACCTTTTATTTTATTTATTTACTTATTTTTTAATGTGGTGCTGAGGATGGAACCCAGTGCCTCACCCATGCTAGGCAAGCGCTCTACCACTGAGCTACAACCCCAGCCCTCCTCCTTCACTTTTTAAATTTTGATATTCTCAGTCCATTGACCACACATCTGTTCAGTGGCAAAGCACTCCTGGGTTCAATCCCCAGTAACAAAAAGAGAAAAAAAGATCAGGGTTTGGTAATAGACAAAGCTAATAAAAGTAACAAATGTGGAGTCAAGAGCTCACTTCCAGCTCATTAATTTTTTCCTTAAAACAAAAAATCACGCCCCTTGAAGGTTTTAGTAGAGAGATCTTCTGGAACCACCTGGGAAGGTGTCCATTCTACAAGAACTTATTTCCTTTATTGGAGATGCCACAAAGATTTAGGAAATCTAATCAGTGTTCTTTGCTCTTTCTGACTCCCCTTCTAACTTTTCTACCCTGGAGCTGTTCTCATCTCCTGTTTCAAAGCAACCCTTCCCTTACCGATAATGTGTTTTCCTTTCCCAACTTTTATAGAGTCCTTACTACTGAACTCACTAGGGTCTGGCCAGTGTAGTAGAGGGGGGAACTGGTTACTGATCATGTCCCTCCCCAATTCCCAGTCTCCCCATAAATTTCATATCCCACATGGACCCTCCATTCTCTCTGAAGGAGCTCTGAGAATGAGCCAATTTATCTAGTCCCGGCTATCTCTGTGTCCCTCCTGGCACAATACTTGCCCTCAGTCTTCCCTTCTTTCTCCCCATTGTGACTCCTAGAATCCTACTCAATCCTCAACGTCAGGGCTTTGTCAACCTCTTCTAGAGAAGACCTGCCCTGCAAATCTGAGGCTCCCAGTTGTTCCTAGGACCTGCCTGGGGTTGTTAAGGGTGAGGAAAATGCTCACCTCTTCCCACTTTTCTCCAGAATTAAAAATAATCGAAGTTGAAAAGACTACAAATCACCTTGGAATCTGAATGACTGCCAAATCCTAGGAACCTGAAACTGATGAAAGACCTGAAGAGTCTCCAGGAGGGCCCAGAGGCTCAGGGAGGCCCAGGATGAGGTGGTCTCTCCTCATTCTCAGTGAAGGCCACCATCTCACTCCTGCTTCCTTAGCTCCTCAGAGCTCCTTCCCTTGCCCTCTATTTCTTAGAAAATGGAAACTTTTGAGAGATGTGAGCTTGTCCAGCTGGCTACAGGTTTATGTATTAGCTGTAATTCTGGTCAGAGATTTCAGGAGGACGCCCTCTCTGCCCCTTTCTCTCAGCCTTCATACTAAGAACTTCCTGTGCTCCCCCGAGCAAACATATTTCCTTGCCTCTCACTCTCAGGCCCTTCTCCGCATTCAGATCTACCTCCCCTCCTTCTCTGCTTCTGGTCCAGTTCCATTCTAGGCATCTCTGATTCTGACTCTCCTTGTCTTTGTTCTTGCTTATGTACTGTGTCCTTTGTTCTTGCCCATGTCCTTACCACAGGTCAGTGTGAACCTCTGGAGCCAGGCCCAGGCATAAGCCCTCCCTTGGGGAATCAGGGGAGAAACAAATTTATGTTTCTTTTTATAACTGGTGAGTGATTCTTCTCACTCAGTCCTCACCTTATGGCCCAGTTCAACCTCTTTTCCCATCTGAATTTTTTTTTTTTAACAAGTCAAGTTGGGGTTCCATGCAATAATAGTGCAGTTTATAGTTCAAATGGCCCACTAGCCTCCGAGTTGTGGATTCTGAAAAAGTTTTTTTTTTTTTTTTTTTTTTTTTTTTTTGTGGTACTGGAGGTCAAATCTAGTACTTCAAGAATGCTATACAAGTGTTCTGCTGTTAAGCTACCTCCTTAGTCCTCCCTTATTCAAGGGAGATTCACCTCCATTTCATATTTTGTGCATAAAGTGAGACATTATTGATTTTTGACTAAGTCTTGACATTCTTGTATTTAAAATTTATAGAAAATGTGACCTCATTGTGCCCTCCCAGGAAACTTCTGTGTCCTTGACTTCCTCCCCAGTTCCAATCCTGGAAAAAAAGAATCCTGGTAGCTCAGGTTTTTCTTCTGGATGACATTTTCTTAGTGCAAGATCTGGATCCCTCCCCCTTTTCATGCGTCCTGAATTCTCTTCTGACTTCTCTGTGTCCTCAGAGAACCTTGATTTACTACCACTAGAGGCTTCCTCCATCCTTGCTTGAGAAGGGTATGTGCATGTTTGATGGAGCTGGCAGTGTCAAGAGTGACCACCAGGGGGAGCCTGTGCCTAAGAAGAGGCTGAGATGGGACTGGACTACTGTGAGGATTTTTCTGGCCTCCCCTCATCCCCATACTCACCCGACCCTGATGAAGTAAGTGTGACAAGCATTTCGGTGTGGGGTGGCTCCCTATGGAGCTAGGAGTATAGAGTTGTCTCTGTGCCTGACTGTTCCTCTTTTTTCCTTACCACACGTCTGTGTGAACCACACTTTGGTGCACTGTCTCAGGTGGAACACTTCCTAAGAACGGGTTCCCTCAGGGTCAGATTCAATGTGAGGATTAATCTTTCAGTGCTTTGACTTCAACTACAACTTCCACTAGTCTCTGCTGCCCATCCTTTACCTGGATCCTCTTTTACTCAGGTTTTTCTGTAAGCCCATGTGGGGAGACGGGGAGCAAACCTTGGATCAGCAAGCTCTTCTTTATTCTGCAGCGAAGTCAATCAATCAAGCACAGGAGGGCTCATTTTCTGGGTATGGAAATGACTGTGGGCTACAGAAAGAGTCTGAGTTTCATAGTGTACAATGAGGGCGAATTCACCATTGGAGACTGTGGATGTACTGTTGGGACAGTCAGGGGACCTAGTGGTGCACTGTTAAAATTTTAATTCAGGAAGGCAGCTGTAAAAAGTTTGCAACTCATTGTCACTGGGAAAAGCTCACAACTCAGTGTTCAGTGCTTATCTTCCTATCCTCCCAGGACTCATCTGCAATGGGAAAGGGTAAGAAAAGTCCAGGGCCCAGGTTCAGTATTTGCCTCCTCCCTTCAGGACCCATTGTGATTGGGAAGTGGTAAATGTTTGCTTTTGGTGGAGATGCTGTGGATGAACCTGGGAAGGGATGAGTTTCCTTTTTCCTTAGGGTCCACTGTTACTAGGAAAGGATGTACTGGAAGAGGTTTAATGTTTGGTTATTTTCCCTCCCTCCTCCATAACCACACTATCCCTCCGTTTTTCACGGTGGGGGTAGGGGGGTTGTCTTGTAGGAATATTATTTTCCGTAACCCTTCATTTCCCATCCCTCTTTATCTCCTAGTTTGGGGATCTGGGACCCTGGGTAGCACCAGTTATGTCCCTTTCTTCTACCCCCACCCCACTCCCAAGATGGTTCTGCATCAGTGACTTTCCTGCCCCCTCTATTGCCCCAGGTGGTCTGTTTCTTTTTTCAGATCCATCTGCCTTCTATCAATTTCAGGTTAGATCAACAAAACAATCAGTCTGGTCTGTGAGTAAAAGGGAGGAAAGTCATAAATCTATAAAGCCTAGAGCCCATTCCCTTCTTCTCACCCAGGCAGTAGGGACCACTCAGATGCTGCATCCACACTAACTGAACCTGTTATAAGCCTGCATTGTGATACATGCTGAGGTTACAAAACCAATAACCATGCTCTCTGCCCTCAAGGAACTTGAATGCTAATTAGGGAGACAAGCAAATAACTAGGTAACACAACATCAAAGAAGAACAGCTGGAAAGAAGATTGGAAAGAGAGGCAGGGCCAGACATGAAGGAAGGGATGCCTTTATAGGAGTTTGATCTTTACCCTGAATACTGAAGTAGATTCTGAACTTAGTCATATTTGCTTGTTATAAATCCTCTAGGTGTTATGGTTTAGATTAAGTGTCTCCCAAAAGCTCATATGTGAAACAATGCAAGACAATTTAGAAGTGAAATGATTGGGTTATGAGAGCCTTAACCCAGTCAGTGAATTAATCCCCTGATAGGGATTAACTGAGTGGCAGGTAGGGTGTGGCTGGAGGAGGTGGGTCCATAGGAGCATATCCTTGGGGTTTATATTTTGTTCATGAGGAGAACTCTCTGCTTTCTGGTGTGATGTCTTGAGCTGCTTTCCTCCATTGCACTCTTCTACCATGATGTTCAGCCTCACTTTAAACCCTTAGGAATGGAGTTGGTCATCCATGGACTGAGACTCCTGAATCTGTGAGCCCCGAAATAAACTTTTCCTCCTTTAGCTGTTCTTCTCAGGTCTTATAGTCATAGCAGCAAAAAGTTGACTAAAACACTGGGTAATCAAGGTTAGATTTGAGGATATAGGAATGTCAATTAGAAAGCCACAATAACTCTTGGTGACAGGTGGCCAGATCTAGGCAGAAAGCTGGGTTGGGGTATGGGAGGAGAGGAAGAGTTGTCCGTGTTACAATTTTTTTCAGGTCCCAGGTGGAAGAAGGGCCTGTGACCCTTGCAGGCTGGTAGAGAAGGGAAGAGGGTCTGAGTTTCCTGGGTAGGTGACAGGCAGGCCAGAAGGCACAAAGCATTCTCAGTTGTACCTCATCTCTGGAGCTCCATGAGGTTCTCAATGTGAACCTACTTTTCTTGGTCAAGGACCTCGGATTTGAAGCTTTGTCCACTACTAAAAACTTTTTTTTTTTTGGTTCTTGGGATTGAACTCAAGGTACACTACCCCTGAGCCACATCCCCAGTCCTTTTTTGTATTTTATTTAGAGACAGGGCCTCACTAAGTTGTTGAGGCTGGCTTTGAACTTCAGATCCTCCTGCCTCAGCCTTCTTAGCCACTGGGACTACTCATAAGTTTTAGCCCCAGAATGTCCCCCTTTTCTCAAGTACCCAAGGTCAAGGACCTCAGTTCCTAGATTTTCCATTCCATAGGCCTCAACATCTTTTTTTTTTTTTTTTTTTTTTTTTTAATGCACTTTATTTTTAAACAACCTACCTGACATGTTTTCTTAAAAAACAATGCCTCCTGGGCTGGGTTTGTGGCTCAGTGGTAGAGCACTTGCCTGGCATGTGTGAGGCCCTAGGTTCAATCCTCAACATCACATATAAGTAAGTAAGTAAATAAATAAATAAAATAAAGATCCATTGACAACTAAAAAAATTTTTTTAAAAAAAACCCAATGCCTCCACTCCAAGTAAATCACAGACAAAATAAATAAGCTGAAAATTTATGGAGTGCTTAACGAATTTACATGTCATCTTTGCACAGGCGCCATGCTAATCTTCTCTGTATCAGTCCAGTTTTAGTATATGTGCTACAGAAGTGAGCACAAGTTGCAATGTCTTGTCCAGGGACCCTCCCTTTCAACCAAAGACCTCAGACTTGGAATCTTTACCCACCTATTCAGACACCTTTGATTCAGGAAGACCACAATGGGTCATCACTCTGATGGCTTTCTCACATGCTCCACTAAAATCTATTCAGACCATGATATTTGTAACCCTGACAAGTTCTCCAAAACCCCAAGCTATGGTTTGGGATCATTTGCACCCTCCACACTGGAGGTCGGGGATGAGCAAGGGCCAGCATAATCAATATCTACCTGTAAAGGTAGATAAAAGCTACCAACCATCCAAGGTCACCTGCTCCCCTCAGAGCTGCCAGGCTGGGTGGTATCCATGCTGAGGCCTTACTAATGGGTGACCCAGAGGAATTTCCTCAAGGAAAATCTTGGCCCTTTCCCTATGCTCCCAGGGGTTCACTGAGTATAATTCTTTCTCCTCCTGGCACAGCAAGAGGCCCAAGCCAAATCTCCAGCTGAGAAGCAACCATCATTCAGTAGGATCATCAATAGGAAAAGAGCTTCTAGTGTTGGGCTACCCTCATCTTCCCAGCTTCAAAACCACGAAGAGAAGGAACCCCCTCCCAGACTAGAAAGGAACTGAGGTAACAGCTGAGGGAGAAGCAACAGCTTTAAGGCTAGTAGCTGAACTCCAGGTGTTGGTAGACAGGCTGGCTTGAGGTCCAGGACAAGGGCCATTCAAGCCTTGGGTAAGACCAACTTGTCATCCTAGGACTTCATTGAGGCTAAGGAGCCATCTCAGATGTGGCCATATGGACGAGCTACCTTGGGACCTCCACAAGATTAGAGAACTAACAACAATCATGGGCAAGACTGAAGGGCTACTCCCTTCCTCCTGAGAATCTAAGAAACCATCCCTAGACCCATATGAACTTGAATCTACTGTCAAGCCCAGGATGAGGCTGGGCAGAATCTAAACTGCAGGTACTAGCTGAGGACGAAGCTGAGTGGCAGTGCTTACCTTGGCCCCTGCCTTACACAAGGGGTAGCTGGGGCCTAGGATGATGTTGAGTGGTAGCATCCAGGGGCCTATCCTAATTCAGAATTAGGCAGAGGCCACTTGGATAGAAATGGACATAGGGTCAAGATGTCTTTGGACATCTAATCCAGACAAGTAGAAATCTGTGCTGCAGATGCTTTTATTTCTTGGTTTAAGGTCAGTAGAAATGTGGAGCCCTCCAAGTACGTCTGCTCCCAGTGACTCATTATTGAGCCAGAGGGCTCTGCAGGCAGCTCTCTTGTCTGTAGTATATTTTCTTTAAAACCAGGGGTGCTCCAGAAATCTTGGGGGAAGCAGGCATAGGCTCAGGGCCTGTCACAATTCATACTCAGAAGAGTTCCAGGGAAAAGAAGGTGTAGCTCTATAGAGTCCCCTCCCTACAATGGGCTAGAAAGTCCAGCATTGATCCAGGGATGAGGAGCAGATTCAAGCCCAAGGAGGCCATTCAGTAAGGCAGGTCAAATATTACAGCTGCTACTCTCTAGCTGACTCACTTGGTCAAGTCATTCAGTCTTTCTAGATTCTATTTCCTCACCTGGAAAATAGGGATAATATCAGTACTTTTCTAGCAAGGTTAAGAGAAGCATTAGAAGAGAGATTATATAAAGACCAGCAGAGTACCTAGCATACATGAAACTCATAAATGTTAATTATTTTCATGATTGGAAGTAGCTGTTTCAGCCAAGAGATCCAGATTCACCCACTCCTACAACCCACAACCCTGAGACCCTCAGCTATTAAAAAACACAAACTGTATATATTTGATATTTATATACATTTTAAAATTGCTCCAGAAGAGAAAAGAGTACTGCACACACGGGTCCCACCCTGGCCCCCTCCAACTCCTATATACCCTTCCCTGATCACTGTGTCCTACAAATGATTTCCTGTGTCAGTCACACAGAGGCCCTGTCCAGATGGTGTTTAGGCTTCTAGTCCTGGGTGATCTGATGCCTGAAGGGTAGTCATAGGTCCCCGAGGTGGGGTGGGGGGTGGAGTGCCTGGGTCCCATAGGATGTCCTCATAAAGGCTTAGAATTGGGCCTGAGGGTCGTCCTTGAGTTCCAGTCTGCTCCAGCAGGGTTTTGAGCAAGCCCACTGTAAGAGGAGGTTCTTCCCCTGGTTCAGGAAATGGGGTGGGAGGCCCCACTTCATCTGCGAGGTGTGTCCGAAGTAGAAGCAGGAGTTCATCTGGAGCTAGTTCTGGTGGGCACAGGCGGCAAAGGAGGGGGAGGTGAGCATCAAGCTGGCGGTGCCGGGCGAACTGGGCCAGAAGCAGTTTGAAGATCTCACTTCGAAGCAGGGGGCTGGAGGGGCCAAGGGCCAGGCCAGCCTCCAGAGCCCGCTCCCACTGCTCCTTTTGTATCAAATGACTCACAGCTTGCAGCACAGCTTTGGGTCGCCCACTGCCCAAAAGCAGCTCCAGCTCCAGTGTCTCAGGCCTGGTCCCCTCCTCACCTAACACTGCCAGGGCTCGGCGATACAAGGGCAGCCCTGGACCTCCAGCCCCCCAGCCTGGCCCACCCTGCTGCTGTGCCAGTTCCACAAAGGGGGGTAGCCATCGTGGCTCCAGCTGGCATAGACATTGGCACAGGAGTTCAAAGGGGGGCAGTATCCCATTGGGTGTTTCCTTTCCAGCTGTTGTATCCCCTAGCACCTTCTTCCACACATCAGGGGGAGCTTGGGACCTCAGCTTGCCATTTCCATCTGGCTGGAGCTGCAGGGCCCGAAGAGTGGCATCCCAGGCTGCTGTAGGAAGGGTTTGGAAAATGGTGTTGAGCTGGGCCAGCTGGTCTCCTGTTAACTCCGTCCTCAGCAGGCGTGCTACTTCGTGCTCTGCCAGCTCAGTCCAGCCAGCCTCCTCCTCATCCCCAGCCACCAGCTGGGTCTTGAGCTGCTCTAAGCCTCGGTAATCCCTAAGCTCGGCCCTCAGTGTAGTCAACAGTGTAGATGGGGGCAGGTGGCCCTGGAGGATGGAGGCCAAAGCTTGAGGTGCTCGGAATGTACTGTCCTGTCTCAGTTCCTCTGGGGTGAGCTGGGCACCCCGCAGGCTCCTCCGCTGGTAGTACAGACAGGCCTCCTCAAATACCTGATCCTTAGTTGAAGGCAGCTCAAGGCCCTGGGGGGCTTCCCAGCCTACACAAAACAGACCCAAGGCTGAAAGCATACGAAGACCTCCTCCAATCTCCAGCTCTTCCTCATCCTTCATGCCAGGGACTGGAGGTTCCAGCAAATATACTCTGTCTGTACTTAGGACCTTCCTTTCCAGCAGCTGTCCACTGCCCAAGTCCAGCAATTCCAATGTGGAACCCAGCACACAGGCCAGAGTGCCATGAAATATTCCCAGGGCAGCAGACCCCTCTGGGCCTACAGGTGCCTCCTGCAGGGTGCCCACAGCACGTGTACCACCGTGGGACTGCACGAGGCTCACAGAGCCCCCAAAGTCAAGCAACAGAAGGCCCTGGGGAGCTGGGGCCCAGGTATGTACAGCCAATGGCTTTCTGGGGGACAGCAACCCAGGAAGGCCTCGGAGCAGGGTCTGGAAGTCCCAGGTGTCTCCTTGTCTGGGATTCAGGCTTTTACTGTGGGAGAGGCCAAGACATGGGGCAGACACTATTACTTTGCCTTTACTTGGGCTCCAGATTAGTAGAATGTGGGCGACACCAGGCCAGGTGGTGGCAGTGGGCACTAGGAAGAGATCCTTTCGGGAGGCCAGCAGGTCAAACGGGGGCAGTGGTGCAGCAAGACGCGTGTGCGGCCCAGGTTTGTGGCCTGCCTCCCCGCTGGGCTCAAGGAGTCCTGACGCACACGCGATAGCTGAAAGCCGATACAGGCCGCCCTAGTGGGTCCCTCAGTGCCGACAGCTGCTCCTCGCACCACACCAGGCGGCCTCGGGGCGCCGCCACTGCCACCACGCGGGCTTCACCGCCCGGACACAGCTCAGTGCTCTGCAGCAGCTGCCAGCCAGGCTCCATCCCCACACCCCACACCTCAGTTATGCCACTTTCCCACACCAGGACCAGCGCGGGTCGTGCCGGCCACGGCAGGAAAAAGGCGTCAAGCGGTGAAGGGTGGCCCTCGGGCCAGGCCCGCTCCAGTTCCGCGCCGGATCCTCGTACAGCTACCAGCAGCTGTGGGGCTGGCGCCCCCAGGGGTCGCAGCGCAGCAGGTGGCGGCCGTCTGGGCTGCAGCGGACTCGGGCAGCTGGGTCCCCAGCCAGCAACTCCGGAGCCGGGCCGCGCCACTGAAGTTGCTAAGGTCAAAGAGCAGGCGCAGAGTCCCCGCACGCTTCATGGTGCCGCCGGCGCCCTAGCACGTTAGGCCCGGCCGCCCGGTGGGGCGAGGCCCGTCTCTCGGTGCGCTGTTCTCCGGGAAGTCGAGAGCGTAGACGAGACTTCCGTCCCCGTGGATGAGGTGGGCCGAGGACAGGCCTGTGTGTCGACTCCGCCCCGCCCCACTAGGCTAGCTAGGGGATTGCCCCAGTGCACGCCCCGCTGGCACGCCCCGCCCTCCGGGGGAGGAGCCTCCGCAGCTCCCCTGCTTTTCAGCTTCGTTGACTTCTCAGGCTGTCTTCCTGGCACCTGGAAGCGAAGCATGGCTCAGACTAATCCTGACTTCGGCTCTGCTGAGCCCCCGAAAGCGTCCATCTTCTAAGGCTTTTCTTTCTTCCGAGTTTCGCTCTCTGAGTCCAGTTTACTCATTTCTTCTTCTTTTTTTTTTCTCTTCTTTTTTTGTAGTACTAGGGATTGAGCCCAGGGCCTCACACATGCTGGGCAAGCACTTAGTTACATCCCTAGCTACCACTCATTTATTTTTGAAAGTTTCATTGAGCACCTAGTTTATGGCAGGCTCTGAGTAGTAGACTCTGAACAAAATAGAAGAGCTTCAACCTTGCCTGTTAATCCCCAGCAGCTCAGGGGGCTGAGGCAAGAGGATCACAAGATCAAAGCAGCCTCAGCAATTTAGCAAGGCCCTAAGCAACTCAGTGAGACCCTGTCTCAAAATAAAAAATAAAGAGGTCTGGGGATTGTGGCTTAATGGTTAAGCGCCCCTGGGTTCAATCCCCGGTGCCAGACAAACTTCAACATCAAGGAGGTTGACAATCCAGTGGTAAATCGTAACAGTTAATATTTCCATAGTAGACACTATGGGACAGACCTGCTTTTTTTTTTCCAGATCTGTTTCCTTTGGCAGATAAGGAAAATGAAGCACAGAGATTAAGTAACTTGATCGAGATTACACCGGCATTAAGCAGAAGTGGAATTTCAACCACAGGCTCCAGAGTCAGTGTGTCAAACCATTTTATTCTATCAACTATAACCAAAATCAGCAGTTTGCTAAGAAAACAACATATTTAGAGCCACAGAGTCTATTTGTCATCTCTTCAGCAACACCTATAAATTTTAGCTTTTTAAATTATTTATTTTTTTCAGTACTGGGAATTGAACTCAGAACACTCTACCTCTAAGCTACATTCCCAATCCTGTCTTTTGAGGCAGTCTTGCTCCGGCTGGCCCAGGACTTGCTATCCTCCCACCTCAGCCTCCCCAGTTGCTGGGGCTACAGGCTTGTGCTAGGGCGCCTGGCTTGATAACCTCCTTATTGAAAGTTCCTCCTGTGGATTCCACTGCACATTTTTTTTTTTTTTTTATGGTACAGGGATTGAATCCAGAGGCACTTGCTTAATCATTGAGCCACATCCTCAGCCCTCTTTATTTTTTATTTTGACACAGGATCTCACTAGTTGCTTAGGGCCTCACTAAATTGCTGAGGCTGACTTTGAACTTGTGATCCTCCTGCCTCAGTCATGGGGATTACAGGTGTGTGCCACCATGTCTGGCTAGCTAGCACTATCTTAAGGGTTTTGTTTGCCATTGGTTCCTCTTCTTGCAACATCCTTTATTTTATTTCATTTTTAGCATTGGGTTTGGAACCTGGGGGCACTTTACCCCTGAGCTACATCCCCAGCCCTATTTTATTTTTTTTATTTCAGAGATAGGATCTCACTAAATTTCTTAGGGCCTTGCTTAGTTGCTGAGGCTGGCCTTGAACTTGTGATCCTCCTGCCTTAGCCTCCTGAGTTAACTGGGATTACAAGTGTGGGCTACCACATTAAATGTTGGCACTCCTCTGTCCATTCCCCAATGACATTTTGGTTCTCTCTCTCTCTCTCTCTCTCTCTCTCTCTCTCTCTCTCTATTCTCTTTCTTTCCTTATGGCTTGAACTATTACATGGAAGCCAATGACTCCAAAATATTTATCTATAGCCCAGATATCTGTTGAGTTCCAATAAAGGGTATACAAAAGTCTACTAAATATTTCTGCTTGGATGTCTCACACTTTAATCTCAATATATCCTAAACATCATCTTCCTGCCCCCAAATTACTCCTCCTCCAGTTGCTTCTAGTTGCCATAGGATTTATTTCATTTTTATACCCTATCTTCATTTTTAGAGTAGAGTCTGGCACAAAAACCTCGATTGAGTTTGCTGGAAGGAATGAGTAAGCTTATGTGGGCATGTTTGTGTGATATCATTTAGGAACCTTTGGTTAAAAGTTACAGAAATAGCCCATGGCTATCTTAAGTAAAAGTGCTATTAATTAGAAGAACAAAAGGAACTCAGAGTCTGCAGGAGAAAGGAAGAACAGGCTTGAACAATGAACAGTAACCAAGATACTTACTGAAGAATGAGAAATAGGAAGCATGACTGTTTTTCAGTGGGAACCATCTAACCAGGGTAACGTGGTCCCTGGTGCTTCATGACTTAGGTGCTGCACTGGAGGACAGAACCTGTGATGAATAAATTGTGATCATCCTTTCATCTCTGTATCTCTCCCTCTCTCTCTCTCTCTTTTGGTACTGGGGATGGAACTTAGGGGCACTCAACCACTGAGTCACATCCCCAGCTCTATTTTCTATGTTATTTAGAGACAGGTTCTCACTGAGTTGCTTAGTGCCTTGCCATTGCTGAGGCTAGCACTGAACTCGAGATCCTCTTGTTTCAGGTTCCTGAGCCACTGGGATTACAGGTGTGTACCACCTTGCCCGGCTCTTCTTTGCATCTCTTGATCAAAAGCCAAAGTCCTCAAAGGTTATAGCTGGTGGCTAAAATCAGATCATGTGCCTTCACTTAACTGGCTGTTCAGGAATGTTTTTCCATTTATATTATACCTAAGAGTTCCAAAGAATTCTGCAGAATAAGAGGGGAAGAGGTCTGCCAGATAACCAAACCAATATGATACAGGCCTTATTCTCATTTTTCAGATGAGGACACTAAGGCACAGGGAGCTTAAGTAATTGTGCAAAGTCATACAGTTAGTAGGTAGCTGACCTACGATCTATTCCCACAATTCCAGAGGTTTTGTGCTTAACAACTCAGCATATGACTTCTAAACTTACCATAGTGTGAATATGTATTGAATTTACTTCTTGACATAGGTGTGGGCAGTTTATTATGTTGCTTCACTCTCATACCCTCTGCATTCCTTTTCCCCTTTCCTCTTCATTTTCACCTTCTCCAGAAAGTCTTTGGAAGCTGACATGAAATTTTCCCTTCTATGAATTTTCAGGGCATTTACATCTTGAGTCTTTCCAAGTTTGCCCTTGATAATTCACTCTCTGCTATTTAAAACATTTAAGTGCAGCCAGGTGTGGCAGTCCATACCTGTAATCCCAGTGAAGGCAGACTGAAGTAGGAAGATCACAAGTTCGAGGCCAGTTTCAGCATCTTAGGGAGACCCTCAATAACTCAGTGAGACCCTGTCTTAAAATGAAAAATATAAAGGGCTGAGAATGTGGCTCAGTGGTAAAGTGCCCCTAAATTCAATCCCTAGTACCCATCCCTGCCAACAAAAATATAAGTGCATATTTATACGTATCTCTGTATCTATCACTTTGTTCCAATATAATTTCAGAATCATAACTTTTTTTTCTTTTTACTATTCATAGGATTAGGTAGTCAGTAGGTGTGAAGGTTTTATTGAAAGGAAATCAGGTAGGGAACAGGGTTCTTTCATTCTTTCAGCTGGACAGAGGGCTGCTGCTTCTTTTTCTTTTTCTTTTTCAGGAATGGGAATTGAACCCAGGAGTGCTCTACCACTGGGCTACCTCCCCAGCCCGTTTAATTTTTATTTTGAGACAGGGTCTAGTTAGGTTTCCAGATTGGCTTCAAACTTGCCATCCTCCTGCCTCATCCAGTGGAATTGCTGGGATGACAGGCGTTTGCCACTGGGTCAGGCTGGACAGAAGTTTTCTAACTGGTGTTCCAGAACTATTGGGATTTGCTTCATGACACTTTCCCCTGATCCTTCTTCACTCTTATGCATATTCTATTAGAGTATAGCCCCTGTAAGCAAAAATAACCAAAATGGTTTCAGCTCCATTACAGAAGCACAAATAACCAGGACGGAAGCAGACCTCAAATGGATCAGCAAGCTTTCCTTTATTCCACAGTGGAGTCAATCAATCAGGCACTGGAGGGGCTCACTTTCTGGGTAGAAAATGGCCACTGCTTACAGAGGGGCTCTGAGTTTTATAGGTTACAATGAGAGGGAATTAATCATTGGAGGCTGAAGCAGAATGTATTGGTTTGGGCAGTCAGGAAAAAGTTGTAAAAAGTCCAAAGCTTATTGTTACTGGGAAGGGATGAAAGCTCAGAGCTCAGCTGGAGTACACTGTTTATCTTCTTTCTCGGGGACCCATTGTTACCAAGAGTTCACTATTTACTTTTCTCCTTCCAGGACTCATCGACAATGGGAAAGGGTAAAAGTCCAGGGTCCAGGGTTTCAGTATCTGCCTCTTCCCTTCAGGACCCATTGTTGTTGGGAAGGGAGGAATATTTGCTTTTGGTGGAGATGCTGGGGATGAACCCAGGAAGGGATGAAAGTTTGCTTTTTTCTTCAGGACCCACTGTTACTGGGAAAGGATTTACTGGGAGATTAATGATTACCTTCCTCCTCCCTCTTCCTCCAGGTCAGATAGCTTTGGGGGGTTGCCATTTCCCTGTCCTAGGGGTTGTCATTTTCCATATCCTTCAGCTCTGCTCACCCCCACAATTCTTTCCTGGGAGAATACCCAGCATATCCCTCCCCTAACCAGTTCTTTGCTGATGGACCTGGATTCAAATTATTCTTCTAATTCTAGAAATTTAAATAACCTAATCACTCAGAACCCCTGTTTTCCTTACAAGGATTGAAATACATACACACAGTAGGTAGGTGCCTGGCTTCCCCCCACTTTTTTTTCTGGTGCTGGGAATGAACTCCAAGTAAGCCCTACCACTGAACTACATCCCCATACATCTTTTAATCTTTCATCTGCATGTGAGAAAACTGAAGATCAGAGAGTTTACTTGAGGTTGGGCACAGTGGTGCAGGTCCGTAATTGGGGTGACTGAGGCAGGATTGCAAGTTTGAGGTCAGCCTCAGCAATTTAACAAAGATTCTGTTTAAAAAAAAAAAAAGGACAAAAAGGGCTGGGGTCGTAGCTGAGTGGAAAAAGGCCCCTGGGTTCAATTCCAGTAGTACTGGGAAAAAAAAGCATAACTTTAAAAGACAATTTACTCTTAGTAGGCATGCAAATGTACTTTATAATATTATTATTAATTTTTATTTATTTATTTTTTAGTTGTAGCTGGACACAACTACAACTAATAAAGGTAAAAAAAACCTTTATTTTTACTTATTTATTTTTATGTGGTGCTGAGAATCGAACCCAGTGCCTCACACATGCTAGGCAAGTGCTCTACCACTGAGTCACAACCCCAGCCCATATTATTATTATTATTTTTTGAGATAGGGTCTCAATAAGTTACCAAGGTTGGCTTGGAACTTGTGATCTTCCTGCCTCAGCCTCCTCCGTAGCTGAAGTTACAGATGCCTGCCACCACCTCTGGCAATACATTAATTTATTTGTTTAATGAATGTTT
Source organism: Sciurus carolinensis (assembly GCF_902686445.1). NCBI lineage: Eukaryota > Metazoa > Chordata > Mammalia > Rodentia > Sciuridae > Sciurus > Sciurus carolinensis. The sequence goes on along the minus strand of NC_062217.1, from coordinate 150,628,843 downwards.
GTTTCCAATATTTCACTTACAAGGCTACAATAAATACCCTGGAACAGGGCTGGGTTGTGGCTTGGTGGTAGAGCACTTGCCTAGCATGAATGAGGCACTGGGTTCAATTCTCAGCACCTTAAATAAATAAGTAAATGAAGGTATTGTGCTCATCTACAACTAGAAGTATATCTTTTCAAACCTTGCTAGTGTTTCTAGATATATTTATTTCTAGAAGGAATTGCTGAATTCAAAGTCGGCCATATTTCAAAAAAACACTATTGCAATTCATAAACCAGAAGGCCTTGTATGGATGTTTGCTAATTTCTTTCTCGCGATGCCTTTCGGGAGTTGTAGTCTTTGCAATGTTTGCTGGGAATCGTGGTCTGAGCCTGCCTCAGGAAGCGGGCGTGGAAGAACCTATAGCCAAGCGGGCTTTAGGACCCCGCGGGGGCACCGGGGTAGGGGAGGTCGGGAGCGCGCCCCTGAGGCCGAAGCAGCGGCGGCGTCGGTGGTGTCGGGAGCGAGCGGGCCCGGGAGCGGCGCGGGTGGTGGAGGAGGAGCCCAGGGCTCGGTAAGCGGCGCCGGCCAGGCCGGATCCTCGAATCTGGCCAACCCTCGCGGGTCCTTCCACAGTAGGCCTTGGCCCAGAGGCGGCTCTGGGGGCGGGGCCTGCGCTTGTTGTGGGGCCGACGGGGGTGACGAGGGGAGAGGAGGGAGAACTGCTGCTGAGGCTGCGTGCGGTGGGGAGGGCTGGGCCCCGGGGTGGCTGAGCGAGCGAGACGCGGCTTCTCTCCTGCAGCGGCTCGTCCTTCTGACCAGCCGGTGCCGGCCTGCTCCTTTCCCTGCCCCGCCCGTGAAGGGACCTTTGGGCAGCTGAGGTCTGACCTTTGACCCCAGCACGGGGCTGACTCTGACTCCTGCCTGGAGAGCCTGTCCTCCCAAGTTGTTCGTGGCCCAGTGGTGAGGGTCAGGGGCAAGACCTCTGAGAAGGAATAGAGGAAGACGGATCTGTCTGAAGTCTTCAGGTGTCCCGGAAGGGACCCATCCTACCTCTTAAGTCTGGCTTCCTTTACACTGAGCTACATGCCCGATCCTTTTTGGAATATTTGACACACGGTCTCCAAATTGCTGAGAGCGGCCTCGAACTTGCAGTCCTGTTTCAGTCTCAGAGTGGCTGGGATTACAGGTGTGCACCACTGCGCTGGTCCTCCCACCGACTGCCTTCAGCCCACCTTTCACATAGAATCAATGACGCTACCGTGTTTTCTTGGGATTTCTAGGTGCAAACCAATCTCCTCACAGACCAGTGTGGGGGAAGAAATAAGAGAACAGGTTCCCTGGGAGAAATGGAGCTATCAGAAGCCCCTGGCGATTGGGACAGTAGAAACTTGGCCCAGGCCTGAATGAATGTTTCTGGATCATCGAATCCTCCCCGGTTCTTCCTTTCCAGAAAAAAATTTTGAGCTTAGTGAGTTTTTTTGTTTTTTTGTGTTTTTTTGTACACCAAGACAAATATGATTTTTGTTCCTCCCTTTAACTTAGGACACAGGTTGCTTGAAATTATCTTGGGTGTGCCTTCTGTTGAATTTAACAGTAGTACTGCAAAGTAATTTCTGTGTGAAGGCTTTCAATATCAGACAGAATCGAGGGACAGGTAGATTCCTCGTTAGACTTATAAAGGGAATTTTTATTCTTTCCTTAGTGAATAAGGAATTCTTTAATGTGTTTTCATTAGATTTTCAGTCATAATTTACTCATTCAGCCTTTATATAATGAAACAAACTTGAAAACCCCAAAGCAGCAGTTATGAAATTTGGAATTTCACATACTGCATAGTTTAGGAATCCATAAAATTTGGAGAAAATTTCCACATAAATTGATCCAGGATATATGGAGGTGAACTGATTACTCACATTTTTTGAGCACTTACTATATAACTGGTACAGAGGTTAGAAATAGTATCTTTCCTCAAGGACATCCAAGACAAATTTTGATAAAATTTTGTAATGCTGTGTTATATATAAGACATTTGTACAGATTAAAGGGACTAGTCCATCACCTACTGGTAGGGAGATCTTTGTAGGATGAAGGTACTTGAGCTTTGAAGAGTGAGTAGGAGCTTGCACAAGTAAGAAAAGCTATTTCAGTTGCAGAAAACAGCATATGCAAAGGCATGATTGCAAGTTTGAGGTCAGCCTCAGCAACTTGGGGCAATTTAGGGCTGGGGATGTGGCTCAGTGGTAGAGCGCCCTTGGGTTCAATCCCAGTACCACCAAAAGGAAAAAAAGTAGGTTAGGGAAGACAGTCTGGTATGCTGAGATAAAGTTTGTGGGATGTACAGATGGAGATGTTAGGCAGCTGGAAGTAAGGAGGCTTGGTGAGCTTCATAGCTTGGCAATAGCTCTCAATAAGTGAGGGCATGTATGAGAAAAATCTTGAGGGAAAATGTTTATTTTGTTAGGAGTTATCAGGATGTGCACTTCTTCCACTTAATAGTGAGCTGTTTAAGGCAGGGACCATAACTTAGTAATTTTTTGGTCCCTTTTCATCTTATACTGTGCTTGTGTTGTAATATTATAACATCTTGATAAAAGTTATTAAACTAGCAGGAAATCATTTGACTTTGTAAGACTGTAATTACCTTTTGTATTTCTTTAAGATTATGGTAATCTGTTTTTTGTTTTTTGTTTTTTTTTAACCTTTTTCTCTCCCTCCCTCCCTCCCTCCCTTCCTTACTCCAGCCACCCTTTCTTGTGGTGCTGGGGTCAAACCCAGGGCTTCACTCTTGCTAGATAAGAGCTGTACCACTGATTAATGCCCCCAGTCCTGTATCCTGTAATTTTCATTTTATACTTTAGGTGGTATTCATGAGGCTTGTATGGTTCAATGGGAAAGAAAATGAGAAAATGAGGGGGATGTTGTGCTGCTCCAGGAAGTTTGGAGCTTGAGTGGGAAATAGTATTAATTTATAAGAGGCTCCTGTTCATTGAGAAGAGGATCTTGCAGTGAATTCTCATTCTGGGAGATGTCAGAAAAATGTGGTTTTCTTTCTTTTTTTTTGTACCAGGAATATTGAACCTAAGGGTGCTTAAACACTGAACCACATTCCAGCCTTTTTATTTTTTATTTTGAGACAAGAGTCTCACTAAATTCCTGAGACTGGCTTTGAACTTGTAATTCTCCTGCCTTAGCCTCCCAGGTAGTTGGGATTACAGGCATGCTGCACTACGCCTGGTCACTTCCACTTTTAAGTACAGGCTAAATACCACTCTGAGGTGAGCACTATCCACAGCACATAGAGATAGGGACCTTGGACTGGGATTGTGGCTCAGTAGAGCCCTTGCCTAGCACACATGAGGCACTGGGTTCGATCCCCAGCACCACATTTGAAAAACAAAAACAAAAAACCCTAAACAAAAAAAGGTATTGTGTTCATTTGCAATTAAAAATATTAAAAAAAAAAAAAAAAAAAAAGAGGGCTGGGGTGGTGGCTCAGTGGTAGAGCGGGTGCCTAGCATGTGTGAAGCACTGGGTTCGATTCTCAGCATCACATGAATAAATAAATAAAATAAAAGTCCATCAACAACTAAAAAATATATTAAAAAAAAAAAAGAGAGAGAGAGAGAGAGAGAGAGGGACCTTGCCTAATAGTGGCTCATGTGCTTACTTAAATTAGTCTAGTTCTATCTTAGCATCTAGAAAATAATGATGATTCTTCCCAGGTGATATTCTGAGTCTACTGACTTTTCTTGGATAAAGTGGGAATATGGATAGTATGGACCACTTTGGAATTTCCATGGAATTGTAACTTTAACTGAATCTTGTTTTTAATATTCTATTATTGAATAGCACTTGAGTGTTTGCACTCACAGGACATTCTTACAGGGAAAAGTGCTATCAGAGAGAAAGATTTAGTGATTCTACTGCTTTCTAACTGTAACTTCGGGCACAGTAAAATCTTCATAAAATTAGCATAATAGTAGTACCTATTATCATCTGATTATTTCCCAGATGGGCAAACTGGACCTAAAATGTCAAAGGAAGGGGATGCCTGTTGTTGAGGTAAAGTGGGAAGAATAAGATGTGGGAAGGTGAGGGTCACTCCAGTGCTTTTTCTAGAGAATGCATAAGTTTTATCCATTGTCTCAATATCCTCTCTGTCCAGATAATCCTTTTCTTTCAAAACCTTGTTTAAGTTTAAGGCTTAGATGAATATTTCTTTTCTTTTCTTTTCTCTTTTTTTTGGATACTGGGGACTGAACCCAGGGTGCATAACCACTGAACTACATCCCCAGGCCTTTTTATATTTGATTTAGAGACAGGGTCTTGCTGAGTGCTTAGGGCCTCTCTTAAGTTGTTGAGGCTGGTTTTGAACTCGAAGGCCTCCTACCTCAGCCTCTTGAGCTGCTGGGATTACAGGCATGTGCTACCATACCCAGCTTAGGTGAGTATTTCTTTTTTTTTTTGTTTCTCTTTTTTTTTGAGTATTTCTTAATGTTTAGTGGGAATCACAATTATATCAAGCAGAATTTTCAAACTTATCACTATGGCATATTGGGTGGGGCAATTCTTTGTTGTGGGTGACATTGTAGATGTGTAGCAGTATTCTTGACTTCCACCCAGTAAATGCCATTGGTACTTCTCTTTCTAGTTGTGACAACCAAAAATGATTCCAGATACTGACAAGTGTCCCCTGGGGTAAAATTGCCATATTTGGGAACCACAGACCTAGAGTGATTGTTAAAAATTCTGATTTCCCTTGCTCAACACAGTGGTAATGCTTGTAATTCCAACTATTTGGGAAACTGAGGCAGGAGATAGTAAATTTGAGGCCAACCTCAGCAATTTAGTGAGACTCTGTCTCAAAAAATAAAAAGGACTGGGGATGTAGCTCAGTGGTAAAGCACCCTGGGTTCAATCCCCAGTACCAGAAAGAAAAAAAAAAAAAAAAAAAAGTAGATCCCTGAGTTGGGAGTGTGGCTCAGTTGGACAATACTGGGTTTGTTCCCAGCACTGGTGGAGGAAAAAAGAAGAAGAAAACTCTATTCCTTTTTTTTTTTTTTTGGTGGTGCTGGGGATTGAACCCAGGGCCTTAGTACATTCTAGGCAAGCATTCTACCAACTGAGCTATATCCCCAGCCCCTCTATTCCTTATCTTGAGCAATCGTATTCAATAGTGGGGTAGAGGGGTTTAGGATTTTACATGTTTAGGAGGCACCCTGAGATATTGTGACACAGGTGATCACAGCTTTGTAAGCGCTAAAGCATTCTTTCCTCCTGAGGGCTGTATAGACTCATCCTTGTTTCATTTCTCTTTTGTTTTATAATATCTTTCCTTTCATTATCAAGTTTAGATGGAGAATTATCCTTAGAGGACTGACAAGTCTCAGTTAATATAGTGTCAATTAAATCCTTAAAAAGATCAGTGTGTTTCAACCTTTAAAAAAAAAAAAAAACACAACTGGATAATCTGTCAACTTGATTAGACACTCAGTTTCTCCAGTTTTCCACCATTCCATTCATTCTGTTCCCCTCTGTTACACTTCACTATTACCTATATTTATATACTGATACATATAGTTATCTTTTATTTTTCTACCATGGCATCTTCACCCATCAACAAACTAGAGTAATGAAACTCAAGATACTGGACTCCACAGTTTGTTCATTAAGGCCAAAGAATATATATATATTCCTCACTCACCTGAAACTTAAGATTCTCTGGAGGGTCTGTGCAGGTTATTGCTTGTTCCTACTCTCACTTATATAGGCACCCCCCCCCCCCCCCCCCAGTACTGGGGACTGATCCCAGGGTCTCTTTACCCTAGTTCTTTTTATTATTTTTTTATTTTGAGATGGAATCTCGCTTGGTCACTGAGGTTGGCCTTGAACTTGTGACCTGCCTCAGCCTCCAGAATCATTACAGGCATGTACCACTGTGCCTGGTGTGTGTGTGTGTGTGTGTTTAAGTATATATATTTTAGTTGTCAATGAATTTATTTTATTTTATTTATTTATATGTGGTGCTGAGTATTTAACCCAGGGTCCCACACATGCCAGGCAAGTGCTCTACCACCACAACTCTCAGCCCCCACCTTTAAAAAAAAACAAAAAAACAAAAACCTCACTTTATGCTTTGGGTTATTTTTTTTTTTTTTTTTTTTGGTACCAGGGATTGAACTCAGGGGCATTCGACCACTGAGTGACATCCCCAGCTCTGTTTTGTATGTTACTTAGAAACAGGGTCTCACGAGTTGCTTAGCACCTTGCTGTTGCTGAGGCTGGCTTTGAACTTGCAACCTTCCTGCCTCAACCTCCTGAGCTACTGGGATTACAGGTGTGCGCCACTGTGCCTGCCATATACTTCATTGTAAACTTCCTGGATCATAAGTTTGTTGTGAGGAATGAATTAATGTGTGTAAAGTGTTAAGAGCAATGCCTGGTACATAGAATGTGCTAAATAAGTGTTAACTCTTTGGTTATTTTTGTTTGTTTATTTTTCATTTTACTTTTTAAAGACAAGGTCTCACTGTTGCCTGGGCTGGTTTTGAACTTGGCACTCTTCCTGCCTCAGACTCCTAAGTAGTTGGGATTATAGGTATGGACCACCAGGCCCAGCTGTTATTTTATTGATTATTGTTTTGGGGGGATTGAAACTAGGGGTGCTTTATCACTGAGCTATATCCCCAACCTTTTTTCTTTATTTCTTTTTTTTTAATAACTTTATTTATTTATTTTTTTATGTGGTGCTGAGGATTGAACCTAGTGCCTCACACGTGGTAGGCAAGCGCTCTACCACCGGCTTTGAACTCGCAATCCTCCTGCCTCTGCCTCCCTAGCCTCTGGGATTACAGGTGTATGCCACCTCACCTGGCTTTTTATTTCTTATTTTGAGATAGGGTATTGATAAATTGCTGAGACTAGCCTCGGATTTTCAATTCTGCCTCAGTCTATGGAGATTCTGGTACTAAAGGCATATTCAGCTGCATCCAGCCCAGCTGTTTTTTATTTTTTAAAAAACTCCTTTTTTAAAAAAAACATTTTTAGTTGTAGACAGACAGCATACCTTTATTTTTATTTATTTATTTTAGTTATTCATTTTATGTGGTGCTGAGGATTGAACCCAGTACCTCACACATGCTAGGCACGTGCTCTGCCACTGAGCTACAACCCCAGCCCCGAGCTGTTGTTTTAGATTGATGTCCTGTATTCAAGCCTAGTATCTCTTCACTGTATTCTAGTGTTCTCATGGATGCTGTTATATTTTCACATATATGTGAACATACATACTTTTTTTTTAGATTAAGGACTAATTAACAACATGTGAAGTTCATGATTTTTAACATAAGTACCCATTTGTGTGACCTCCACTCACATCAAGATTGATCATATTTCCTGTACCTCAGAAGGTTCCTGTGTTACTTCTCGATTATCTCCCCACAACTATTCTAACCTTTGTCACTGTGGATTAATTTTGCCTTTTTTTTTTGGTATTGAGTGTTGAATCCAGGTGCACTTTGCCACTGAGCGGTGGTTTTTATTTTTTATTTGGAGAAAGGGTCTTATCAAGTTATTGAATGCCTTGCTAAATTGCCAAGGCAGGCCTCAAGTTTGCGCTCTTCCTGCTTCAGTTTCCTGAGTGACTGGGATTACAAAGTATGTGCCAGAGTGCCTGGCTGATTTTGCCGTTTTTGAACATCATGAGTGGAATCATCAGTTTATACTTTTTTTCTTTTGTTTTAATTTTTTTTATACTCAGGATTGAATTTAGGGGAACTTTACTACTGAGCTACATCCCATCCTTTTAATTTGTTATTTTGAGACAGGTTATTACCAGGTTGCTGAGGCTAGACTCAAAATTGCCATCCTCCTGCCACAGCATCTGGCATTTTGGGATTATAGGCATGCACCACCATACCCAGCTCTTTTGTATTTTAAAAAAATTTTTTTTAGTTGTAGATTGACACAATGTCTGTATTTATTTTTTTATGTGGTGCTGAGGACTGAACCCAGTGCCTCACACGTGTGAGGCAGATGCTCTACCCCGAGCCCCAGCCCATCTTTTGTATTTTTTAATTCAAATTTTCTGTGAGATTTTTCCATGTTATTTCATGTATCAGTAATTGTTCTTTTAAATTTCCCTATGGCATTTTTTTGTATGAATATAATATAATTTTTCTATTCTGCTGATGGATTTTTGAATTCTCTTTACATATTTAAAAAAAGTCACAAACACAAAATACTTGAATAAACTTTATAAAAACATCTCAAAAAGGGAATATTTATGTCTCGGACCCTGGTGTTTTTGTCTCTGGAATATATCAATGTGTCCAATTTTGGGGGTCTTTGCACTCGTCATTTCCTCTATCTGGAACATTTCTCAAGGTTTTTCGTTTGGCTGGTTCCTTCCTGTTATTCTGGATCTCAGCCAGCTATTACTCTCAGGCCAACTTTACTCTCCCAATCTGAAGTAGCCTTCCTTGACAATTTGTCTTCAAGGCACTTAACACTGTTTTAGCTTGTCTCCCCTCTGCTATGATGAAAATTCTATGGGAGGGGCTGGGGTTGTGGCTCAGAGGTAGAGTTAGAGCACTGGCCTAGCATGGGTGAGGCACTGACTGGGCTTGATCCTCAGCACCACATATAAATAAATGAATAAAATAAAGGTCCATCAACAACCAAAAAAATAAAAAATAAAAAAAAAGTTCTGTGGGAGTAGGCATCTTTTCTGTCTTATTCACTGCTACATCCATAATGTCTGGAACCTAAAAGGTCTTCAGTATATATTTGTTGAATGAATGAATGCCAGATCTGTAGGTATGTTTTTTTCTTTCAAAACTATGGACACATTTATCTTTAAAAAATTTCACTCCCCTTTAAAAAATTTCACTCTTCATATTTTTCTCATATACTGCTTGAAGTGTTTTAGGATGCTTACCTTAGCACCTGGTTATATGAATGTTTTTGAGTCATGAAGATAGGGTAATACTTGGTAAAAGTTCATTACAAATGTGAACCTAGATCCCTAAACCATTAAATTTGGAAGCCCACAGAAAGCTGTCCCATGGCTTCTTTTTACAGATTGATAAATTGAGGCCCAGGGAGGAAAAAGAAACTAACAGTTCTAGAAAGGAGTGTATAAGTGGAGACTAGAACCCAGGACTTTGATGGATTAATTGTGGCAACTCTCTGGAAATTAGAGTGAATTTCTGTTAAATTTATTTTCTGGTCTCAAGAGTTGGCATGTATGCTACCTAAGAAGACAATAAAAATAAATAAAATAAATAACGAACTGGCTACACGTAACTAGCATTGCTTCCAAATTAGACAGTGGAAGAGTTTGGCTTTAGGCTTTAAAATTTTAACATTTGGCCACTTCCTCTTTCAAGGATGTGAATTTTAAAAGTATGTGGCTTGACTGCTTTAAGATGTAGATCTTGTAAAGTTGAGTCTTATACAGGGAAGTTGTGCTATGGGTCTTGGGACCAGCAAGCTCCCAGGCTTAGGATTAAAAGGCTTCATGAGGGCTGGGGAGATAGCTCAGTTGGTAGAGTGCTTGCCTTGCAAGCATCAAGGCCCTGGGTTCTATCCCCAGCACCGCAAAAAAAAAAAAAAAAATAAATAAATAAATAAAAGGCTTCATGATTTATGATTCAGTTGAGGAAATTTGAAGCCATTCCTAAGTTTGATAGTAGATACAGTTAGTATTGAAAAGTCACCTGACTTTTTTTTTATACTTTGCCTCTGTCTTATTGCTGAAAAATGATGTTAAAACCTAAGCCGACTTTTCTGTGAGATTACTATGCCTTTACCATGTTTGCTTCTTCTCCAGAATTTAATGGAATTGACAGGCATAAGAGCAGAACTGTTTCCCTGTCATATGGTCCCATAGAATTTTCTTTGTTCCTCTACTCCATTTATTTTTCATACTTTGCCTTGTGGTATGGGTTATTATGTCTGTTTCTGCTAGTAGATTGTGAACTTCCAGAGGACCAGGTCTGGAATTTCCTCTCTGCAACCTCATGGTGCCTAAACTGACAGTTTTTAGGTGCTTCTTATATATTTGAAATATTTCAGTGATGCTGAGGGAACCATTAGTAGTCTAGTCCAATCTCTTTCTTTCACTTGTGAGGAAATCGAGAAGTATAGTGACTTAGTCAATGTTGCCTCGTTAGCTCAGAGGTCTGTGTTCTAGTCTTAGTTCTGCTGATGGTGGTTGTTCCATTGCTTTATGGGGAAAAGTGGAAGAGTTAAAAAAGCACTGGGAAGTTAGAAACAAATTATACGTACATTACTGAGGTGCTATAACTTACTACTCTACCAATTAGATATTTTATTTTCAAATTTAGGAACTCAGGTTTAATTTGTGAGAACTGAGGAAAACCTTTTCTAAGAAGCTCTACACTTTCCCAGGTGTGGTAGTGCACACTTGTAATCCCAGCGGCTCAGGAGGCTGAGGCAGGAGGATGGCAAGTTCAAAGCCAGCTTTAGCAATGTTGAGGTGCTAAGCAACTCAGTGAGACCCTGTCTCTAAATAAAATACAAAACAGGGCTGGGGATGTGGCTCAGTGATTGAGTGCCCCTGAGTTCAATCCCTGGCACCCACCGCCCCTGACCCCCGCCCCCCCAAAAAAAAAAAAAAAAAGAGTTCTACATTTCTAGCCTACCACTCCAGAAACTGTTGTTTGCTGTGTTCCATGGTTCAGAGTACTGGTAGAAATAATAAACTTTTTATTTTTTTTATTTTTGTGGTGTTGCGGATCAGAACCCAGGGCCTTGTGCATGCAAGGCAAGCACCCTACAACTGAGCTATATCCCCAGCCCTAGACTTTTGATTGTCAGTTTCCAGTCACATTTCAGGCAGCTTGGGTGGTAAATTCCAGTTGCCTGTGATGATGACTAAGAGTAATTAGTTGGGGCCTTTGGCTGAATTTCCCCCTGCTCCAAATGGAATGAGAGTGATGAAAAGAATTTAATTTCTTAGGAAATTTGGTAGTTCGAATTAGCATTGTTTTCCCCTCTTCTCCTATTCCCTTTTGCTTATTAGAAAGTATTGATTCTGAAATACAGTGAGTTTATTAGATTTGGGGTGGACATTGATTAGCTGTAACCCAATTATAAATTCTCAGAGGGGTATGTTTGTAAACATGTGCTTTTCATCCAGGAACTCATAGTTCCCCCTGTTGCGGCTAATCAACTGGTTGAAGCTGAGCACATGCAAGATCTATATCCACTAAGCTCAGAATTGCATTGCTTTTGATTTATTTTAATAGGATTCTCTCGATTTCCAATTTATTTTCTCAAGATAAGGACGTCTTCCTCTTGACAACCTATTTAAAAGACACAGGAATGTTTTGAACGGAGGCTGTATTTCATGCTTTAAGGCACAGCCGTAATCAATATAATGTAAATTGTCTTAAAGAATCTTCTCTTTTTGTTATTTTTTTTTCCCTTCAGTCTTCTCTAGTCCACAAAAGAATTTGAAGGCTTAGTGGAACCTTAATAGAGATAGGTCTTTCTAAAATTTTGGGTCAGACCCAGGACTTTTGAGAGATTTTTCCTTTTTACTTTAGAATCGGTGAACAGCTCTGCTGAGCATTTGTCATGAGCTTATAATAGAACAAGTGTAAGTTGTAGTCCTCCTGCTAAAGATGTTTAATATCAAGTTGGGGAAATTTTCTGTTTTGATGTTTGCTCAAAGGTAAATTTCCTTTTCTGAGTGCTTGTATTAGAGAAATCAGATGTCTGAAATAGAATCTCGGACCTCATGGTACTATTGGTTGCATTTCTTCCTTATACAGAATTTTGATTTGAAAGGTAATACACACTTTTTAAAACTTATTGAACAAAATTAGTTCTGCTGCTTTGAATTTGTCTGGAAGTAAAATCAGCCTCCTCCCTACCCTCCATGCTTGTCATTGGATGAGCTTCAATTTCATATCTAGATCTTAGGGTTTATGAGAGAGAGGGACTTATAATAGAATAATCTGGAAGATTATTAGTTAGTATAGTATAGTTAGTATACTATAATATATAATAGTATAGTATAGTATAATAGAATATTATTATAGTATAATAGAATTAATATATTGTTAGTATAATAGAATTAATCTGGAAGATGAGGGAAGATGTGTAAATCCATAGTGGAGATCTGTGGCATTTCAAGTTCTCTCTTAAAGAAAAGTTGAGACTTCCTTGAAGCAAGATTGGAAAATTGGAGCATGATTCATGGAATTGCTTTTATGTAGTATTGAAGTTTGATCTGCAAAGGATTATAAATATATACAATTAAATTTGAAAGTAGTATAGCATTATTTTCAGTTATTTTGAAGCCAGATTTAATTTTAACCCTCTTAACTGCTATTTTCTGCCTTGGGTCTCTTTTCAGAGGAATTTCTGAAGACAGTCAAGTGCAGTGTGATTTATGAGGCAGTGAAGGCCAAGTACTTTGCAGTGATGAGAACCTACTTACTTTGGGGAAATCGATGGAGCACATCAGTCTGCAGCACACTTCCTGCCTTAATGGTCCTAAGCTTGATCAATATTTGAAATTTAACTTCACCATCAGTCTGTGGGAAGTGTGTGCTTTGCAGCCTTCCTTCTATCAACCTCAAATATATGGCCAGACCTATTATAGATGGAGCTAGTTACACTTTCCTGTTTGGTTTTGGAACTGCTTTGGAGCCTAGTCCATTGGCACATTTTAAGGATGTAAAATGTGTTGTGCTTTAGGCCAAGTAATGATTTAATCTGACATTACCTGGACTGGGGTGGAGATATTGGGCAGATCTATAGTATGGTTGTTTATCATTTCTTCTTCCTAAAATATTTTTCCATTGAGAGACATTTCTCCAGCATCTTGTAGAGCATTCTGGTACTGACTGTGGCTTTCTTTTTCTTTTCTTTTCTTTTTTTTTTTAAAAGACTTTATCAGGGCTGAAGAGATAGCTCAATTGGTAGAGTGCTTGCCTGTAAGCACAAGGTCCTGGGTTTGATCCCCAGCACCCAAAAAAAAAAAAAAAAAAGACTTTATTTATTTATTGAACCCAGGGGTGCTACACCCCCAGCCCTTTTTAATTTTAATTTTTTTGTTTAGTTAGTTGTGCTGGAGATTGAACCCAGGGCCTTGGGCTTTCTAGGCAAGCACTCTTTCACTGAGCTGCATCCCCATCCCTTTATTTATTTTTATTTTTTATTTTTGGTATTGGGGATTGACCCCAGAGCACTTTGTCACTGAGCCACATCCCCACCCCTTTTTATGTTTTATTTTGAGACAGGGTCTCACTAAGTTGCTGAGGCTGGCATTGAACTTGCAATCCTCTTGCCTCAACCTCCTGAATTGCTGGAATTAGTCATGTACCACTGTACCTGGCTCCCAGGTCTTTATTTATTATTATTATTATTATTATTATTTAATACCTTATTTATATTATTTGATGCTGAGGATCAAACCCAGTGTCAGTGCTCAACCACTGAGCCACAACCCCAGTGCCCAGCCCCTTCATTTTACATTTTGAATAAATAAGTTAGGTTGCTGAGGTTGACCTCAAACTTTCAATCCTCCTCCCTCAACTTCCCAAGTTTCTGGAATTACAGGTGTGCACCATTGTGCCCAGCAAAAATCTATTTTTTTCAGTCATTTTATGTTCACAGAAAATTTGAGGGGCAGGTATAGAAATAGCCCAAAATATCTCATATGTTCCTTGCCTCTAAACATCCACAGCTTTCCCCATTAGCAACATTTCCTATCAGAGGGCTGTTTGTTACAATTGATGACATTATCATCCAGAGTTCACATTTACATTAGGATACACTGTTGGTATTATATAGTCCATGAGTTTGAACAAATGCATAATGACATATATCCACCATTATGATATATAGATTATTTCCATTGCCCTAAAATGTGACTTTTTTCCCCATAGATTCTCTAACCATGGCACAGGTAGAGAAGAGGGGAGGTTTGCTCAGGAAATCTTCAGCCTCCAAAAAACCACTAAAGGAAAAGGTGGTGCTGATGTATGATGAGATCTTTATGGTAAGTCCTGGAACCCTGTCATACTGCATAGCCCAACTTCTTTTTTTTTTTTTTTTAATATTTTTTAGTTGCCTATGGACCTTTATTTTACTTATTTGTATGTGGTGCTGAGGCTCGAACTCAGTGCCTCACACATGCGAGGCAAGTGCTCTACCACTGAGCTACAACCCCAGCCCCCAACTTCTTAGTTTCTTAGTTCAATGAGAAACAACCTTACATCTGCCTGCCACCTTCAAGTTCCTTAAGGAGGTGGGGAGAGAAAGGGAGGGGAGGGGAGGGGAGGAGCAAACCCAAGGACAAGAGCAAGCAAGCTCTCATAGTTAGGATTATGTTGCAGTACTGAGGATTGAACCAGGGGATGTTCTACCACTAAGCTACATTCCCAGCCCTTTTTATTTTTTATTTTGAGACAGGGTCTTGCTAAGGTGCCCAGTCTGGCCTTGAACTTGCCATCCTCCTGCCTTAGCCTCCCAAGTCACTAGGATTACAGGTGTGCATCACTACACCTGATTCTTTTTCTTATTTTACCCATTAACCAGAAATTTCTGACTTCTAGAATTTCTGTTTGAAAATTATTGCTAACAAATTTTGGGTTTTAGCACCATAGTTTTGCTAACCTTTGGATCAATTTGAATTAAGGAACAAGCACATTAAAATCTCTGTATAGAGGACTCCTGGGTTCAATCCTCTGTATTGAAAAAAAAAAAAGTTAAAATCTCTGTATAGAGGGCTAACTGTGTATTGTAGGGCAAATAGAAACAATCAGAACAGGTTAATGTGAAAACCATTGCAATATTACTTAGATCACCTGGGTTCTGACTCTTACACTTCTGTTAATCACTTAACTTTGTAGACCCTCTTTCTTGAAAGGAGGACAAATGATAATAATTACCTTTCCTGTCTCACTGGCTAGTTGTGTTTTATTTGGAATGGATTTGAAAACCACCATACAAATACAAGGGGACATACTGTAATGTGACTGACTTATTCTTATTTTTAGGTTCACTTCTTACTAGAAGATAACTATTTGAAGGAATTTTTTTTTTCTTTCAGGGAATGTATCTCTTGCACAATGCCTTCTATTAGGAAAAAAAAAACAAAATTGTTCTCTTTCCTATTATATCAGTTATGATAAGCAACATTTTCAAAGTTAATCTCTGAAAGTTAAGGTTGACTATGTGTAGCATTCTTAATTTTTTTGGTGTTAGCTGGGAAGTTGAATGTACTTATTTTATGGTTTCAGACAGAGGACCCCAGTAAGTGTAGTCCTCGGTTTTGGGAAGAGCTCTTCCTCATGAAGGTAAGACTGGATGGCCTATGTTGGTTTTCCTAGTAACTATGATGACTGTATTGTATGTTCTAGGTGCTACACTAAAAATATGGTTCTTATTGTTTCATTGGCAGGTGAATTTAGAGTACCTAGAGGGCAAGCTGGAATCTCTTGATGGTGAAGAGTTAATGAAGATTAAGGACAATATTAATTGCTTATTTCAACATTGCATCCAGGCTCTGGGAGAGGAACATCCAATTCGAGTTGTCAATGCATTGCAGGTACAAGACTGGGAGACTTGGGAGGTCTTGTTTATCAGAGAAAGGAATTGTAACCCCTCCATTGGAACCTGAGGAACCTAGAATTATCTTTAGGTGTGATGCCCCCCGACCTGCTACTGGGATTGAACCTAGGGACACTTCACTAATGAGCTAGTTCCAGCCCTTTTTATTTTTTACGTGTGACAGGATCTTGCTAAATTGCCAAGGCTGGCCTAAAACTTGGAATCCTCTTGCCTCAGCCTTCAAAGTAGCTGAGATTATAGGCATGTACCCTGCACCCATCTCAATAGCTACTTATTGAACAATTGCTATGTGTCAAGTGTTGGGCAGAGTGCTGTGCTGAGGATACACTTGGCTGCGTTTTTTTTTTTTGGTGCCAGGGATTGAACCTAGGGGCCCTTAACCACTGAGCCACATCCCCAGTCCTTTTTAATTTACTTTTTATTTTGAGATGGGGCTTCACTAAATTGCTTAGGGCCTCACGCTAAGTTGTTGAGGCTGACTTTGAACTTGCAATCCTTTTGCCTCAGCCTCCTGAGCTACTGGGATTATGAGCATGTGCCACTGTGCCCGGTGATATACTTGCCTTTTTTTTTTTTTTTTCTTTAAAAATTTTTTTTCAGTTGTAGATGGACACAATACCTTTTTTTTATTTTTTAAAATTATTTTTATTAGTTGTTGATGAATCTTTATTTATTTATTTGTATGCGGTGCTGAAAATCAAACCCAGTGCCTCACACATGCTAGGCAAGCACTCTACCACTGAGCCACAATTCCAGCTCAATACCTTTATTTTATTTATTTATTTTTTATGTGGTGCTGAGGATGGAACCCAGTGCCCCACATGTGCTAGGCACCTCTCTACCACTGAGCCACAACCCCAGATAACTTTGTCTTCTTGAAGGCAGAGATTTTGACACTTTCATTCAGTGCTTTGTTTCTAGTACATCTAACAATGTTCAGCATATAGTTGGTACTCTAGAATTAAATTTTTACTGAATGAATGGAGGACAAAGTTTCTAAAGTTTGTAGTCTGTAAGGTCCAGTATACCCTGGATTGGGAGGATGTATTTAGAGCAGTAATTAGCAAGTTTAGAATATGAAGAATTCATGATACAGCAATGGATTTTGTTGGAATTTTTTGTAGATTGGGTTTAAGTTTCTAATTTACTAGTTTGGCAAATCTTTTTGTGAGCCCCAGTTTTGTCATCTGTAGAATGGATAGAATAATTACCTCTTGAGTTGATGCCCCAGAAAGATGGCCTATGTTTATCCTAGAGCTTTATTAACTTTTGGC
Organism: Sciurus carolinensis; assembly: GCF_902686445.1. Classification (NCBI taxonomy): domain Eukaryota; kingdom Metazoa; phylum Chordata; class Mammalia; order Rodentia; family Sciuridae; genus Sciurus; species Sciurus carolinensis. The sequence continues at coordinate 150,611,975 of NC_062217.1, read as the reverse complement.
ACAATGTATTTTACATTTCCAGTTGTGGAGTATGGGCTCAATGAAAGTTGAAATGAAAGTTGGAATTATAGTAGTTACAGTGATACTTTATGAGGGCATGAATTATAAACTGTATTTTGGTGGAATTAAGTTGATCTTAAGCTGCTTGGTGACCCCTTAAAAGTATAGTTCATTATTGTAATAGTTAATACTGAATTTTAAAAAGTTCCAGGGACAACTCATCTTCTTTTCTTCCTTCTCCTCCTTTCTTCCTTCTCTATGCCCCCCGCCACCCCACTTTCTCTCTCTCTCATTCTCACCCCCCCTTTTTTTTGGTACTGGGGATTGAACCAGGGGTACTTTACCACTGGACTGCATCCCTAGCCTGTTTTTATTTGGTTTTTGAGACAGTCTCAGTAAGTTGCTGAGGCTGGCCTCTAACTTGTGATCCTTTTGCCTTAGTTTCCTGAATTTCTGGGATTATATGTACATGCCATTGCTCCCATCTGCAGTGCAATTTTTAAAAAGAGAATGGCCCCCAAACAAGAAGGAGGCAAAAAATGAAGATGACAACAGTCTCAGTTGCTGTTCCTCTTTTAATTTCTGAATTTTTCTCGTTAAGTTTCAGACTGCATTTTGGAGCTTAGAGTAACAGAGAAATTAGCTATGTAAGAAGGTGGTTCTGAGGTTGTAATGTGTGTCTACAGATCTAGTGCCCTTCTAGTTTTGAAATTTCTTCTCTACAAAGAATTTTTTCTTTTACCTCTGCAGACCTTGTGTGCACTTATTCGAGGAGTCCATCAAAAGAATAAGTCTACCTCTGGGTTTGATATTATCAACATGCTGATGGGCTTTGACAAGGCAGAGCTGTGCATGAAGGTGAGACAAGCTGCTGATGTGCCTATGAATGACTGCTTCTGACAGTTATTCATTAATACCATCTGCAGAAAGATGTATTAAAGATTTGGATTCTCATAGCTATGTATGATTAAATTTGACCTTGGACTTGGATATTTTTATTTGATAGATTTTGTTTTTCTGAATCAAGGAAAAATTTAAATTTAAATTTGAATTAAGGAATCCTTTTTCTACAGGATAAAAACTGACCAGTTTATTATTGTATCATGTATTTGTATGAGCATTTGTGGATTTAAATAAAAATAAAACAAATGAATATACAAGGGTACATTTATTTTACTTTTTTGCCATGCTGGGAATCAAACCTAGCGTATTGGCATGTACTCGGCAAGCTCTCTACCACTGTCCTACAACCCCAACCCTTGTTAAGTTTTTTTCATTTTCTTTTTGGAGATTCTGTCTCACCATGTTACCTAGGCTTCTCTTAAACTCATGGGCTTAAGTGATCACTTTGTCTGAGACCACAGGCATGCACCACCATGCCTGACTCAGAATTTTTTTATCTACTGTTTGGCACTATCTTCTTTTAATGACAGCAGCAGCAGCTTCTTCTTCTTCTTCTTTTTCTCCTTTTTTTTTTTTTTTTTTTTTTTAATAACTTTGTTTTCTTATGTGGTGCTGAGGATTGAACCCAGTGCTCCACACTTGCTAGGCAAGCAAGTGCTCTACCCCTGAGCTACAATCCCATCCCCTAATGATAGCTTCTTGATTCATATTTCTTACAATTTACCCTTTTAAAGTATATAATCTGGTGGGTTTTAGTATATTCACAGAATTGAACAACTGTCACCACTACAAATTTCAAAATCCATTTTCATTACCTTTGGAAAAAAAAAACTTATACTCTAGTTATTCCTTATTATCTCTTCTCCCCATCCACTGAAAACCATTAGTTTGCCTCTTTTTTTTTTTTTTTTTTTTTGATACCAGGGATTGAACCCAGGAGTGGGGATTGAACCCACTGAGCCCCAGCCCCAGCCCTTTTTATATTTTTATCTTAGAAACAGGGTCTTGCTAAGTTTCTCAGGGCCTTGCTAAGTTGCTGAGGTTGGCTTTGAACTTGTGATCCTCTTGCCTTAGCCTCCTGAGCCTCTGGGATTATAGGCATGTACCACCATGCCTGGCCATTAGTTGCTTTATGTTTCTATGTGTTCCTTTATTCTGGACACCTCATAAGTGGAATCATAATCATTTGTGGCTTTGTGTTTTTTTGGGGGGTACTGGGGATCAAACTCAGTGGTGCTCTAACAGTGAATTACATCCTCAGTCATTTTTGTTTTGAGACAGAATCTTGCTAAGTTGCCCAGGATGGCCTAGAATTTGCAGTCCTCCTGCCTCAGCCTCTTCAGTTACTGGGATTGTAAGCATGTGTCAATGTGCCCATCACCATGTTTTTTTTTTTTTTTTTTGGTAGTGGGAATGGAACCCAGGGGTACTTAACCACTGAACCACACACATATTTTATTTTGAGACAGGATCTCACTAAGTTGCTTAGGGCCTCGCTAAGTTTCTGAGACTGACTTTGAATTTGAGATTCTCCTGCCTCAGCCTCTGAGCCACTGGGATTATAGGCATGTGCCACCATGCCTGGCTCAGCACCATGTTTTTAAAATTCATCCTTGTTATAGGATGTAGTAGTGCTTCATTCCTTTTTTGTTGTAAATAATACTCCATTGGGTGGATATACCATATTCTGTTTATCCATTCCTCATTTGAGAGACATTTGGGTTGTTTGAACATTTTGGCTATTATAAATATTACTGTTCTGGGGCTGGGGATATAGCTCAGTTGGTAGAGTGCTTGCCTCGCAAGCATAAGGCCCTGGGTTCGATTCCCAGCACCGCAAAAATAAAAAAAATAAAATAAAATTTAAAAAAATATTACTGTTCTGAACATGTGTGTTTAAGTTTTTGTGTGACTGTGTGCTTTAGTTCTCTTGAGTATCTTGGAGTAGAATTGCTGGGTCCTGTATGATAACTCTATTTGAGGAACTGCCAAACCATTTTTTTCTTTTCTTTTCTTTTTTGGTACTGGGGTTGAACCCAGGAGTGCTTAATCCCTGAGCAACATTCCCAGCCTTTTTATTTTTAATTTTGAGGTAGGGTCTTGCTAAGTTGCTTAGGACCTTGCTAAGTTGCTGAGACTGGCCTCAAATTTGTGATTCTCCTGCGTCAGCCACCTGAGTCTCTGGGATTACAGGCATGTGCCACCCTGCCTGCCCAAACCATTTTTTCTTAGTAACTTCCATTTTATAGTTTTACCAGCAATATATGGTAGTTTCAGTTTCTCCATATTAACAATTTTTTGAGGGGTGTGATACCAAGGATTGAACTCAGGGGCACTTGACCACTGAGCCACATCCCCAACCTTATTTTGTGTTTTATTTAGGGACAGGGTCTCAGGGTTGGGATTGTGGCTCAGTGGTAGAGCACTTGCCTAGCTTGTGTGGGGCACTGGGTTTGATTCTTAACACTGCCAACAAATAAATAAATAAAGGTTCATCAACAACTAATAAAAATATTGAAAAAAAAAAAAAGAGACAGGGTCTCATTGAGTTGCTTAGCACCTTGCTTTTGCTGAGGCTGGCTTTGAACTTGCAGTCCTCCTACCCCAGCTTCCCAAGCCACTGGAATTATAGGTGTTTGCCACCACATCTGGCTTAACAATTGTTTTTGTCTCTTTTCTTTTTCTTTTTTTTTGTCTGTCTTTTCTATTTTTTTTCTTTTGGAGAAATGTCTATCAAAATCCTTTTCCATTTTCTAGATTAGGTAGTCTTTTTATTATTGAGTTGTAAGAGTTCTTTGCATATTCTGAATATATCAGTCCCTTACTAGATATATGATTTACAGTATTTGATAGTTCCTCTCCTGTCACTTATGAAATTTAAATGAAAAAATTTCTCCCTACCCTTAGTACTGTGGATTGAACCCAGGAGCACTCTGCCACTGAACTATTTCCCCAGCCTTTTTATTTTTTATTTTGTGACAAGATCTCACTAAGTTGCTGAGGTTAGCCTCAAACTTGGCAATCTTCCTGCTTCAGACTCCCTAGTAGCTGGGATTATAAGTATATGCCACTATACTGGGCTTAAATTAAGAAATCTTGGGGCTGGGGAGATAGCTCAGTCGGTAGAGTGCTTGCCTTTCTGGGTTTCATCCCCAGCACCCAAAAAAAAAAAAAAAAAAAAGAAATCTTTCTTCCAAAGAATCCTTATAATGGTGAGGTTACAAGAAATTATGTATAGGGGGGCTGGAGATATAACTCAGTTGGTAGAGTGCTTGTCTGTCAAGTATAAGGCCCTGGGTTCAATCCACAGTACCGTCAAAAAAAAAAAAAAAAATGTATATATATATATATATATGTCATGGTAAAATCTCAGATCCCTTCTTCACACTTATAGTTTTTTTTTTCCCCCAGTACTGGGATTGAACCCAGGGTGCTCATACACTAAACTACATCCCTAGTACTTTTTTTTTTTTTTTTTTTAATATTTTGTTGTAGGTGGACACAATACCTTTATTTTATTTTTTATGTGGTGCTGAGGATCAAACCCAGGACCTCACACGTGCTAGGCCAAGTGTTCTACTACTGAGCCACAGTCCCAGCCCCAATCGCAAGTACTTTTTGCTTTTTATTTTGAGGCAGGGTCTCACTCAATTGTTAAATTGACCTTGAATTTGTAATCCTGTCTCAGCCTCCTGAGTTGTTATAGGCATGTATCACTGTGCCCAGTTCTCATTCTAATTATTACCTATATGCTTTTGACACACTCTCTCTTTAGGCTTAACATTCCTTCTCGAGCTTTTGTAAGCACTTGCTGGTTATTCTCTCTCACATATCTCATAAATACCTCTTGCTTAACATTTCCAAAAGGAAGCTTATTGTATCTCCTGTATCTATTCTTCCTTATTCATTTTCTTTCCATGTGGGCACCTGCCTTCTTAGTCCCCAAGCCAAAAACCTGGGAGTCATCCTTGACTTTTTCCTTTCCCTCATCTTTATCTGCAGATAATCACTACAGCTAGTTTTACCTCAGCAGGTATTTCTCAAATCTGTCTTTTCTTCCCCTACTGTCACTGATCTTTTGTATCTACCTGAGCTGTTATAGTGATGCCTTTTTTTTTTTTTTATTCTTTTTTTCTTTTTAAACTAAGGATTGAACCCAGAGGTGCTTTGCAACTGAGCCACATCCCCAGCCCTTTTTATTTTTCTTTCTGAAACAGGGTCTCACTAAATTGCTGAGGGCTTCCTAATTTGCTGAGGCTGGCCTTAAACTTGTGATCCTCCTGCTCATCCTCCTGAATTGTAGGGATTATGGACATGTGCCACTGTGCCCACCTTATTCATTCTTTTGACAAACATTTTTTGAGCTCCTATATGCCAGGCACTGTGGTAGACACTGGGGATGCAGTGGTAAATAAGACAAGGCTCAGGAAATTGATAGACTTGTCCTCATTGGTCTCCCTCCAGGCTTACCATCTTAAATCTCTCATCCACAATGACACCAGAGTGATGTATCTTATACTCAGATCTTTTCTGTTTAAAATCTTCCACTAGTCTTCTATTACTAATAGGATAAAGAGGACTCCCTAGTTAGCCTCATAAAACTTTCATACCTGGACTATATTTATTTCTCTAGTCTTATCTCTCACCTCTGTGCTTCACTTTTTATACTGCTTGATAACAAACTACTCATGCCCAGGGCCATTTTGTTCTTCATGTGTCTTTGATCATGCTAATGACTGTCTGGAATACCTTTCCTCTTCAAGTTTTAATTAATTCCTACTGATTTTGCAAAACCAGACTTAAATCCCTGAGGTGTCCTGGAATAGGTGACTTTTTTTTTTTTTTTTGGACTGGGAGTTGAACTCAGGTGTGCTTTGACTCTGAGCTACATCCCCAGCCCTTTTTTATGTTTTATTTTGAGACAAGATCTCAGTAAGTTGTTTAGGGCCTTGCTAAATTGCTGAGGCTGGCTTTGAACTCACAATGCTCCTGCCTCAGCCTCTAGAGCCACTGGGATTACAGGTGGGTACCACCGCACCTGGCAAGTTTCTTGTTTTGATTAGTTTGAGTCTAAAAGCTGGTATTTAGTGCAAGGAATAAACTCCAATGACATTGTCAAGGGGAGTTGACCAGCATGGATACATACTGTCTTTGTTAGTGCTTATGGTATGTGATGGCCAGTAGTGGTATTGTCCCTTTGTCATTTCTTCAGTATACTTACATCACATAATGATTTCTCTATCAAGCAATGGAATTCATATACAGTTATTTAATCATTAGGTTTCCCTTTTTCAACTCACTCCATTCTAATCTGAAGATTTAAATGTGGATGACAAGGTGCAAACATTCATTTGGTAGAAGAGTAAATTCTTCATTGTCTAGTGGAATTGTTCTCAAGCATTTCCTCCAAAATATCTACACTTTGAAGTCTTTTTTTTTTTTTTTGATTTTGCAAGGTCTAGCCTAGGGGAATCATGTGGTTGCTTCATGGTGTATTATTCACATTACTTTGTGTAACATAACCCAGAGTTGGGCAAAGATGGGACGTAGGTGTTAATTGGTATGGCTTAATATTTAATGGTTCTCTTTCTCAGAACTTGATGGAGAGTTTGGATTCATTGCTTTGTGCAGAAGGTTCTGAAAGTCTGAAGAGTTTATGTCTGAAACTACTTCTTTGCTTAGTGACTGTAAGTAATATATTTATATGTTTGTCAAGGGCGTTAACTGACAATAGAGGCAAGCTAATTTGAATACTTTAGCCCAGAATTAGAAGTAAGAAGAGAAAAAAAATTCTCTACTGGGGTATTGCATCACTTCCTGGTGTTTCAATGTATAGAAGGTAATTAGTTGCCTGGACTTTTGCTTCCTGGAGATTACTCTTTGGAGCAACTGCTGGAATTTTAGCTTGCAGATGATGTGATACTTATCATTTTAGAAGGACCATTCTAGGAGAAATACCATCTTTTAGATTGTCAGATTTGTCCTTCTCATCAGGTCTCATTTGGAAATGACTCTTGTGATTCTGAATACTTTTAGTTGGTCTGGCTTTATTTTATAACTGGAGGCTTGCTTCTACTTCTTAGTGGAAGGAGGATGGGGTGCTGTTCATTTACTTCCGGTGCCTCCCTTTTCCTGCCACCTCTTGAAGACTTTCGGATTTATGAACCTCTTCATGTATTTGAGGAATGAAACCCAGGAAACTATTAAGCAAATGCTTGTGAGGGTATGAGAGAAACAATAAATTCAGATTTAGGACATTTTTAATTCACTAATTTCCTACCTTCATAGTGACTGCCTATTCAGGCTCTGGTAGCTTTGGGGTGCTTGTGTTTGTGAAAAGTCTACTAAGTATCTAGTAGAGTGTTTCAACATTTCCTGTTCACTTAGGCATTAGGATAGGAGATATACATGGGATATGGAGAGCCTTAAAACAGACTTAAAAAGCTTTTTATTCCATTCAGGTGACAGACAACATCAGCCAAAACACTATCCTGGAGTATGTAATGATCAACAGCATATTTGAAGCAATTTTGCAGGTAGGTTAATTTCTTTGTCACCTCTTTGTCATGTGGGTAGACCATTACTCAAAGTTTTTGGTCTGTCTACTCAGGAGCTAGGAGTTAGCACTCAGGATTTACTTATTTCTGGTTCTTGTTACAGATACTTTCCCATCCCCCAAGTCGTAGAGAGCATGGGTATGATGCTGTTGTCCTCTTGGCTTTGCTGGTAAACTACAGAAAATATGAGGTAAGAGGACCCCTTGACGGGTAGTTGTTCTTTTTATAATCTTCCTACCTGTGGCCCCTCTTAAATGTAATATCTTGGTAAATAGTGCAAGGATTAATTTTGATAAACCAAATTCTTAATTGTTTAAAGGAATCCTGTAGTATAACCATTGAACTACATCCCCAACCCTTTTTATATTTTATTTAGAGTCAGGGTCTCACTGAGTTGCTTAGGGCCTTGCTAAGTTGCTGAGGCTGGCTTTGAACTCATGATCCTCCTGCCTCAGCCTCTGAGCTGCTGGGATTACAGTTGTGCGCCACCATGCCCAGCTCTCTGTAGTATGATTTAGTATAATGTAGTGTTTTCTAAATGCAGCTTATTAGAGTGACTTAGTAATTTGCTAAAATGAAAAAAAATTTTGAACTTTATTCCAGATACACCATACTTATACAGAATTTCGTGGGAGGGGGCTGTGAATCTTTTTTAAAAACATTATTATTGTTTTAGAGAATCCCCAATTGAGTGTGATGATTAGTCAGGATTGGGAACCACTGACCTAGTGCATTTGGTTTGAAAGATTCTTATTTTTATTATCATATTTCCTTAATAAAATCTGCTTGTAGGGCTGGGGAGATAGCTCAGTTGGTAGAGTGCTTGCCTTGCAAGCACAAGGCCCTGGGTTCGATCCCCAGCACCCAAAAAAAAAAAAAAAAAAAAAAAAAAAAATCTGCTTGTATAAGTATTATGATGGTTTAGAAATGCTTTCTGATTTTAATGAAAAAGTTGAAGACAGAACCTTATCAATTCTGGAGTTGTCTTTGCCCCTAAATTAATCAAGGTACAGATTTCAGATTTCTGAAATGAAGTACAGATCCCAGAGATTAATGTGTGGGTTGATGTATGTACTCGATTCTTCTCAGAAGGCAAAATACACAGAAAAGGAAGGAGGATATCCAGGGAAGACCAGGGGCTTCACTGGAGATCCCTTTCAAGGAGGAGGAAGCATTTGGCATAGAGTCCTAGACACTGGGAGTAACTTATTGAACTTAGAAGTCAGGCACCACACTGAGGTAACCTGATTTTCTCCCCTTAATAAGTAGCAGCAACATTATGAGAAATGGACCAATTGGAGAGAGGATTTTCTTTTCTGAGATTCTGGCTCTTAGTGATTTTTTTTTTTTTTTTTTTTGGAGTGGGTACCGGGGATTGAATTCAAGGGCACTTGACCACTGAGCCTCAGCCCTATTTTGTATTTTATCTAGAGATAAGGTCTCACTGAGTTGCTTAGTGCCTCACTTTTGCTGAGGCTGGCTTTGAACTTGAGATCCGCCTGCCTCAGTCTCCCAAGCCACTGGGATTACAGGCGTGTGCCACCACACCTGATTTCTTAGTGATTTTTGATACCTTTCATAGTTAGACTTTATTTGGACAGATTGAAAGTGATGGATAACTCATCTGGAGCTTATTTTTATAAGGCGAGATATGGAAGAAGGAAAGACTGTAAGAAGGAAATAAAGAGGAACTGAAATTTGGAAAAATGTTAATGTACTATAAATCCTAGAGCTGTTCCTTTTAATTATCTTGGAGGAACTGATGAATGGTACATAGAACTACTAGTAAATACATAATTTATCATGAACACCTATTTTACTGGTGATCTGACGGGACTCTCATGGTAGCTGTTGTGATCTCTGTCATGTGTAAAAGCCTCTGGAGCCTTATTACAACAGTAAGAAAAATAGCTGAGGAAAAATGCTGAGGATAGTTGAACAGAGTTGAGTTATGTGACAAGAATGCGTCATCATCAGTAATGAATATTTTCAGAACATTCTGGTGGATAAAGGCTATTCTGAGGCAGTGGTTTGGCTTCTCTGACTGTAAACTGAATCCTGGCTCAGCTCAGTAGGGCTTTCTGAAATGTCAGCCTGAAAAATTGGACCTGGTGAAGGAATTGGAGAAATCACATTTCTGGAGTGAACTATGCATCTTTGGTCTGTCAGAAACCCCCCAAAGAATTAATATAATGGGCAGGGGCAAGCTGGTGAGCATAATTTATCTGGGCTTTGCAGCGTTTAATATAAGTCACTCAAAAGAAACCATTAAGGACATCTGGTGACTATGGAGCAGTTTTTTGACAGGAACCATGAGGAATTTCAGATGAACATAGCAAAACCAAAAGCTGGTGAAATCTTATGCAAACTAGTAGTAGAGGGGATGCTGGAGAGAACAACATTCTAGCTACCACCAGAATTGATTCCATGACCAGAAGAATAAGTTGTGATTTTTCTAGAAAGGTGTAAAGGTATCAGACAGTCTAGATACCCAACTGAGAACAAAGAAGGTAAATGAGGTGTTGGACTTGAGGAATAGAAGTAATGGAAAAGATGCCGTGTAGTTAATGTATATCTAAAGAGGTAGAGGAGGCAAAAAAAAAAAAAAAAAAAAAAAAGTCTAGGGAAGAATAATAAAAATAACAAGTAAAACTTAGGTCAAATAAAGGCAGGACCCCCATTAGAATGATTCTGTGACGGCTCACTGAATTTGTAATTCTGTCTGGTGAGTGAAAAAGTAGATTGCCTCTAGTTTTAAAAGTGACCAGCACAACAGGTTCAGAATCAAGGATAATCAATGTATAGGAGAATAGAAATTTCACAGTATTAAGGTCCTGGCCTTCTAGACTGGCCAAGTCATTTGAGATGAAGTGATACAGACCCAAGTGCTATCCTGAGCATGGTATATCACAGAAATGACAAAATTGTTTATTATGTCTAATTGGAAGTTGTTCCTTTTCTTTTTATCCCCCTTTTCTCTTTTTCCTGAAGAACTTTTCTTTAAATGTTAATAATGTTAAAGGGGAAAAAATAACAGCTACTAATTATTAAGCTCTAACCATATCCCAGATATTATGCTAAGGATTTTACATGTCTATACAAGTCTTTTGCTAAAAGACTTGAATTAAAGCCTTTTATCAATCTCAGGGAAGAAAATATTCCCCATTTTATAGTTGAAGAAATTGAAACTTAGGTTAATTAACGTGTTTAACTTGTCATAATTTATAATAAGAGGAATTGGAACTCAGACCTTTGCTTTTAGCTACCTTGCCTTTTCCTCAGCTACTGCTGAAGCATATGATGGTCTTGGTAATAAGATGATCCTTATTGTTACCTCACACAGTCTAATTTTGGGAAACCGAGTGATAGAACTTGGAAAATTTTTGCCAATAAACAATGGTCTCCTGGTCTGCTCTTTCTTGCCTTTTTTTTTTTTTTTTTTTTAAAGGTACTGGGGATTGAACTCAGGGACACTCTGCCTCTGAGCTCTTTCCCTGCCCTTTTTTTTTTAATTTTGAGACAGGGTCTTGCAAAGTTGTCCAGACAGGCTTCAATTTGTGATTTTCTTGCCTCAGTCTCCTGAGTTGCTGGGGTTACTGGCAAGGACCACTGCACCTGGTTATGGAATGCTCTTCCTTTTTTTCTTCTCTTCACTCCCCTTTGTCTGTCTGTCTGTCTCTCTTTTACTGAGGGTTGAACCCAAGGACCCTTTACCACTAAGCTATAGCCCCAATCCTTTTTAGTTTTTATGTTGAGATAGTCTCACTAAGTTGCTTAGGGCCTTGCTAAGTTGTTGAGGCTGGCCTTGATTTTGTGATTGTCCTCCCTCAGCCTCCTAAATTCCTGGGATTATAGGTATGCACCATTGTGTCTGACGGGTCTGCTCTTTCTAATGTTGCTCTCATCCTGGTGGCATCTCTAGGTCAGCTGAGTTCAGACTTTATTTTCTAAGGATCTACATGCTTTGGATCTTGCCTCAAATTTGTTGTATCAGCAGATTTGACTGTTGGTTGTAGGAAGATATGTTGGGAGTCTTCCTACAGTCAAAACAAGTAATAAATGGAGTGGGTTCTACCTTCTTGGGTTGTGTTATATAAAACCTTATAAACATGTTAAGCCAAGCTCTGTTGCTCTGTTCCCAATTGACATGCAAAAGATGCCCTCAGAAACTTGATTAAATGAGCTCTCTGGTGGGGAGGGGGTTGGGTTAACCTTTCAGTTGGGTTTTCAAGTTTCTTCATAATGAGTTTTCTTGTAGCTATAAAAACTGCCAGTCTGAGAACCATTGTTACTTGCTTCCTTTGGGCTAGGATAGGTGCTTGATCTGTATGAGGTCTTTCCTCACATCTAGTGTGTGGGATATTTTCAAGGTGAGAAGGTTATTGGTTCCTGTAACACTTGTAGGAGATGTTCAGTTGTGTAATAAGTTTAAATATATGTTCATTTGCATATGTTGCCCCACTGAAATTGGGTCAGTAAAAACTCAAGAAATCTTGCAGTGCTATAAGTGATGGGACAATCATTAAATCCCAGTGTCCTAACCAGATTGTTGCTTGGGTAATTACATCCTTTTTTTCAATTCCCCTGCAGTGTTATTTGCGAATCAGATCTCTGTAAATGGCCTCTCTAGCTGTTAAGCAGCTGCCACTTTCCACCCGCAAGGTGGCTTTGTTTTACGAGTGGGTGAATCAGTCCTTGTATATAGTTTGTGAAATGGTTAGGGAGCTTTTGGATTGAGAATGTAAGTTAGCAATTTATAAATATGTGCCTTATGGCAAGGAAACTTTTATGTCTCCTAAAAGATAGTATCCCTAAGGACTTAGGAGGATAGGACAAAGTGAGTTTTTTGTTTTTGGAAACAAGGAAGAGGGAACTATGGGAGAAGTGGTATACATAGGCTTGAGCTAACGCAGCCTAGAGGAAAATGTGGGTAGAACAGAACTGACCTGTGTGTATGTATGTGCATTCATGTACACCTGTGCCCTTGATAAATGCCCATATGTGCTGAGTAATTTTTCTGGAAATGAGGGGAGTCAGCAGTCAATATGGGTTGGGACTGGATTTTTGTAACATCACTGTAGAAAAAAAGGCCTTATAGAAGCACATTTTTTTGGATTTTTGTTTTGGCGGTACTGGGAATGGAACTCAGGGCCTCACTCATGCCAGGTAAGCACTCTCCCACTCACCACATCCTTAGCCCCCTGTTAACACTTTTTAAAATAGCTGATGGGCTTTCTTAACTAGGTCACACTCACCTTGACTGTGTTCTGTTGTTTACAGTCTGTGAATCCTTATATTGTGAAGCTGTCTATTGTGGATGACGAGGCCACACTCAATGTGAGTATCTGGATCCTGATATAAATTCAGTGTCCTTCTTTTCAGTGGGCATTTAGAACAAGAGAGCGGAGAGGTGTTGTGTTGATTTCATCTGGCTAGAAAGAGGGATTTGGTATTTTTAGAGTCTGTGCCTTAGTGTCATGGAAGGAAGGTTTGAGGGGACATTTTTTTTCTATTTTAAACATTAATGTAAATTCATTTTTTAATTAAAATATTTTTTATTTTTGCAGACACATTTTGATTCATTGTACACGAATGGGGTGCAACTTTTCATTTCTATGATTGTACACAGTGTAGATTCACACCATTCATGTAATCATACATATAGGGTAATACTGTCTGTTTCATTCTACTGTTTTTCCATCCCCACCCCCTCCCACCCCTTTTTCCTCTACACCATCCAAAGTTCCTTCATTCTTCTCTTCCCCCCATCACCCCCCCATTATTTTATTTATTTATTTATTTATTTTTTTGCAGTGCTGGGGATTGAACCCAGGGCCTTGTGCTTGCGAGGCAGGCACTCTACCAACTGAGCTATATCCCCAGCCCTCCATTATATATTGTCATGCACTTATCAGAGAAAACATTCTGCCTTTAGTTTTTTTGGGCTTGGCCTATTTAACTTAGCATGATATTTTCCAACTTCATCCATTTCCCAGCAAATGCCATAATTTTATTCTTCTTTATGGCTGAGTAATATTCCGTTGTGTATAATACCACAGTTTTTTTTATCCATTTGTCAATTGAAGGGCATCTAGGTTGGTTCCACAATCTAGCTATTGTGAATTGAGCTACTATGAACATTGATGTTGCTGCATCACTATAAACTTAAAATGCTGATTTTAAGCCCTTTGGGTGTAAACCGAGAAGTGGGATAGCTGGGTCAAATGGTGGGTTCATTCCAAGTTTTCTGAGGAATCTCCATACTGCTTTCCAGAGTGGCTGCACCAATTTGCAACTCCACCAGCAATATACGAGTGTGCCTTTTTCCCCACATCCACACCAACACTTGTTGCTTGTGTTCTTGATAACAGCCATTCTAATTGGAGTGAGACGAAATTTTAGGGTGGTTTTAATTTGCATTTCTCTAATTACTAGGGATGATGAGCACTTTCTCATGTATTTGTTGATCACCTGTATATCTTCTGTGAAATGTCTGCCCATTTCCTTAGCCCATTTATTGATTGGGTTCTTTGTATTTTGGGTGTAAAGTTTTTTAAGTTCTTTATAAACTTTGGAGATGAGTGCTCTGTCTGAAGTGCATGTGGAAAAGATTTTCTCCCACTCTGTAGGCTCTCTTTTCACATTATTGATTGTTTCCTGTGCTGAGAAAAAACTTTTCAGTTTGAATCTATCCCATTTATTGATTCTTCCTTTTATTTCTTGTGCTGTGGGGGGGTCTTGTTAAGGAAGTCTGGTCCTAAGCCAATGTGATGGAGATTCGGGCCTACCTTTTCTTCTATTTGGTGAAGGGTCTCAGGTCTAATTCCTAGTTCTTTGATCCATTTTGAGTTGAGTTTTATACAGGGTGAGAGATAGGGGTTTAATTTCATTTTTCCACATATGGATTTCCAGTTTTCCCAGCACCATTTGTTGAACAGGCTATATTTTCTCCATTTTAAGTTTTTGGCACCTTTGTCCAGTATGAGGTTACTGTACTTATGTGGGTATGTCTCCATGTCTTCTATCCTGTACTGTTGATCTGTCTATTTTGGTGCCAGTACCATGCCATTTTTGTTACTATTGCCCTATAGTAGAGTTTAAGGTCTGGTATAGTGACACCTCCTATATACCTTCTTGCCCAGGATTGCTTTGGCTGTTCTGGGTCTTTTGTTCTTCCAGATGAATTTCATGATTGCTTTTTCTGTTTCTATGAGAAATGTCATAGGGATTTTGATTGGAATTGCATTAAATCTGTATAGTGCCTTTGGAAGTATGGCCATTTTGATAATCTTAATTCTGCCTATCCAAGAACATGGGAGATCTTTCCATCTTCTAAGATCTTCCTCATTTTCTTTCTTCAGTGTTTTGTAGTTTTCATTGTAGAGATCTTTCACCTCTGGTTAGATTGATTCCCAAGTATTTTTTTTTTTTTTTTTTTTTTGAGGCTATTGCAAATGGAATTGTTTTCCTCATTTCCCTTTCAGATGTTTCATCAAACATCACTTACGTATAAAAATGCTTTAGATTTATGCGTGTTGATTTTATATCCTGCTATTTTGCTGATTCATTTATGAGGTCTAGAAGTTTTCTGGAGTTTTTTGGATCCTCTAAATAGAGAATCATGTCATCAGCAGATAGTGACAGCTTGAGTTCCTCTCTTCCTATTTTTATTCCTTTAATTTCTTTAGTTTGTCTAATTGCTCTGGCTAGTATTTCAATACGATGTTAAATAGAGTTGGTGAAAGAGGGCATCTTTGTCCTGTTCCCATTTTTAAAGGGAATGGTTTCAGTTTTTCTCCATTAAGAATGATGTTGGCCATGGGCTTAGCATTAATAGCCTTTACAATGTTCAGGTATGTTTCTAGTATCCCTGTTTTTTCTAGTGTTTTGAGCATGAAGTGGTGTTGTATTTTGTTGAATGCTTTTTCTGCGTCAATTGAAATAACCATATGATTCTTATCCTTAGGTCTGTTGACATGATGGATTACATTTATTGATTTATGGATGTTGAACCAACCTTGCATTCCCGGGATGAACCCCACTTGATCATGGTGCTCTATCTTCTTAATATGCTTTTGGATATGGTTTGCCAGTATTTTGTTAAGGATCTTTGTGTCTTCATCATAGATATTGGTCTAAAATTTTCTTTCCTTGATGTGTTTTTGCCTGGTTTGGGTATGAGGGTGATATTAGCTTCATAGAATGAGTTTGGTAGGGTTCCCCCCTTTTCTATTTCCTGGAATACTCTGAGAAGTATTGGAATGAGTTCTTCTTTGAAAGTCTTGTAGAACTTGGCTGAGAATCCATCTGGTCCTGGACTTTTCTTGGTTGGTAGGCTTTTGATGGCTTCTTCTATTTCATTGCTTGATATTGATCTGTTGAAATTGTGTATGTCCTCCTGGTTCATTTTGGGAGGATCATGTCTCTAGAAATTTGTCAGTGTCTTCGGTAGTTTCTATTTTGTTGGAATATAGATTTTCGAAGTAGCTTCTCATTATGTTATGTATTTCAGTGGTGTCTGTCGTGATATTTCCTTTTTCATCATGAATTTTAGTAATTTGAGTCGTCTCTCTCCTTCTCTTTGTTAGTGTGGCTAAGGGTTTGTCTATTTTGTTTACTTTCTCAAAGAACCAACTTTTTGTTTTGTCAATTTTTTGAATTGTTTCTTTTGTTTCAATTTCATTGATTTCAGCTCTGATTTTAATTATTTCCTGTCTTCTACTCTTTTGGTGTTGTTCTGTTCTTTTTCTAGGGCTTTGAGCTGTAATGTTAGGTCATTTAGTTTTTGTTGACTTTTTTTTTTTTTTTTGCGTACTGGGGATCGAACTCAGGGCCTTGTGCTTGCGAGGCAAGCACTCTACCAGCTGAGCTATCTCCCCAGCCCTTTGTTGACTTTTTATTCTTTTCTTCAATGTGCTCCATGCAATGAATTTTCCTCTTAGTACTGCTTTCATAGTGTTCCAGAGATTTTGATATGTTGTATCATCATTCCATTGACCTCTAAGAATTTTTTTATCTCCTCCCTGATGTTTTCTGTTATCCATGTTTCATTCAATTGCATATTATTTAGTCTCCAGGTGTTGGAGTAATTTCTGTTTTTTATTTTGTCATTGATTTCTAATTTCATTCCATCACAGTCTGATAGAACACAAGGCAGTATCTCTATTTTTTTGCATTTACTGAGACTGCTCTGTGGCATAACATATGGTCTATTTTCGAGAAGGTTCCATGTACTGCTGAGAAGAAAGTGAATTTGCTCATTGATGGATGGAATATTCTATATATGTCTGTTTAGTCTAAGTTATTGATTGTGTTATTGAGTTCTATGGTTTCTTTGTTTAGCTTTTGTTGGGAAGTCTCTATCCAGTGGTGACAGCAGTGTGTTAAAGTCACCCAGAATTATTGTGTTGTGGTCTATTTGATTCCTGGAATTGAGAAGGATTTTTTTGATGTACATGCATGCACCGTTGTTTGGGGCATAAATATTTATGATTGTTATGTCTTCCTTATTTGTGGTTCCCTTAAGCAGTATGAAATGTCCTTCTTTATCCCTTCTGACTAGCTTTGGCTTGAAGTCCACTTTATCTGCTATAAGGGTGGAAACCCCCGCTTTTTTACTGAGTCCGTGTGTGTGGTAGGTTTTTTCCCATCCTTTCACCTTTAGTCTGTGGATGTCTTTTTCTATGAGATGAGTCTCTTGCAGGCAGCATATTGTTGGGTCTTTCTTTTTAATCCATTCTGCCAGTCTGTGTCTTTTGATTGATGAGTTTACACCATTAACATTCAGGGTTATTATTGAGATATGATTTGTATTCCCAGTCATTTGGCTTATTTTTGGTTTTCAAGTTGGCTTGGTTTCTCCTTTGAGTGGTTTTTCTCTGAGGTAGTTCCTCCCTTTGCTGACCTCCATTGTTGTTTTTCATTTCCTCCTCATGGAATATTTTGTTGAGAACATTCTGTAGCACAGGCTTTCTATTTGTAAATTCTTTTAACTTTTGTTTATCATGGAAGGATTTTATTTCATCTTCAAACCTGAAGGTTAGTTTTGCTGGGTATAGGATTCTTGGTTGGCAACCATGTTCTTTCAGAACTTGAAATATGTTGTTCCAGGCCATTCTAGCTTTTAGAGTCTGGGCTGAGAAATCTGCTGATATCTGTATTGGTTTCCCCCTATGTGTAATCTGATGCTTTTCTCTCGTGGCCTTCAAAATCCTGTTTTTTTTTTTGTATGTTAGGCATTTTCATTATAATGTGCCTTGGTGTGGATCTGTTGTGATTTTGTGCATTTGGTGTTCTGTAAGCCTCTTGTATTTGATTTTTCATTTCATTCTTCAGTTTTGGGAAATTTTCTGATATTATTTCATAGAATAGGTTGTTCATTCCTTTGGGTTGTATCTCTGTGCCTTTCTCAATCCTGATAATTCTTAAATTTGGTCTTTTCATGATGTCTCATAGTTCTTGGAGATTCTGTTCATGATTTCTTACCATCTTCTCTGTTTGGACAACTTTATTTTCAAGATTAAATATGTTGTCTTCATTGTCTGAAGTTCTGTCTTCCAAATGCTCTAGTCTGTTGGTGATGCTTTCCATTGAGTTTTTTATTTGGTTTACTGTTTCCTTCATTTCAAGGATTTCCATTTGGGTGCTTTTTGAGAATCTCTATCTCTTTGTTGAAATGATCTTTTGCTTCCTGCAGTTGCTCTTTCAACTGCTTATTGGTATGATTATTCATTGTCTGCATTTGCTCTCTTGTTCTTTGCTTCATGAATCATTTTAATCATGTATAATCTGAAGTCCTTTTCTGACATTTCTTCTATCATACTGTCACTGGATTCTATTAATATAGAATCTATATTTGTTTGGATCATTTTCTTCCCTTGTTTTTTCATATTGTTTATGTATCTTCCCCTGTAACAGTGCAGTTTCCCCCCTATAGGCTTATAGTGACCCTATATGTTTCCAAAACCTTTTCTTTAAGGGGGAGATCAATATTAGCAGTGCCCAGTTCAGACAGTATGCAACCTGAAACCACATAGCCCACATATGAAGACATTAATAATATTGTCATAATAAACAGAATGAGTTCAATTATTATCTTCAGTATAACAAATAGATTTACCATAAGATCTACAGTTTCTAATGGAGGACAAAGAAGATGCAGAGGGGTGTAGGATGTAGCTCTTAATGGGATAAGAAAAGACTATATAGAAGTTCTAGATCATAGAGTGAGAGTGTAATCAAAAGAAGGCAGTTGTTAGCATGGGAAAAGGGAGAAAGAGACTCTGAGGGAACAGGTAAACAAAAGGAAAAGAGAGGGAGACAAGTAAAGAAATAAAAACTTAAAAATTTTCGATAAGGAGAAAAAAGAAAACCTACACTATAACAGTCATATAGTATTCAAACCTCCCAGCCTTCAGTAGCCTGATGAATGAGAGGTATCTGACCGTGAGCTTCCATTCTCCAGCAGGCGTCTCAGGATGGGATTTGCGCCACCTAAAGATGGGAGATACAGCTTCCAGGATTATCCAAGATGGCTGCTCTGGTTTCCAAATGTGTTGGCAAATGGGGAGCTATAGCTCAGGGTGTGGGCGTGATTGACTGGAGGTCCTTGAGGTGGGGTGTGGTTGGTCGTGCAGGGGTCCTTGAGGTGGGGTGTTGTTTATCTGGTTGCGGGATCCTGGAGGAAGGGTGCAATCAGTTGGTCTGGGGGTCTGGTGGTAGGGTGCAGTCAGTCAGTCTGGGGGTCCTGGTGGTGGGGAGCAGTCAGTCAATGTGAGGTTCCCCGAGGCAGGGAGTGATTGGTTGGGCTGAGGGATCCTGGAGACAGGGCTCAGGCAGTCTGGCCAGGGGTCCTGCAAGTCCTGGCTGTTGTCTCAAAATGGCAGCAGCCACATGTAACCAAACCTGCAGGTACTGTAACAGTGAACTTCCAGGCAACAGCAGGCAGCTGGCACTCCACTGGCATTCTTTGGTCAGTCTGCTGACTGCTCTCGGATGATTGGGAGGTGAACCTCGGGCGGTGAGTGATTGTAGGTGAAAGGCAGGCGATGGATTGGCAAGAGGCAGGCAAATGGCGGATGGTAGGCGCTAGACAGTGAGCAATCTGCACTCAAAAAGTAGTCGATATGTGGCAGACTGCAGGTGACCGCAGTAGACAAATGGGGTAAATAGCAGGGGATCGATAACCTGCAAAAACTGCCTCACCAAGAAACAGATATCCTCTGCTTGAAACCCGAGTTATGGAGCGACAAGGAATGCATCCTCCCTCTAGTGCGCCATCTTGGATCTCGAGGCGCCTCTTTTGTTTGCTATTCATACTTATTTTTATGTTGTAGTGTGCTGAGATTGACTCAGCTGAGGTTGACAGAGTCAATAAGTTATATATCCAGGAGTAAGAAAGCTTAAGTGACTGACTTAATGGTGGGAGATTCCTTCTTGTGGAACAAGCTAGGTGATACAAAGAGCCTGATTTTGTGAAACTGAAACATGAAGGATGATATATATTTGCTATATATGTTCTTGAAAGTGTGTGAGATAACATCTGCTCTCTGAATATGGAGAGGAAAAAGATGACCAGGTGTCTGACTTTATTTCCTTTCTATCCTGTTCTCTTCATTTCTTCCAATTTCCCTTAAGAAAAAAATATGCATAATTCATCCTTTCAACCTTAATTGATCTTTTTATTTGGCAGGTTCTCGGGGAAAGTTGATAAGTTACTTCAACATTTATTGGATGCTTCTTTTCTTTTCATGCTATTTTTTTTGTGGCCTGAGTGAACGGCTTATCTGTATGCACTTTCATTTAGCATGGGACTCATTGTCACTTTTATTGTGGCTATTTTGAAGGTAAATGAGGGCTTTTTGTTTGAATATTCTAGTTTAGTCTTCTCTTTGGAAGTGAATATGATCCCAGTGAAATTGTCAATAATCTGAGTTGGTCTGTTTCAGCCCTTGTTACTTTATTTTAAATTATATCTGGGAATGTTAAGTAAGATAATTAAATAAGAAAAATCTTTCCAAAGATTTTTTTCCCCCTTGCTTTGATAGTGACTCTCAAAATTTCGGTCATTGTTGCCAACTTTTAGGCAGAACTTCTTGGGCATGGTCCATGGGGGGTTAGTGTTTTTGGCTGAGTCACAACATTGCCACCAACCCACAAAGGCCACTCATTTATTTCATCTATGCCGTCTTTTCTCTTCCAGGGAATGGGGCTTGTGATTGCTCAGGCTTTATCTGAGTACAACAGGTGAGTCCATCTTTCCAGAAGGGAAAAGTCTAATTTTTATTTGAATTAGTTGTGTGAGGAACAGGTTTGTTAGAGTTCTTGGGTGAAATTCCCTGGACCTATCCCAAAAGAGTATTCAGAGGTGTAAGATCAATTTGCACCAGCTCAGCTTCATAGTACTAGCAGGGGTTGGTTTTTATTTATTTATTTAATTTATATTTTTTGGTACTGGGGATTGAATGCAGGTGTGCTTTACCACTGAGTTACATCCCTAGCCCTTTTTGATTTTTTCTTTTGAGACAGGGTCTTGCTAAGTTGGTTAGGACCTTGTTAGCAAGGCCTTGCTGAGGCTGGCCTTGAACTTGAATCCTCCTACCTTAGCCTCCTGAGTCGCTGGGATTATAGGTGTGCCCCCCCCCCCCACCACACACAGAGTAGGGGTTGTTTTTAAAACCAGGAGAAAAATAGCCACCAGGTTAGTATCCATCTTTAGTTTAAGCAAATAGAACATTCTTGGCAGCTTGTAGGTATTTTTTTTGCAGAGCATTTTTACTAGTTTTCCAGTTATAAGTAGTCTTTTCTATTTAGCCCATTGTGTCATACAAATATCATTTTCTAATATAAAAAAGTTTGTGAAGTGCCACTTTTTAGAACTCTTAAAAAATAAAGGAAATGGCATGATAGTACATGCCTATAATCCTAGTGACTTGGGAGGCGGAGGCAGGAGGATTCCAAATATGAGACCAGCCTCAGCAACTTAGCAAGACCCTCTAGCAACTTAGGGGGGGTCTCAAAATAAAAAATAAAATAAAAAGGACTGGGACTGTAGCTTAGTGGTAAAGTACCTTTGGGTTCAGTCCACAGTACCTAAATAAATAAAAGGAGAAAGTGTATTGAGTTAAATATACTTTGACAGATCTCTCTCTTTCTCTCCTGGGGATTGAACCCAGGGCCTCATGTATGCTAAGCGTGTGCTCATCACTGAGATACACCCCTAACTTGAATGTTTCTTTTTCATTAGTGATCATCCTCAACTTCCCAGTGTCCCTCTTTACTTGGGGAGCTCTCTTCATTGATGTTTGCTTTTCCTCTTGCTATTGATGGGGAAGGATCTGGTATTCCATGATTAAAAACCAGAAATAGCTCTAATCCTGGCAAATGCCATGAAGGATCTTTCTTACTTCTCTCCAGACTTTCCTTACACACAATTGGGTGTTGGACTTCAAATCTGTCCCATCTCCACACATGTTTTAGCTCTCTGGTTTTCCTCCTTTTCCTTCAGAAACAAACAAGATTTTTCACTGTTATAGCCTTAAAGTAATTTCACTGTCACACTTTTTAAGCAATAGTCTGTTTGGGAAATAACTGGATCAGCCATATGTTAGAGCAGTTTCACACTTTTGCAGCTTGCTTTCTAAGTCTTTCCCAAAGTAGCCAGGCATTTTGGTACACACTCAGGAGCAGATGGGTGCCTCTAGCTTGCGGGGGAACTGCAGTGGCATTGTCATAATGCTTTAGTCTTCTGAAGTTAGAGAATTCAGAGTGCCCTGCCCTGATTATCTAGAATGTTGAGGACAAAGATGTATTTGATAACTAATCCTAAAGTTGAATTTAGTTTTTTTTTGTTCAGACAGTATAAAGACAAGGAAGAAGAACACCAGAGTGGTTTTTTCTCTGCTTTAACAAATATGGTAAGTCCTACTTGTTTTTTTCTCCTGCTCACAATTGCAGGATTAGGCAAATCTGGGGTTAGATGTTCAGATGTTTGAGGTGATGGGGTGATAAAGGGAGAGAGGCCACTCAGAGCAGATTTTATTTGGAACTCTAAATCTGTTAGTGAGTTCCAAAACTAGATAGGATGGGGAGAGGGGAAATTTGACTCTTCTTGGACTCACTTTTTCCTAATTAATTGATTGCTGAAGAAAATGTACATAGGAAGACTTATGCTTACTATGTACCTTTTGTAAGTGTCAACCCTGCTTGGAGAGTGACCCTGTGGAACAAAGAATAGGAGAGTTTAGATCTGAGTCCACCCTACCCCCTACTGCAAATGATTTTTTATAGTCTACTGTGACCACGTGATCCCTAATAGCTGGTCCTGAGGTCAAAGAATCACAGTATAGTGTATATTAGCCACTCCTCTAAAGGCTTAGGGTCTGGGCTGAGAGGTCCAAGGTTTAGGGAAGTTATTGGTCTAGCTTCCAGAGCAAGGTTTCATAAGCTTGGAAGCATTGGCATTTTGGATCAGATAATATGGGACTAATTTTTTTTTTTTTTTTTTTTTTTGTGGTGCTGGGGATCGAACCCACGGCCTTGTGCATGTGAAGCAAGCACTCTACCAACTGAGCTATCTCCCCAGCCCCTGGAACTAATTTTTAAGAGATAAATCTAGGAGGTTCTAGAATCTAGGCAAATTCCAAAATCTGTCTTCTTGGGCATTAATATCCAAGTACTCAGCTCTCGAGCAAGACAGTTTCTGAGTTTATTGCAAGAAACAGTCGTTCTCTTTCCTTCCACACAATGATGCATTCCCCCGCCCCATGCCTTCCCATCTTCCTTCTCAGAGCCTGCTTTTAGGAAAGAACCTGCTAAACTCTGAGGCACAAATGAGTGAAATCTCTCAGAAGCAAGAAAAATATGAGTTTTGTATTGGTATTTGATTGTACAGATTAGATGTAATTATGTTGCTCCCAGAGATTTTCAACTTTTAATCAAGGAGAAAAAGTTTTGTGGCAGAAAAATGAAGCACCAGTTATATAGTTTTGGTTCTCAGTAAGCAGGGGGAAAAAGGGCATTTTTAGGAGGTGGGCATCTTTTACGTGCCTCTGAAATCACACATATGAGAAGCAACTTTTGCCTTTTACCTATTTGCCTGCTCTTACAAACTAAAGATTTTGTGATCTGAAAGATAAGAATGGATCTCGCATAGATAGTTCTCGTCTGAAATGCAAATATTCCCCCTAAGATCTAGTTGAATGTAATCAGCATGCTTTCCTTGGCATTCTTTATGGCTAAATTTGTGACTGCAAATAAGCATCCTACAGGAAAGAGGCAGAGTGGTAAGGATCTTTATGTCCTTTTAGTGTGACAGTGGCTGAACTTACACACTGAAAGAAGGGTTATACAAAAATACTGGGATTTAAAAAAGGCTCTTTGAGGCAAGATGATTCAGTTGGGTTCTCATAATTTCATTTATTACTTGTAAGTCTTTTAAGATATTCAAAGTAAACTGGTTTTGGTGTGTGTGACTGATGGTCCAAAGTTCTAGGTCCCTTCCTGCTGGAAGGAGTTTGGTTTTACACTGATTCAGAGGCTTCCTAGGCACACGACTTCTCTTGCATCCTCCTGTATAAAGTCTGCTGTTCTCCTTTTCTTCCACAGGTGGGCAGCATGTTCATAGCAGATGCCCATGAGAAAATCTCAGTACAGTAAGTGTCTGACATTCTTGTGCAGACTTGAATTTTAGTGTGGGCTTTCTTGCTGGCTATGAGAGTGGGAAAGGTTATCTCTTGCTAATATTTTTTAGATTAAAACTGTTTTGGGGTGGTTTATCTAATCTTTCTTTCTTTCTTTCCTTCCTTCCTTCTTTCTTCCTTCCTTTCCTCCCTCCTTCCTTCCTTTCTTCCTTTCTTCTGGAATGGAACCCAGGGTCTTGTACATGCTAAGTGTTCTAGCACTCAGCTATTTCACCAGCCCTTTTTTTGGGGGTGGGGGATGGGGGTTCCAGGGATTGAACTCAGGGGCACTTGACCCCTGAGCCACATTGCCAGCCCTATTTTGTATTTTATTTAGAGACAGGTTTTCACTGAGTTGCTTAGCACCTCGCTTTTGCTGAGACTGCTTTGAACTTGCGATGCTCCTGCCTCAGCCTCCCCAAGTTGCTGAGATTACAGGCATGTACACTGTGCCTGATTCTGACTGGGTTTTTAATAATGAATCCTTAGAAATCTCTGCTTTGGTCTTATATGTATATACTGAAAAACTGTTCTCTGTAATTAAATGAAAAAGGGCTGGGTATCTGAGCTAGTTAAGGATTTAATTGGATAGGGGTGGAAAAGCAAGAGTAAAGATAGTGAATGAACCTAGAATAAGAAATGGTTGGGCTGG
Organism: Sciurus carolinensis; assembly: GCF_902686445.1. NCBI lineage: Eukaryota > Metazoa > Chordata > Mammalia > Rodentia > Sciuridae > Sciurus > Sciurus carolinensis. Next base: position 150,587,184 of record NC_062217.1, on the reverse strand, counting down.
GGGTGTAGCTCAGTAGTACAGCACATGTGAGACACTGGTTTGATCCTTAGCACCACATAAAAATACATAAATAAAATAAAATAAAGGTAATATGTCCATCTACAACTAAAAAAAAAAAAAAAAAAAAAAGAAATGGTTTTAAGGAGTCAGGATTTTCACCTGTACACTTTCACATATGCCCACAAGGAAATTAAAAGGGAACATTTGAAACTCAAGGGGATTGATAATGGAGATCTGTGGTGAAATCTTGTGTTGATGGTTATAACGTTTTAACTTCTGTACTTTAAGAGCCACACCAATTTGTTCTCTTTTTCTTTAGAACCAATGAGGCCATTCTTCTGGCACTTTATGAAGCTGTTCATTTAAATCGCAACTTCATCACAGTATTAGCTCAGGTTGGTTACTTTAAAAATCCCACTCTCCTGAACTTCATACAGATTCATTCCATTAAAAAGGCTACTTGGGTGTACCTGTTTTAACTCTGCTTTGCATTGGTAAGTGGTAAATACTAACTACCACTTTGCTGTGCCTAAGGAATATGCTTAGTAGTGTCACAGAAGGACACTAAAATAGGCTGAGAACTCAAGTTCATGAAAGCTATCTTAAAAAATTGTTACAAGTGTTTTTATCTTCAAGCCAGACTCTTTAAAATATGTATGTGGGTTTCTCTTTCTTTCTCTCTGCTCTCTGTCTCTCTCTTTCTTTCTCTCTCTCTCTCTCTCCTGTTTTTTTCCTCAAAGTTCAGATGTGTATGGAATCTACTGATGGAGATTTTTTTTTTTTCCCCAGTATTGGGGATTGAACTCAGGGCTGCCGTTACACCGAGCTACATCCCCACCCTTTTTATTTTATTTTAAGACAGGGTCTCATTAAATCACTCAGGCTGGCCTTGAACTTGCCATCCTTTTGCCTCAGCCTCCAGAGTTTCTGGGATTACAGGCGTGTACCACCATAGCCAGCTATTGGTATAACTAAAATAAATAAATAAAGTCATGTTTTAAAAGCAGTATGTTCAGGTTCAGGCTCTGATTTGGAGGATGTTTATTAGTATTCATGACTGATACCATAAGAGATTTTATCTACTATTTTATTTCTTGTCTGCTTTCCAAATTCTGTTACTAATTTTAAAAGAAGAGGTGATGAAGGTAATGGACTGTAAAGTTAGTGGAGAAGAGAAGGAAGATTAAAAAGAGCCACCACTCAGTTTATTGCTTAAGAGTTGATGTGGCAGGGATGGCTGAGGAAAGTCAAGGACAGAGAAGTCATCTGTTTTAGTCCTTACTGGATGTCTTCCTATGTCTCTCTGCCTCTGCACTCAATACACTCTTGTTTCTTGTGGCTCAGGAAGGCTAAGGGCATAGCTCTTTGTATGGTACCTAGTATCCCCTTTGCTCACTTACCTCTGTTAGTCAATTTTGTGGTCATTAGAATGGCCTATAGGTGCCTATTAGGTTGTTCTGATAAGAGTTGTTCCTTCTATGGCTAGAGTTGCAAATGCCCTCTTTCAAGTAAAATCATCTGAATAATTTGTTTACTCCAGATTTCTACTTGTATGGTTCTGCAGAAAAACTAACATAATAGGAACCTAGTTGCTTAAAGAAACCTGGCCCACAGAGCTTCTTATTAGTCAGGCATTCATTGGAACTAAATGTAGGAGTCCCTCCTCAATGAACTTTTAGTCTAATTATGAGGCCAAGAATACCAGGAAGTATACTCAGCAGAAGATACTCAGAATACAGAAGAATTGTATTTCTATTTTCTTAGCCATCTGTATCCTCTTTCAGAGTCATCCAGAAATGGGTTTGGTGACAACCCCTGTCAATCCTGCCCCAACAACTCCAGTTACACCACTTGGGACCACGCCACCTTCCTCTGATGGTGAGCCCATCACCTCATTTATGTCATTTATGTTATTGATCTTAGATCTTTCAGGTGAGCATAGCTATGTGAACAAAAAACACAGTAGTTAATTCTTTCAATAAGAAATTAGTCTAAGCTGGGCACAGTAGTATGCATTTGTAGTCCCACTAGGGAGGGTAAGGCAGGAGAACACTTAAACCTAGGAGTTCAAGACCAGTTAGGGTAGCATAACAAGACCCTATCGGAAAATTAAAATGGAAAAAAAAAATTTTGTGTATAAAACTATCCTTTAGTACTTCTGCAGTTCCAAAGAAAACTTTGGAAAAGATAGCCAAGTGCTTTTTCTTTGAGTTAGATGCAGTATAACTGTAGCTTGTCCTCCTCGGAATGGACAAAAATAATGGAATGCTAGATCTGAAGGGGACCTCAGGGTTCAGGGTTGCCTGTTCTGCTAAATTCTCAGGTACTTGTAAGACTTAGATAAGATAATATATGAAATGTACTACCATATGAATATGAACCACTGAAATAAATGCAAAATAGTAATGTTATGCCATATAACTGTTTGACAGATGAGGAATTGAGGCCAGAGAAATGAAGCAGTTATTGAGAGTAAAGGTTAGTGAGAGTAGAGACTAAGAACTAAAGTATATAATCAGGGCAGGGACTGTGTCTAGTTTACCCAACATATAGTACCTGGCATGGTAATTGCTTAGTAAATATTTGTTGAGTAAACAAATGAGGTAGTGAACCTGGGATATACTCACTGGTAGGTGTCTGCTGGCCACTCCCAGGTGGAAATGACAGGATTTGAGTGTATTATATTTGGGATTTTGGTAGGTATTAAAAACTTCTTCCCCTAAAAAAAAAAATAATTTTTTTCTTTTTAGCATAAAAAAAGGTAGCAGAACCTAGGAAAAAGGTAATTGAACAGAAATTTTGTCTGAGGAGCTAGATATGTGTAACTTAATTTAAATATTACACAATGTATATATGTATCAAAATATATTGTACCCCATAAGTATGTACAATTTTTATGTTTTTATGTATCCATTAAAATAAATTAGAAAAAATAAATTATGAATTTTGCCCAAATATCTGTCTTCCTGAATTAGTTCCATTGTAGGTTGAGTGTGTTTGATGGAATTCCTTAATCTAAAAATAATCCACATTAATATTTGGTGTTATACCTCAAATGTTGACTTCATTTTATGTAAAGAAGTACAGGAAATTGAATTTTGATCCTTTTTTTGTGTTTTCTTTCTAGTTTGTGAAATAACCTCCTTTGTTCTGCTTTTTCTCCTTAAGTTTTTTTTTTTTTGGCGGGGTGCTAGGGATCAAACCCAGGCCTTCATGCATACGAAGTAAGCACTCTGTCACTGAGCTACATATTGAATTTGTGGCAGTAGCATTTTAAGATCATATAAGTAGTACAGGAGTATGGCAGGGAGGTGCTATTGATATTTAGGTCTGTGATAGCAAATTGGATCTGTTTCGACTCGAAAGCCAAATTCCAAAATATCTTAATGAGAAGAAGCAAGTAGTGAGGATTGCCTACTTGTCTGTTTATTTAGGTCACTGAGTAAGCCAATGGAAATACCGTACTTTCTCTTTAAGGATGAAGCCTGCCTGGTTACCATGGATATCAAAAGCCATATATATATATATATATATATATATATATATATATATATATATATACCTCAGTTCCATGTGATGTTGGGATTTGGATGCTTTCAGAGAACTGCCTTTCAAACTGTTCGTTGTGAACACTTCCACCCACACACTTGATTATGCAATGGCAGGATTTGTGCTTACTTACCTACAACTAGTGAGCTTTTTTTTTTCTAGTGGGAAGATCAAGTCAACCCACTTTGAAATGACTCTCTTTTGACAAAATCTGCTGGGAAAAATTATGAAGCCAAAGATCAAGGAATGGTACTTCCTTAGGAAGGAGATTTTAATTGTGAAGAATTTTATACTTTCTGTTCTGTTTGTTCTTGTTTTGCTCTCTTAACTCATTTCCTTTCTGCAGGGTTCCTAAGTATTATAATCTTATTTTAAAAATTTTTGGTTTTTAATTATAGTGCTGCTCAGTAGCACAGTTATATTTAAAGGTATGTCACTGGAGCCATTATTTTTAAAAGCCAGCAGTTTAGCTGTAACATTTGTTCTCAGCTCAGACTTGACATTTGACAACTCCGCCTTGGCATGAGAGGACTTTCTGGTAAACTAAAAATACATATACTTCTATATTTTTACTTATTATATAAGATAGTTTTCCAGTTATTGCTGTGTGTGAATAGGGAAAAGTCCCACTTACTAGTTGGATTCCTGTTTGTATTGTATAAAGAAATGTTTATGTGTTCTGAGCTTCAAAAATAGGCTGTGGTTTGAAATGACAGTCTCAGATCATTAACCCATACCATGAATTAAGACCTTTTAGTTATTTCAACATAAAAATATATTTATATTTTATTAGTTCTTAGGGACTGAACTGTGGGAAAACAGCCCAAGATTAGGCGTACTAATTTCTTCTCATAAGCCTTTTTTTGCTGTGCTTGCTGTGTATCATGGATCCATAATATGTAAATGTTTCCCATTGTTAATAAACATTCTCTGTATACATCATAATAACTCCAGTGGGATCTATTATAATTATGAATACATATTATAAGTGATATCCCAAACTCAGCTGAGTGTTTATGGCTGAAAATACAGCACAAAGCTATAGATTATCCAGCTTATCTGAGCCATCATGAGGCTTCTTTTGTTTGTATATTATGTTTTAGCGTGAAAGCACTTAAGTTGACTAATTCTAATTTGAAGTCTTAGAATCTGAGGAAGTCTACCTTAAGACTGTTCTATGTGGGTCAGTCCTGGTCTGGTCCCTCATTGTTCATCAGAACTGTGATGTACAGAGTGTATACCTGTGACTTTCTCAGAAACAGCATCTGTATAACTGGGCATAGTGGTGCATGCATGTAATCCCAGCAGCTTGGGAGGCTGAGGCAGGAAGATGGCAAGTTTGAGGCCAGCCTCAGGAACTTAGCAGGACTCTAAGCAACTTAGTGAGACCCTGTCTTAAAATTAAAAAAATAAAAAGAGCTGGGGATGTGGCTCAGTAGTTAAATGTCCCTGGGTTCAATTCCTGATACTAAAGAAAAGAAAAGAAAATGAATACAGCAACTGGATATATAAAACTCAGTTCCCAGGCTATATCAAACAGTTATGTCTACCTGTTTTCAGTCTGATATTCCTTTTTAAGTTCCCTTTTAGGGAAGCAAGGAATTATGGGGTAGAATTTGAATGTAGTTTTGCCTGTTATGTACCCCCTTTTGGGTTGTGTACTTTAGTCTAAAGGCTTGTTCTCAAAATTGAGCAAGATTTCTCCTTAATAGGAAGGAATTTTCATTTATTTTAAGCAAGAGACTCCTCAAAAACAAAGCTCGTTTATACTTAATACTAATTTTTCCTTTAGGTAGAAATTACAGTGCTTTTAAGAAGGGCTCTGAACCCCTTTTGGGTTATGTGGGGCTGGAGGTAAAATCAATCCTTAGGATGTTGGGAGAAAAGTACTAGTCCTGAAGACTAACTCTACATAGGAGAGGTCATTGGACTTAATCTGGGGAGTAGGAAGGGCTCTGGAGACGAAGGAGAAGATAAAAGTTTTGTGGTAAGTAGTTGGTCCTTCCTCTGTTGTGGGAAAAGTGTATTTAGTCATTTTCTTGCCTGCTGGCAAATTGGCTATGTGGGTAGAAGTGTTAGATGGAACATGTTATGGGCTAAGTGCATTTTATGTGTTCTATTCCAGTTATAAGTTCTGTGGAACTCCCACTGGATGCTGATGTACAGACTAGTAATCTACTGATAACCTTCCTAAAGTATAGCTCAATTGTCATGCAGGACACTAAAGGTAAGGTATGTTACTTTGGGGGCATAGGAAGTAGGAGGTGTGGCAGGCAGCTAAAATCATTGAGTAGCACTAATATTTTGAGGTTTTGACAAGATGAACCATTGGGGCCTCCTGTGCAGGGTGATGGTTGTGATTACTGGAAAACAGTGATTTCTCAAAGCTAGATGGAAATTAGGTGATACTGGGAAAACCTGAAGCTGAAGGGAAGTTTTAAAAAATAGAACAGGAAAAAACTTGGTCTTTATAAAAACTAGCAAGCATCTTAGCAAATCTTGATAAGTAGATGCAGACTCTTCTGTGTGGAAAGTTGGGGGGATTAACATGCTTCAGGGAATTCCCTTTTGAGGACAAGAACTGAAAGTATCAGCTTGTGAAAATTAGAGAATTTGTTGTGCAGAGTACAGTAGGAAGAGGTAAGACTCAGAGGGACTGTGTTCCTTAACACTTAAAATAGAAGTATCAACACTCACCCTAGAAATGCAGAGTGGGAGAGGATTGTTGGAAGAGTTTGAGTTTTTTCTGTTTGATTTCCCATTCTTCCTTTGCTTATGATTTTGCTATGGCCTTTTAATTGCTGGTAGGATAAGCTCAGAGTAGGAATGAATTTGAGACTTAACAAATTCTATCCAATATATATGCCAGTTTTTTTTTTTTCTATTTAGTATTTTTTCTTTACACTGGATTTATCTAGTGTTCACAATTTTTATTTCTATGTACATACATACATATATGTGTATATGTGTATATGTGTATATATGTATATATATATATAATTTACCATTGTAACCTTTTTAAATTTGAGATGGGATCTCACTATGTTGCCCAGGCTGGTTTTGAACTCCTGGCTTTAAGGGATCCTCTCACATTAGCTTCATGAGTGCCGGAGCTATATGTGTGTACCACTGTACCAGGTTTATCATTATAACCATTTTTTTTTTTTTTTTTTTTGCGGTGCTGGGGATCAAACCCAGGGCCATGTGCTTGCAAGGCAAGCACTCTACCAACTGAACTATCTCCCCAGCCCCTTATAACCATTTTTAAATGTACAGTTAGACATTAAGAACATTCATGTTCCTGTGTAACTGTCACCACCATCCATCTCCAGAACTCTTTTTCATCTTCTAAAACTGAATCTTGTACCCATTAACACTAAGACCCCAATCTCCTTACCCCTGAGTCTCTGCCAATCTCCATTCTGCTTTCTGTCTATATGAATTGATTAGGTACTTTAACATTTCTTGAAAATAGGCCTTTTATTCTATTCTAACATGGAACTCCCCCCCTCAGTCTGGTGCTGGGAAGGGAACCCAGGGCCTTTTGCATCTCTTGCATACTAGGCAAATATAGGGTGTACCACTAAGCTACACCCCCAGCCCTGAGCTAGCATTTTTCCTCTATTTTTTTTTTTTTTTTTTTTTGTACTGGCGATCAAACCCAGAGACCCTTTACCACTGAGCTATATTCCCAAGCCCTTTTAATTTTTCAATTTGAGAGAGGGTCTCACCGAGTTGCTCAGGGCCTTGCTAAATTGCTGATAAATTGCTTGAACTTGTGATCCTCCTGCTTTAGCCTCCTGAGTATAGGTGTGTGCCACCTTGCCTGCCACACTTAGCTTTTTTTTTTTGGTACTGGGGATTGAATCCATGGGTGCTTAACCACTGACCCACATCCTTAGCCCTTTTTTGTATTTTATTTAGAGTCAGGGTGTTGCTGAGTTTCTTAGTGCCTCCCGAAGTTGCTGAGGCTGGTTTTGAATTCATGATCTTCCTGCCTTAGCCTCCCAAGCTGCTGGGATTACAGGCATGCCACATCTAGCATTTTCATGAATATTTTTTGCAGGTTGATCCAGTGGCTTCTTTCATTTAGAAGGATTTGTTTGTCTCATTACAAAAGCAATTGAAGTATTACTTGTTCAGTATTAAAACTTTCTAATAATGGCTAATTTAGAAAGTAAAAGTGCTTTCAACTAAGTTTTCCAGTATACATGGCAGTAGAGTGTATTTTGACATATTATACGTACATGGAGTATAACTTCCCATTCTTGGAGTTGTACATGATGTGGAGTTAACACTGGTGTGTATTCATATATGAACATGGGAAAATTATGTCCATTCATTCTACTGTCTTTCCTAGTCCCACCCCCCACTTCTCTTTATTCCCCTTTGTCTAATCCAATGAACTTCTGTTCTTCCTTCCTACCCCCTTATTGTGTGTTAACATCCACATATCAAAGAGAACATATGGCCGTTGGTTTATTGGGTTTGGCTTATTTCACTTAGCATGATAGTCTCCAATTCCATCCATTTACCAGCAAATGCCGTAATCTCATTCTTCTTTATGGCTGAGTAATATTCCATTGTGTATATATACCACATTTTCTTTATCCATTCATCTGTTGATGGGCACCTAGGTTTGTTCCACAGCTTAGCTATTGTGAACTGAGCTGCTATAAACATTGATGTGACTGCATTTCTATAGTGTGCTGTGCTTTTAAGACCTTTGGGTATATACTGAGGAGTGGAATAACTTGGTCAAGTGATGGTTCCATTCTAAGTTTTCTTAGGATTCTCCATACAACTTTTCCAAGTGGTTGCTCCAATTTGCAGTCCCACCAATAATGCATGTGTGTACTTGCCCCCCACATCCTCGCCAGCGTTTATTATTACTTATATTCTTGATAATTGCCATCTGACGAGAGTGAGATGAAATTGCAGTGTAATTTTAATTTGCATTTCTCTAAATGCTAGAGATGTTTAGTACTTTTTTGTACATTTATTTGTTGACCAGTCATATTTCTTCTTCTGTGAAGTGTTTGTCCATTCCTTTGCCCATTTATTGATTAGGCCTTTTTTTTTTTAACTTTTATTTATTTTTTTTTCATTATCTTTTTTAAAAATTATTTTTTATTTTTTATGTTAAAATTTTTTTACAGACTGCATTTTGATTCATTATACACAAATGCAGTACATCATTTTGTTTCTATGGTTTTGCATGATGTAGATTCATACCATTTGTGTAATCATACATATACATAGGGTAATGATGTCTGTCTCATTCCACCATTTTTCATACCCCCCCTCTTTTCCCTCTATATAATCTAAAGTTTCTCCATTCTTCTTTCTCCCACTCCCTCTCCCTCCCCCATTATATATCATCAACCACTTTCTCATTATCTTTTTTGATTGGGTTGTTTTTTCAGTGTTTTTCTTTGAATTCTTTATATGTCCCAGAGATTAATGCTGTATCTGAGATGCAGGTGGCAAAGATTTTCTCCCATTCTGTAGGTTCTCTCTTCATGTTCTTGATTGTTTCTTTTGCTGTGAAGAAGCTTTTTAGTTTGGTATCATCCCATCCTATTTATTTATTTATTTATTTATTTATTTGGTACTGGGGATTGAACCCAGGGGAACTTAACCACTGAGCCACATCCCCTGCCCCTTTTTAATATTTTATTTAGTAAAAGGGTCTCACAAGTTGCTTAGGACCTCGCTAAGTTGCTGACGCTAGCTTTGAACTCATAATCCTCCTGCCTCCGCCTCCTGAACCACTGGGATTACAGGCATGTGCTACTGCTCCCAGCTTTGATTCTTGATTTTACTGCTTGCGCTTTAGGAGTCTGGTTGAGGAGTTCTAAGGCAACATGATGGAGCTTTGTGCCTACTTTTTCTTCCTATAGGCTCAGGTTCTCTGGTCCAGTGCCTAGGTTCTTGATCCCCTTTGAGTTTTGTGTAAGGTGGAGATAGGGATTTAATTTCATTTTGCTACGTATGGATGTCCAGTTTTCCTAGCACCATTTGTTGAAGAGGCTATCTTTTCTCCAGTGTATGTTTATGGTGCCTTTGTGTGCTATGAGATAACTGTATTCATGTAGGTTTATCTCTGTGTCTTATGTTCTGTACCATTGGTCTTCATATCTGTTTCAGTGCCAATACCATGCTGTTTTGGTTATTATAGGACTGTAATATAATTTGAGGTCTGGTATTGTGATACCTTCTGCTTTACTTTTCTCGCTAAGGATTGCTTTGGCTATTCTGAGCCTCTTATTTTTCCAAATGAATTTCATGACTGCTTTTTTTTTAAATATATTTTTTAGTTGCAGATGGACACAATATCTTTATTTTATTTATTTTATGTGGTGCTGAGGATCGAACCCAGTGCCTCACACATGCTAGGTAAGCTCTCTACCACTGAGCCATAACCACAGCCCTCATGACTGCTTTTTCTATTTTTATGAAGAATGTCATTGGAATTTTAATAGGAATTGCATTAAATCTATATCACGCTTTTGGTAGTATGGCCGTTTTGATAATACTAATTCTGCCTAGCATCCAGAAGAACATGGAAGATATTTCTGTCTCCTAAGATATTCTTCACAAAATCAATCACTCTTAACAAACTGACATATGTTCTTCCTTTAAAAGCTTCCCACTAAGGACCTTTAAATCCTGTTTTAGGAACTAACTGTTTAGTAAATTAAGTTGAGAGATTATTTGTTTGTTTTGTTTTGTTTTTATAATACTGGAGATTGAATTCAGGGCCTCATGCATGCTAGGCAAGCACTTTATCACTGAACTACATCCCCAGCCCAAAGTTAGAGTTCTTAAATTGTGGTTTGTGGACTAACTTCAGATTCCCAGATACCAAACAAGCTATTTTCTGGTTGGGAATATAACTCATTTGGTAGAGTGCTTGCCTTGCATGCACAAGGCCCTGGGTTCAGTCCCCTGTACCACCAAAAAGAAAAAAAAAAAAAAAAAAAAAAAGCCATTTTCATGATAGAGGCACAACAATTGTTAAAATATAATTATTTTTGCTACCTTATTTTCTGTGAAAAGAGATTAATGCCTCGTGAGGTGATTTAAGGTTCTCTCAGGCATTTAGTATACTTTTGAAGGCTTTTATTTGCCAAGTGAAGTGAGCAGGTGCTTGTATAAGGGTTTCAGGAATCTAGAATGTAGCTGAAAGGCAAGAGCTGTATAGAAGGGGAGGACCAGTTTCAGGATCTTTTGGAGTGAGAAGGAAACATTGGTAGATAGAGATAGGAGAGGTAAAAGACAAACATTGCAAATGAAGACTTGCCAGAGCAGGTTGGTGAGTCAAAGCCATGTTATACTCAGACACATTTGCATTAGCTTTTGGAGACTAATACCTTGCAAACTTAAATTTTTTCTTCTCTTATGTTTTGTAATTGTGTTCTTTTCAAGAGTGAGAGCTGTGCTGGGCATGGTGGCTCTTACCTGTAATCCCGGTGACTTGGAAGTTGAGGCAGGAGGATTGCAAGTTCAAGACCAACCTCAGGAATTTAGCAGAGCCCTAACCAACATAGTGAAACCTTGTCTCAAATTTAAAAAATAAAAATGGCTGGGGATATGTCTCAGTGATTAAGTGACCTGGGTTCAATCTCTAGTACCCACCCTCCCTCAAAAAAAAAAAAAAAAAGAAAAAAGAAAAAAGAAAAAGAAGAAGAAAAGGAGAGCTACACACTAGGGTGAGATAGATGCAGATATTCCATGTCACAAATGCCTGCATAGAATAGTACACTGGGAACTGCCAAGGTGGCTGAATCTCGAGACTTGGCACGTGAAACCTGGCAGGCAAGGATAACAAGACTCTTGAGTATGAGTTTCCTGAGGCTATTGTTTCTTTATGAAAATGGGTAACTTCAGTCTTTCTCTTGAAATATTGCAGCAAACATCGAAGAGAGAAATTGCCTGAATGTGACCCAGAAAATGAACTTTCAGCTTTGCTTGATGTAGCACAGTGAATTGAGACTGTGTTGGAACTCATTTTTAGCTGTAATGATTATATAAACCTCTTTGTCCTAGTCCCTTCACCATCTATAAGATAGAAGCCAAAATTAAGGGCAAATTAGTTGCAGTATGGGTGGTCTCAGTGTCTTTAAACTCAGGCTGGGTTAGGTCTTTGCCAACAGGGAGAATAAACACAGTAAAGGGCAAGGTTAGGTATGATGAAGAGTTAATTTGAAAAATCGTCCCTGTGTAACTTCATTGGCCCAGCTCTCTTCCTGTGTCAGTCTCTGGCTAACATGAGCAATAGAGGCAACCTTTTCTCAGCTCTGCATACCCTCAAGCATATTATCTTTTTTTTTTATCCTTTATTATGTATCTATCCTTTGATATTTATAAGAAGATACTTTTAATATAGTGTGTATATATATATATATATATATATATATATATATATACAATTTATAAATTATATAATATAATCTGGGCACAGTAGTGCACAACTGTAATCTCAGCAACTCAGGAGGCTGAGACAGGAGGATCACAAGTTCAATCCTTAGAAACTTAAGAAGACCCTATCTCAAAATTAAAAAATAAATTAATAAATGAAATACACACCTGTAAGCCCAGCAACTTGGGAGACTGAGGCAGGAGAATTGCAAGTTTGAGGCCAGCCTCAGTGAATTAGTGAGGTCCTAAGTAACTAAGTAAGACCCTGTATCAAAAAATAAAAATAACTGGGTATATGGCTCAGTGGTTAAGCATTCCTGGGTTCAATCCCAGCCCCAAATAAATAAATAAATAAATAAATAAATAAATAAATAATATGGGGGATGGGCAGAGCCAAGAAAAAGTTAACCTAAATCTCCTAAAAACATAATAAAAAGTAAAAGAACTGGCAATATTGTTTAGTGGTAGAGTGACCCTAGTTTCAATTCCCAGTACCAAAACAAAAGCTATAAAGTGTACAATAAATAGCATGTTACAAAGTGTAATAATAAAACAAACATAAGACCTTACTATTCAACTTAAAAAAGTAGAACATTATTAATGATGTTGAAGGCTCTTTCCCTCTGGAGGTAGTAGTCCACATTCTCTCTTGAATGCCTATTCCTTGCTTTACCCTGAAGGCATCTCTCTTTTGAGGTTGCTGTCCCCATTCTCCCTTGAATGTATATCCTAAATAAACCTCTATCTGTGCCTTTGGAAAAAAAAAAAATGCTGTTGAAGATAGCTATATGTCACCTGGCTAAAATTTCATGTTTATTATTATCTTGATTTGATTCTGCTTTTTAACCCATTTTTCCCTTGGGCTTTCTGACTTCTGTGTTGCTACCTTAAAGGAGTATCTGATATACCTTTAAAATGGATATTAGTGCTGGGGATATAGCTCATTGTCAGCACAGTTGCCTGTCATGTTCAAGGCTTTGAATTTGATCCCCAGAACATGTGTGTACACATGGACTTAGGAAAAGTTTTTTTAAAATGTGTGTCTGTGCATACACTTAAAGTTGACTCACTGAAGTCTCGATAGTTTTGACAAATAGCAATATGATTAACTTGGTTTTTTTGGGAGTTTTTTGCTTTTTTGAGTTCAAAACATGTCTGTATTGAAATGTGCCTTACTTTTTTTTTTTTTTTTTTCAGTTTTAGATGAACACAATACCTTTATTTTATTTATTTTTATGTGGTGCTTAGGACCAAACCCAGTGCCTCACATGTGCTAGGCAAGCACTCTACCACTGAGCTACAATCCCAGTCTGTATGCCTTACTTTTGTATTCAGAAACTTTTTTTTTAAAGTGGAAAAATGGCTGCAAGTTTTTCTGAGGATTTGGGGAAAGGGAAGATAGTGCTAGAGAAACTCTGTGGCCAAGAGTAGATCGAAGAGTAGAACGAAGGGCCTCGTTAAACTGCTGAGACTGGCTTCTAACTAGTTTTGCATAGGCAAGGATATTGCTCTCCTGACTGCCTGGGGGCTCTACTGTCAGTTATAGGGAATCAGACAGGGATTATTAAGCACTTTTTTGGCACTGCCTATCTCTGAGGAGAGGTGAATATATATATTTCTGGACTTCAACCCCCATTATGCCTTCTAATCGTTTGTTAAGTTTTAATTGATAGGTTCTGTCTTTGAGGAATAAATTGGTTAATGTCAAGATGAGTAATATTAGCTAACTTCTATGGCATTGCAGTCTGTCAAGAGGTCTCTCCAGAATGGACTTCAATCTGGGTCCTGTTAAAGAAAATGTGAAGATCATGAGCTATTTGTCTGTTTTGGATGCACAGGCATGGCCTTCTTCTTACTTCCATTTCACTGTCTTACAAAGTTCCTGGTCTTTGTACACACTAGTCAAGCACTCTGCTATTGTCTTTTTTGGTCATTAGTATGTGTGCCTAGAGCTCTGTTATGGAGGTTACTGTCTTCTGCTGCTACTACTGCTGCTGCTTTTTTTTTTTTTCCTCTTTTCTTTTTCTTTTTGCAGTACTGGGGATCAATACAGGGCCTTGCACATGCTAGGCAAGCACTCTACCACTGAGCTACCCCTCCACCCTTTGCTTTCTTTATTAATGACTAGAATGTGAGTTTTGGTAGACCTGGGACCTTTGTTAGTTCAGTACTATGTCTCTAGTGACTAGCATAGTGCCTGCTATATAATAGGTGCTAAGTAAATAGTTGTGGAATGAATAACTTTGGTAGGAGTTAAAATCTTTTTTTTTTTTTTTTAATTTTTGGTACCAGGGATTGAACCTGGAGCACTTTGCCACTGAGCCACATCCCCAGCCCTTTTTATGTTTTATTTAGAGACAGGGTCTCTGAGTTGCTTAGGGCCTCGTTAAACTGCTGAGACTGACTTCTAACTCTTGATCCTCCTGCCTCAGACTCCCAAGCCACTAGGATTACAGGCGTGTGCCACTGTGCCCGGTTAGGAATTAAAATGTTTAAGAGTTTATATCGTTCAGGTCATAAATAATGTGCACAGTGCAAGGAGAAGTATGGACTGGACCCTGGTGTCCAGTTAATTTCTTTCTGATTTCATTGTTGGTTTACTATGAACAGTCATGAAACTTTTCTAGATTTTGTGCTACGTAGGTATAAATGGTGGTGCTTACAGCTGGTAGACAAGGAAGTGGGAAAGGGAATGGTCCAGACTATTCAGAAGCAAAGGACTGGTTTGGACACAAAGGAAAAGGCCCGTGACAAGGTTATAGTCCATTCTCACTGGTTCTTGGAATCCTTGGAAAGATTTCAGATATGTATCTCAGAGTAGCAGGGATGAAGTTATTCGAAGGGATAGGAAAAGGTGACACTCTCATGGAGAGAGTGAGTTCTCTTAGAAAGATAAGGAATCTTTATAAGGGTTAGATGACTCTCAGGAAAGTGTTTAACAGACAACCAGGATATTTAAGAAAAAAAAAAAAAATCTTCTGTGGGAATTCTTTTGCCTAGGAGGGAAGCTAGATTTACTCTAGTAGTACCTTGATTTTCATTCATGAATTTTGTGGGGAAAGAATGTGTGAATGTTCCTTTTAATGATATATACCTTTATTCTCTGTTAAAATGTGATCTGCATGATGTACAGAGAAGGGTGTATTTTTGTTTACAGATGAACACAGGCTTCACAGTGGCAAGCTGTGTCTGATCATCCTTACATGTATTGCAGAGGTAGGTCTGAACAGCCTTCTGGTATTGGTTTGTCTCTTATAAAGTGCTGTTTTTTCTTGCCCTGTCCCTTGCTTCCTCTTTCATGACTTTTAGGGTCCTAATGCTTGGGAGAGAAAACCTTCCCCCTTTGTATTGTCTAGTCCTTTCCTCTAGAATGTAAACTCTAACAACAGGGACGTTCTCATCTTTTTTTTTTGGTACTGGGGATTGAATCCAGGGGTGTTTAACCACTGGGCCACAACCCTAGCCCTTTTTTTTTGTTTTGTTTTGTTTTCTTCTCTTGATACCAGGAATTGAACTCAGGGGCACTCAGCCACTGAGCCCAACAATATTTCGTTTTTTATTTAGAGGCAGTGTCTCGCTGAGTTGCTTAGGGCCTCACCAAGTTGCTGAGGCTGGCTTTGAACTCCCAATCCTCTTGCCTGAGCCTCTGAAGCTGCTGGGATTATAGGCGTGTGCTACTATGCCTGGCTTCTTTTTTACCACTTTGTTCTGGCACATGGTAGAGGCTCAACCAGCATTTACTAGATGCACTGATATGGTAATTAATATAGTTGAGAACTGAAGATTCTGGATTTTTTTAGAAGTTTTCTTTTTTTTTTGCAGTGCTGGGGATCGAACCCAGGGCCTTGTGCCTGCAAGGCAAGCACTCTACCAACAGAGCTGTCTCTCCAGCCCCTTTTTTTTTTAGAAATTTTCACAAAGGAGTTATAATTCTTTAAAAAGAATAATCTTGCCTCTTTGAAGCTGCTCTTTTTGGGTCTTATGCATTTAGCAAAATAAAAGAGGAGCTCAGATTTCCTCAGGGCAGAGGAGTGGAGGAAATACCCAGAGTGGGGAGCGATTGCAGTTTAGTGAAGAACAAGAGCTGAGGGGGGGGGGGGGGGGAAGGAAGAGGAACTTACACTTTGTGAGGAGGCTCTTTTGGCTGGATTAATTAGGCTTGAACTTACCTTGGGTCTTAGTGACATACAACTATGGCAGAACCTGAGTCAGTTTAGAGCTAAATTTATATCTTCAACCTCCCTCCTTCACTATTCCTTACTCTTTTCTCTCTTAAGAAAAATAGTCAAGGTGGTCCACATGGAGTACCAGTCTCTCACACTTTCCCTATTTATGTTCTCTCTGGGAAGATGACCTCCTTTCACAAGGCTAGGGAAAGCTGGTTTTAGAAGAGCTGCTTATTAGCAGTGGGCCTGGTGTAATTGCTTTTCAAAAATCTTTCTAAGAAAATCTTTAAAGGAGTTGTTTTTAACAAGTTGCACAGTTCCCAGTAATTGGAGTCTGTAAGCGTGTCAGATCTTCAGAAGAGGTGTTGGGAAAGGGCCAGGGATGTTTATTGCCAATCCATGGTGAGAAGTTTTGATTTTCTATCAATCTTCAGCAAAACCAGGGGTAGAAAGGTCTTACCTGTGTTCACACTGCCTGTGTAGCACTTTTCTCCTGCTATGCTGAGCTCATTCCTAGGAGAACACAGACCTTTTTACTTATTCCTAGAGTCTCATGGGGAGCCTGTGCATGTATCTTGCAGCCCCTAAGAAAACCTTCAAGCTGTCTCAAACAGCTGACTCCTTGGACATGAGGGAAGGAAAAGGGAATAGGAAAATGGTTTCTTCTTAGTATTTGCCTCAAATCTTTGGGTCTTAATTTTTATTGTTTTGATTTTCTTAAAAAAATTTTTTTTTTAGTTGTAGACAGACATCATGCCTTTATTTTTATTTATTCCTTTTATGTGGTGCTGAGGATCAAACCCTGTGACTCACACATGCGAGGCAAGTGCTCTGCCACTGAGCCACAATCCCAGCCCCTTGTTTTAATTTTCTTAGGAGCATTTTGACAGTTAAAGACTCTATGGGAAATTATAACCAATTAAACCCTCCTGACTTAAATAGGGTTTGACGTAAGGTTCTGGGCTCATTTTCCTTAGCTTCCAACCTCATCTGTGAAAATTTTTTTTTTTTTTTTGTACAGGCATTGAACCCAGGAGTGCTCTACCACTGAGTAACATCCATATCTTTTTTTCTTTTCTCTTCCATGTTCTACAGTTTCTTTTGAGACAATATCTTGCTACATTGCCTAGACTGCCTTGAGCTTATACTCCTCTTCCTGTCTCCCATTTCTGGCCAAAGTTGTTCTTAAATCCAGGAATTTCTAGAAGGTGTGATAGATTACACTGAGTTTCTTAAATACAGCTTTTACTCCTTACTTCTTCTCTATTTTTATTAGGATCAGTATGCCAATGCATTTTTGCATGATGACAACATGAATTTTCGAGTGAATTACATAGAATGGTAGGTGTGACTTTTGTTCTTATTTTATCAGAGAAAATTTTTTGTTGAGATGAAATTAATCCTACTAGAACAAATATGGATGGGAAATTGTACCAAAAAGCTCTTGCATGACTGCTGTTTAGCAGACTGATGCCTATCATTAGAACTTTTGTGTATCATAGAGCGTTTCTTGCTCAAGAGAATAAAAGAGCCACAACCAGATAGACATTGCAGTGATACCAGATTATATCACTAACATTCCAGTTTCAACTAAGAGATGGGTCTCAGTCTTGTATTTTCAAAATGTAGTGTGATCTTACGTTGACCAAGACTAGATGCTGCAATAATTTACCCATCTGAAAGATGGGACAAATAAAAATATGGAAGATCAGGGACTATCCTAAAGTTTGTAGGTATGTTTAAAAAATATTGCATTGAGTTTAGATTTGAAACTTACTTTTGTTTTTGTATTTGGTACCGTTGTTGCCTTATAGCCTCTTCTTAAGAGCTTTTGTTTTTGTGGTGCTGGGAATTGAACCCAGGGCCTTGTACGTGCCAGGCAAACATGCTATACTTAGCTATATCCCAGACCTTCCTCTTCTTTTCTTAATTATTATTATTTTTATCAGAGAAAAAATACTAATGTACCTCTTTTGCTGTTAATAATACTGTTTATGTAGTATTGATAGAATAAAAGTAAAAACAACAACTTTCCTATTTAGTATGCATCAGTGCCCCTTTAGGACTGTTTCCTTGTTGTGAATTGTATATTTTTGTCATCTACCTTCATTGGAAACTGAGAAGCATTTACAAGTCTTCCTGCCCCCACCCCACCTCCATCACTAGAAAAAGAGAAAGAAAATAATTTTATTTGCATCAGAAACATGATGATAAAATATTGGATATCAGTTCAGTTGTCTGCTAATTTCCTTTCTTCTTTTTGTGTATATGAAGCCTATGAGACACAGGAAGAAGGCAGCAGACAAGAACCTTCCCTGTCGTCCTTTAGTATGTGCAGTACTGGGTGAGTATCATCAAAATTGGCATTTTTTCCAAGACAGTGATAGAGTTTCATGAATAAGATCCTGGTGATGTGTTTCTTTTCAGAGAAGTTCTTAGTTATGTTTCTTCACTGTCATAAAGAAACCATGTTTATGTATGTTTGATAGAGCAACCCCAGTGAATAGAGTGCTCAATAAAGGGTACTGTTGTTCAAAGAAAACCTTTTCCAGAAAGACACATGACTATGTCTAAACTTTATATATGATTTAAATTTTAAAATACTTTACTTTTGATCAAGATTTCAAATTCTTCCCTTCTTTTCATGGTCCACATTGATGTGTCAGGTGGTCAGGAGCCTTGAAGTTCAAGGTTCAGGGATATACAAAACTTCCCCTGAGTAAATGAGGCTGAGATGGGGTTGACAGAGCTGACAGGTAATTTTTTTTCTGCCTAGAATTCTGTATTTTTCTTAGGAGAATTAGAAGGACTCCGTGTGTGTGTGTATGGTATTGGGGATTTTTACCCAGGGGTGCTCTACCACTGAGCACCATCCTCAGCCCTTTTCATTTTTTATTTTGAGACAGGGTCTCCCTAAGTTGCCTGGTCTTTTGATCCTCCTGCTTCAGTCGCCTGAGTAGCTGGGATTATAGGCATATGCTATCAAACCTAGCAATAGAACTCTTTTATTGGTACTGGGGATTGAACCCAGGAGTGCTCAACCACTGAGCCCACTCTCCAGCCCTTTTTTAATATTTTATTTAGAGACAGGGTCTCGCTAAGTTGCTGAGGTTGGCTTTGAATTTGGTGATCCTCCTGCCCCAGCCTCCTTAACCTCTGGGATTACAGGAATGTACCATTGTGCCTAGCCGTAGCCATTTTTTATTTTTTATTTTGAGACAGGGTCTTACTAAGTTACTTAGGGCCTCACTAAGTTGCTGGGTCTAGCTTTGAACCTGAGATTCTCCTGCCTCAGCCCCTTAGCAATAGAACTCTTTCTAAATCTACTTGATGTTAGGAACTGTATAATAAATTCTCTGTTGACTCTGAGAGCTCCACAGATCATATCAGTTGATATCCATCAAACAACATGATAGTGAAATGGGATAGACACAGTTTTAGAACTGATACTGGTTACACAATGTGATCCATAATTTCTTCTTCTGCTTGCCTTATTTCTCTAGTCTCAGAGTACGACTTCCCTCTGGCATTTTGCATTAGTGCCATTGGTTTCCTAGTTCATAAATTTCATGTGTACAATGAAATTTCCCTTGTATTTGAATTTATTCAGGGAATAGGAAAGTGAATTCTTTTTGTTGTTGTTTAATTTCCAAGTGGAAGATGGTGAACAATGTTGCTAACAGTATATAAATAAATTTAAGTGGGTAGAGGATGCCATTCAGCATGAATGCAAGATACACAGTACTCAGAAACCACCCCCCAACTCAGAGGCAAAGAATGAATTATTCTAGTTGATCTAATTTTCCTCCTTTCCCCTTTTAGACCTAATGGTAGAGTTTATTGTAACACACATGATGAAGGAGTTTCCTATGGATCTCTATGTGTAAGTATCATGATTATTTAATACGTGCAAATCTGTTTAAAGATCAAGTGATGGGAAATTTATGGTCTATGTATAGTTAAGAAAAACAAATTTATATGGAAGTCTCAAAGAACATTTTATATATCTTTTCAGAAGGGGAAAAGGTACAAACCACTGTTAGGATTCTGCACATATCTTTGTTATCACTTTTGGCACTTGCATAGGGACCTGGACTGATACCTTGAAGCAGTGAACATAGGGGCTGTTATAATCTAAAGATATGCAATGCCAGCTATGATTTAGTTGTCTCAGAGCTTTAACATTACAGTAGTCAGTAGTAAATAGAACTAAGACAGGAAGAGGTCAAGAGAGAGCTTCTGCTAAGGAGCCAAACAGATACTTCACAGAAGAAGAAATACAATTGATCAACAACATGTTCATAATCTCTAGCAATTAGAACAACGCAAATCAAAAACTACCCTAAGATTTCATCTCACTCCAGTCAGAATGGCAATTATCAAGAATACAAGCAATAAGTATTGATGAGGATATGGGGGAAAAGGCACACTCATACATGTCGGTGGAACTGCAGATTGATGCAACCACTTTGGAAAGCAGTATGAAGATTCCTCAGAAAACTTGGAATGGAACCACCTTTTGACCAGCTATCCCACTCCTCCAGTTATACCCAAAGGACTTCAGATCAGCATACTATAGTAATACAGCCACATCAATGTTTATAGCAGCTCAATTCACAATAGCTAGATTGTGGAACAACCTAGATGCCCTTCACAGATGAATGGATAAAGAAAGTATGGTACATATATACAATGGAATATTACTCAACCTTAAAGAAGAATGAAATTATGGCATTTGCAGGTAAATGGATGGAACTAGTGGATATCATGCTAAGTGAAATAAGCCAATCCCCAAAATCTGAAGGCCGAATGTTTTCTCTGATAAGGGGATGCTGATCCATAGTGGGGGGTGGGTAAGGAAGAACAAAGGAACTTTGGATTATGCGAGGGGAGTGAGGGAGGGGTGGGGTGAGTGGGGAGGGGAAAGACGGTAGATTATGAGACAGACATATTACCCTATATACATGTATGAAAAAAATTTTTTAATAAAAAAAAAAACAGAGATGAAAGGAACAGAACAGAAAGCACAGAGACAAAATCACATGGATATAGTCATCTTTGATGCAGAGATGCCAAAGATTTTGAAGAAAAGATAATAGATAATTTTTATGGTTTGTATGATTTTTTTTAATGTTGGAGCATTGACCTCTGTTTGACACTATGCTTGGGAGATTTCATTCTCACAACTTCTGGTTAAGACATGATTAGTGTCTTTTAAGTGCATGAATTAAAATTCTGAATGGTTTTACATGTTTTAAAAAGAGAGAGAGAGAGAGAGAGAGAGAGATGCGAGAGCGAGAGAGAGAGAGAGAGAGAGAGAGCGCGGCGCGCGAGGTGCGCACGCTTCTGGTTCATTCTTAGCCTACATTGTCCTGCCAGTCTAGCTAGAGCCTTACTAATGGCCTGTCTGGTAGAGTCCTGCCTCCTAAGGAGATCTGATTGTTTTTCACATTTCTGTACAATGATAACAGCTGTAGGTAATTGAAAATCATCATATTTTAATAAAATTTGTTTTTAAGTTTTTTTCTCTCCAAATGTTCTTCTTTATAATATGATACATTGTGTCTCCAAATATGTGTATTTTTTCCTTCCTTCTAAGCATCTTAGTTGATTCTGACAGTAGGGTTCAAACCTCCAGTTTTGGGAGAGAAGAGAGCAATTTGGTGTGCAGCAAGTTTTGTGTATCTTTTTTTTTTGGTACTAGGGATTGAACCCAGGGACATTCTACTACTGAACTGCTTACCCGTTACCCACATTATTTTTTATTTTTGGAAACAGAGACTCATTTAGTTGCTGAGCCTGGCCTAGAACTTTCTATCCTCCTGTCTTAGCCTGTGAAGTCATGGAGATTTCAGGCATGTATCGCCACACCTGGCTCTCAAGTTCTACGTATCTTACTCCTGTGCCAAGTCTAGGATCTAGAGAGGTATAAAGGAGTTTACGTAGAGAAGACCTCCAGCTTTTTAGATTGCATGTATACTGTATAGTCTTGGTTTACTACTTCTGGAGTAATGATATAAATTTTACTTTTAGATAAGTAAGTTGCATTTTCCTTTTTTCCATGTGTTTTGGGTGTTTAGAAGTAAGGCTGGGGCTGGGGCTGGGGTTGTAGCTCAGTGGTTGAGTACTTGCCTAGCACTTGTGAGGCACTGAGTTCATTGCTCAGTGCCACATAAAAATAAATAAATAAAGCATTGTGTTCATAAAAAACAACAACAACAACAACAACAACAAAAAAAAACGGTGGTAAGTCTGGTCCTTAATTTCAGTCAGAGACCAAAGAAGTTGTTTTTTTTTTTCCCCGTGGTGCTGAGTATTGAACTCAGAACCTTGTACATGGGAGGCAAGCATTCTACCAACTGAGCTATATCCCCAGCCCCTGGAAGCTGTCTTTTATAACACTTAGCAAAGAATTTTCTGCTTATTCTAATGGGAATCTCTAAACCTTTAGTTCCTTAAGGGTTAGGTTTATTTTTGCTGTAGACTTTATTTCTATTTTGATTATCTTTTTTCTTCCTTTTTGTTCTAGGGATTGAAAACAGGGCACTTTACCACTGAGCTACATCCCCACCCACTTTATTTTTTATTTTGAGGTAGGGTCTGGCCAAGTTGCTGAGGCTGACCTTGAACTTGTGATCCTCCTGCCTCAGCCCCCCAACTTGCCAGGATTATATGTTTGTACCACTGTGCCTGGAGATTAGCTTATGTTCTAGTTTTAGGATATGCTATTTACTTTGTAGTATAGATCATTGTAGTTCCAGTTTTTTCATTTTACATGTAGGAAACTGTCACTCAGAAGATTAGGTGTTTTTCCCAGGGGTCTTCTGTTTAGTAAGCACCATTGACTGAATTTGAACCCAAATTTTCTTATTATAAAATCCCTGGGCTGTTACCATTCCTTTCTGAGAGTAGTAGTTAACAACTGCTGTGTAACAAACTATCCTACCTAGTAGTTAAAACAAATTCTCACTGTTTCTGTGGTTTAGCAATCCAGGAGAAGTTCAGGTGGAGAGGTTTGGCATAGAGTCTCTCACAGTGCTTGAATCAAAGTGTTAGCTGGGGGCTGCAGTTATTCTGAGTTTCTTCTGGGTCTGCAGAACCTGCTTTCAAGCTTATTTAAAGGTTATTGGCAGACTTCAGTTCTTCAGCACTTGGAACCTCTCCATTTGGTTTTTTCAACATGGCAGCTGGCTTCTTTCCAAAGCAAGTAGTCCAAGTGAGAAAGAAATAGGAGTGTGAGCCTAAGATGGAAAGCCATAGTATCTTTTATAACTTAATCCTACATGACATATCATTTCTTTGAGTTACATGAACCAACTTTGATACAGTGTGGGAAGGGACTATATGAAGGCACTATGATTGAATGTGTCTCCCCCAAATCATATGTTGGACACTTAATCCCCAGTGCAACAGTGTAGGGAGATGGGGTCCTAATGGGAAGTGTTTAGGTCCTCAGGCACCCCCAGTATGAATGGATTAATGCTGATTATAAAAGGGCTGGAGACTGAATTCATACACTTTTTTCCTCCCTCCCTCCCCTTCTCTATGTCTTTCCTTTTCTTTCCTCCTCCTCCTCCTTTCTTGTTCTTTTGTGCATACTTCTGTATACGCCTGCATCTGTGTGTGTACATGTTCTTGCCTTTCCATCTTCCACTATGGAATGATGCACATAGGAGGTCCTTTCCATATGTTGGCATCTTGATATTGGACTTCACAACTTCTAGAACTGTGAGAAATAAATTTCTTTATAAGTGATCCTGTCTGTGGTATTCTGTATGGCAGCACAAAACAGACTGAGACAATGGATGCAAATATCAGAAGGTCAGGATCGTTGGGGGCCATCTTTCAGTCTGGTACTACAGTTGCTTAGCTAGTAAATTGTATAACCAAGATTCATACTCATTTCTCTCTACCTTGGATACTGTACTCTTAACCACTTTTGTGGTAAACAACAAGGAAACGATTTGTATAGAGTGACTGTGCTGATGGGGCATCAGAGAAGGTACAGAGAAGATTGCTTTTGACCTGAGTCATGAAGAAACACTAGGAGTTTTCTATATGGAGTGAGAGAAGGACATACTAGTAGAATACCAGCACGAGCATGTTCAGGGGCTTAGAAACTTCACAATGTGGTGTGTTTGGAGACTAGAAAGTGATTCTGGCTGGTTAGAGTGTAGTGTGCATGGAAGAAGCGTTAAGAGTAGAAAAAATGTGCTTGAGACTAGGTAAATGATGGGGAACAGTTGAAGGTAAGGATGACATGACAGGATTATATGTTTAGTACTGTAGAGATATAGGTAACTGTCTACCCAACCCTCACATTCCTAGCCAGTGAACCTGTACTAAATATCCTGTACCCCAGCCTCTGCCCCCTAGTACCTAACGTCACCCTCAAAAGAGTTTTTGTATTACCTTGCTTTCTTAGGTGCTTTTTCCACTTGTTTTCTAATTGAATATCTCAAGGTTAGGGAAGGTGGAGAAGATAATGAGGCATCAAATTGACAGAGGCTAGGCAAAAGGTCCCACCCTCAGGTTGAATTTACTTTCTTCATTACTACCCATGGGCATATTTCCAGATATTCCTTCTCTCCCCTTCCAACTTCCTTTCCACTTTTTGGAATTTGGAGTATCAAGTCCTTTTAGGTGAACTTCTCTGCTCCCAGGTAAGCATCAGACCAGGGTGCTGCTTTCAGTTCTCATTATGCACAGCTTTTCAGGAGCATACAGTATAATGAGAAATTTGAAGCAAAATAAATTTCTGCCATTTCAGGTAAGTTTATAATCCTCCTGATGAAGTATGAAGAAATATGGAGTATAGAAAGACTTAGTACTTAGAGCCAGAATCTGGGTCAGAAGTGGAGCAATTTTATATCAGTATATGAATGCTGTAGGTAAAGTAATGATAAGGGAAGGTGCTTATACAAAAGAAAGAAAGAAGGAAATAAAGTCTTGCCTGGAGCAGTAAGAGGTAGGAAAACCTAACCAATTAATTTCCAATCCGGATTGTACTCCTCGATTCTTGTTGCTACCTTCATTGCTACCACAGGGTTTGGGAGTGAGAAATAGTCTTCCGGAAGAATAACTGCTTCTTTTTTTTAGGGGGAGGGCAACAGTAGTTATTGAACCCAAGAGTACTTTACCATTGAGTGACATCCCCAGCCCTTTTTATTTTTTATTTTGACTTAGGGTCTGACTAAGTTGTTGAGACTGGTCTTGAATTTTGTATCTTCCTGCCTTACCCTACCAGTTGCTAGGCTGGTATATACCTCTGCACTCATCTGACCTCCTCTTCTTTTTTTTTTTTTTTTTTTTTTTTTTTTTTTTTTGTGGTGCTGGGGATTAGAACCAGGACGTTTTTGCTTGTGAAGCAACCACTCTACCAACCTGAGCTATATCACCCAGCCCTAACCTCTTCTTAACGTTACTCTTATATGGAAAACTTGGACTCAATTCTTAAGTCAGATATTCCCAAACCTGTGGGTAGGACCCAGAAGAGTGGTACAGATTTTAGTAGGTCCTATAAGAAGATTTCAGGAGAAAGTGGGACTACCACTACTCTATATATATATATATATACTATATATATAAGTATATATATATATTATATATTTTTTTTTTTTTATTGTAACACAAATGGGATACATGTTGTTTCTCTGTTTGTACATGGCATAAAGGCATACCATTTGTGTAATCATAAATTTACATAGAGTAATGCTGTTTGATTCATTTTGTTATTTTTTTCCCTTCCCCCCCCACCCCTCCCACCCCTCTTTTCCTCTATACAGTCCTTCCTTCCTCCATTCTTGCCCCCCTCCCTAACCCTAACTCTAACCCTAACACTAACCCCTCCCACCCCCCATTATGTGTCATCATCCACTTATTAGCGATATCATTCGTCCTTTGTTTTTTTGAGATTGGCTTATCTCACTTAGCATGATATTCTCCAATTTCATCCATTGCCTGCAAATGCCATAATTTTATCATTCTTTATGGCTGAGTAATATTCCATTGTATATATATATATATACCACAGTTTCTTTATCCATTCATCAATTGAAGGACATCTAGGTTGGTTCCACAATCTGGCTATTGTGAACTGAGCAGCTGTGAACATTGATGTGGCTGTATCTCTGTAATATGCTGCTTTTAAGTCCTTTGGGTATAGGCCAAGGAGTGGGATAGCATGGGTCAAATGGTGGTTCCATTCCAAGTTTTCTAAGGAGTCTCCTCACTGCTTTCCAGAGTGGCTGCACTAATTTGCAGCCCACCAGCATGTATGAGTGTACCTTTCTCCCCACATCCTCGCCAACACTGTTGTTGCTGTATCTTCGTGATAATTGCCATTCTAATTGGGATGAGATGGATGCTTAGGGTGGTTTTGATTTGCATTTCTCTTATTACTAGAGATGTTGAACATTTTTCCCTATGTTTGTTGATTGCTTGTATATCTTCTTCTGTGACGTGTCTATTCATTTCCTTAGCCCATTTGTCGATTGGATTATTTGCATTCTTGGTGTAGAGCTTTTTGAGTTCTTCTAGATTCTGGAAATTAGTGCTCTATCTGAAGTATGATTGGCAAAGATTTTCTCCCACTTGTAGGCTCTTTCTTCGCATTGCTGATAGTTTCCTTTGCTGAGAGAAAGCTTTTTAGTTTGAATCTATCCCAGTTATTGATTCTTGCTTTATTTCTTGTGCTATGGGAGTCCTGTTGAGGAAGTCTGGTCCTAAGCCGACAGTTGAAGCTCTGGACCTACTTTTTCTTCTAGAAGATGCACGGTCTCTGGTCTGATTCCCGAGGTCCTTAATTCCATTTTGAGTTTAGTTTCGTGCATGGTGAGAGATATGGTTTAGTTTCATTCGTTGCATATGGATTTCCAGATTCTCCCAGCCACATTTGTTGAAGAGGCTATCTTTTCTCCATTGCATATTTTTGGCCCCTTTGTCTAGTATGAGAAAAATTGTATTTATTTGGGTTTGTGTCCGTGTCCTCTATTCTGTACCATTGATCCCTTTCTATTTTGGGTACCAATACCATGCCGTTTTTGTTACTATTGCTTTGTAGTAGAGTTGAAGATCTGGTATTGCGATACCCCCTGCTTCACTCTTCTACTGAGGATTGCTTTAGATATGTCTGGGTTTTTTATTCGTCCAGTCTTGATGATTTCATAATTTCTTGCTCTATTTCTGCTAAGGTACATCATTGGGATTCTAATTGGAATTGCATTGAATCTGTATAGTAGCACTTTTTGGGAGTATGGCCTTTGTGACAATGATTAATTCTTCCTATCCAAGACATGGGAGATCTTTCCATCTTCTGAGGTTTTCTTTAATTTCTTCTCTTTAGTGTTCTGTAGTTCTCATTGTAGAGGTCTTTCACCTCTTTTTGTGAGATTGATTCCCAAGTATTTTATTTTTTTTCGATGCTATTGTGAATGGGGTAGTTTTCCTAATTTCTCTTTCTGAAGATTATCACTTGTGTATAAAAAATGCCTTAGATTTATGTGCATTGATCTTATATCCTGCTACTTTACTGAATTCACTTATGAGATCTAAAAGTTTTCTGGTGGAATTTCCTGGTTTCTCTAAGTATATAATCATATCATCAGCAAACAGGGATAGTTTGAGTTCTTCTTTTCCTATTCATATCCCTTTAATTTCTTTGGTCTGTCTAATTGCTCTGGCTAGAGTTTCAAGGATGATATTGAATAGAAGTGGTGAAAGAGGGCATCCCTGCCTTGTTCCAGTTTTAAGGGGGAATGCTTTCAGTTTTTCACCATTTAGAATGATATTAGCCATGGGCTTAGCATAGATGGCCTTTACAATGTTAAGGAATGTTCCCACTATCCCTATTTTTTCCAGTGTTTTGAGCATGGAGGAGTGCTGTATTTTATCAAATGCTTTTTCTGCATCTATTGAAATAATCATGTGATTCTTGACTTTAAGTCTATTGATATGGTGAATTACATTTATTGATTTCCTGATGTTGAACCAGCCTTGCATCCCTGGGATGAAACCCACCTGATCTTGGTGCACTATCTTTTTAATATGTTTTTGTATGCGATTTGCTAAAATTTTGTTGAGAATTTTTGCGTCGATGTTCATTAAGGATATTGGTCTGAAATTTTCTTTCCTCGATGTGTTTCTGTCTGGTTTAGGTATCGGGATATTGGCGTCATAGAACGATTTTGGGAGGGGTTCCCTCCTCTTCTATTTTATGGAATACTTTGAGAAGTATTGGAATGAGCTCTTTCTTTAAGGTTGTGTAGAACTCGGCTGAAAACCATCTGGTCTGGACTTTTCTTTGTTGGTAGGCTTTGATGACTTCCTCTATTTCATTACTTGAAATTGGTCTATTTAAAATTGTGTATGTCCTCCTCGTTCAGTTTAGGCAATTCATATGTCTCTAAAAACCTGTTGATGTCTTCGAAATTTTCTATTTGGTTGGGAGTATAGATTTTCAAAATAGGCTTCTAATTATGTTTTGATTTCAGTCGTGTCTGTTGTTGATATTCCTTGTTCATTCTGATTTTAGTAATGTTGGGGTTTTCCTCTCGGCTTCTCTTTGTTAGGTGGCTAAAGGTTTATCAATTTTGTTTATTTTTTCGAAGAACCAACTATTATTTTGTCAATTTTTGTATTGTTTCTTTGTTTCAATTTACGTGATTTCAGCTCTGAGTTTAACTATTCCTGTCTTCTACTACTTTGGTCTTGGTCTATTCTTCTTTTTCTAGGGCTTTGAGCTGTATTGTTAGGTTGTTTATTTGTTGAGTTTTACTTCTTTTATTAAATGTGCTCCATGAAATAAATTTTCCTCTAAGTACTGCTTTCATAGTGTCCCAGAGATTTTGATATGAGTTTTCTTTGTTCTCATTTACCTCTAAGAATTTTTAATTTCCTTCTAATATCTTCTGTATCCATTCACTCATATAATAGCATATTGTTTAATCTCAGGTGTTGGAGTAGTTTCTGTTTTTTACCTCTTCTCATTTATTTCTAACTTCAATCCATTATGATCTGATGAATACAAGGTAGTGTCTCTATCTTCTTGTATTTGCTAACATTAGCTTTGTGGCATAATATATGGTCTATTTTAAGAAGAGGATCCATGTGCTGCTGAGAAGAAAGTGATTCACTCAATTGGTTGGATGGTATATTCTATAAATGTCTGTTAGTCTAAAATTATGGATTGTGTTATTGAGATCTATGGTTTCTTTGGTCAATTTTGTTTGGAAGATCTGTCAGTGGTGAGAGAGGAGTGTTAAAATCACCTAGTGTTATTGTGTTACGGTCTATTTGGTTTCTAAAATTGAGAAGGATTGTTTGACATACATGGATTAGCCACTGTTTGGGGCATAGATGTTATGATTGTAATCTTGCTGATTTATGCTTCCCTTAAGCAGATGAAATGTCCTTCTTTATTCCTTCTGACTAACTTTGGCTTGAAGTCCACATTATCTGAATGAGGATGGATAGATACTCCAGCTTTTTTGCTGAGTCCAGTGCATGGTAGTGTTTTTCCCCATCCTTTCACCTTTAGTCTATGGGTATCTCTTTCTATGATGTGAGTCTCTTGCAGGCAACATATTGTTGGATCTTTCTTTTTAATCCAATCTGCCAGTCTATGTCTTTTGATTGATGAATTCAGGCCATTAACATTCAGGGTTATTATTGAGATATGATTTGTATTCCCGGTCATTTGGTTCATTTTTAAAATTTTATTTATTTATTTATTTTTTTTGACACAACTTGGTTCCTCCTTTATTTGACAGTTCCTTTAGGATAATTCCTCCCTTTGCTGATTTGCTTCTTTGTGTTTTATCTCTTCCTCATGGAATATTTTGCTGAGAATGTTCTGTAATGCTGGCTTTCTTTTTGTAAATTCTTTTAGCTTTTGTTTATCATGGAATGATTTTATTTCATCATCAAATTTGAAGGTAAGTTTTGCTGGGTATAAGATTCTTGTTTGGCATCCATTTTCTTTCAGAGCTTGAAAAATGTTGTTCCAGGCCCTTCTAGCTTTTAGGGTCTGGATTGAAAAATCTGCTGATATCTGTATTGGTTTCCCCCTGAATGTAATTTGGTTCTTTTCTCTCACAGCCTTTAAAATTCTGTCTTTATTTAGTATGTTCGGTATTTTCATTATAATGTGCCTTGGTGTGGGTCTGTTGTAATTTTGTGTATTTGGAGTCCTGTAAGCCTCTTGAACTTGATTTTCCATTTCATTCTTCAGATTTGGGAAATTTTCTGATATTATTTCATTGAATAAATTGTTCATTCCTTTGGTTTGTTTCTCTAAGCCTTCCTCAATCCCAATAATTCTCAAATTTGGCCTTTTCATGATATCCCATAGTTTTTGGAGATTCTGTTCATGATTTCTTACCATCTTCTTTGTTTGTTCAACTTTGTTTTCAAGGTTAAATATTTTGTCTTCAATATCTGAGGTTCTGTCTTCCAGGTGTTCTATCCTATTGGTTGTGCTTTCTATGGAGTTCTTAATTTGGTTTATTGTTTCCTTCATTTCAAGGATTCTGTTTGGTTTTTTTTTTCAATATCTCTAACTCTTATGAAATGATCTTTGGCTTCCTGTATTTGCTCTTTAACTGTCGATGGTGCTATCATTCAATGGCCTGCATTGCTCTTTCATCTCATCATTCAATGGCCTGCATTTGCTCTTTCATCTCATCATTCAATGCCTGCATTTGCTCTTTCATCTCATCGTTTGCTTCCCTGATCATTTTAATTATGTAATTCTGAACTCCCTTTCTGTCATTTCTTCTGCCATGCTGTCATTGGATTTTATTGATGTAACATATAGATTTGTTGGGGGGCCTTTTTCTCCCTGTTTTCTCATATTGTTGCAGGAATCAGTGGGTCCTTAAGATATTGCAGATTTCCTCTATTGACTATAGTCCCTGAAGATTACTAGTATATCCCCTCTTATCCTTCAGTAGCCTGCAGGTCTTGAGGAAGTTGATAATGCGGTGCTCCACAAGGGAAGCTGCTCTCTCTAGGGATGGTGACCCTCAGGTGGGGGTATATTCCCTACTAGTAGGCAGAGGTGCCTCCGCTTGTTGACCAATGGTCTCCAAAGGGGAACTAGGCTGCAGGCTGCGGCAAGGCCTCTTTGTGCCGTGTCTTGGTTGACCGTCCTTGTGGGAAAACCTCACCCAGCAGGGAAGACTACCCAGTGGGGAGGTCTCGCTGGTCAGTTCCCCCTCCTAGAGGTTCCCCTCAATCTACAACTACCGCCTGGGCTGGGCTGTCTTCCTCTGCAACGTTCCCAGGGGCCCGGACCTACCTCCTGGGCCTGGGAGCCTCACCCTTCACAGACGAGGTCTCCTTAGGCTGCCTCTCCTCAGAGAATCTGCCGCTGTCCTGGAACTTCGCTCTGCCCCAGGCGTGTCTCTGTGCGGCTCTTCCAGCAAGAAGCTGTCCTGGGACCCGGCTCTGCACCTAATCGCCTGCTATGTGGCCATCCTCTGAGCCGCCACCCTGGAGCCCCGTACCAATAGCTCCGAGACCCAGAGACCCACCACACACCTCTCCTCCGGACAGCCCGCCCGGTTTCGACGCAGTCACTAGGAGTTTAAGCAACTCACTTCGCGTCTCCTCCTCCCGCCAACCGACCGTAGCCCTAGGCAGTTACTCCAAGTCCAAGTGACCCACCCTGTTCCTCCTCCTCCTCGGGGTAACCCCCCGGGTGTTTCAGGACGTGGTCGCTTTGAGTCCGAAACAACTCACCACTCGCCTCCTCATCTGGCACCTGCCTGTGGCTCTGATGCAGTCACTCCTAGACTAAGCGACCCGCCGTGCTTCTCCTCTTCCTCCGGGCAACCCCCCAGTGTTCAGAAGCGGTCGTTCTGAGTCCAAATAGTTCGCCACGCAGCTCCTCTTCTGGCACCTGCCTGTGGCTCTGATGCAGTCACTCCTAGACTAAGCGACCCGCCGTGCTTCTCCTCTTCCTCCGGGAAACCCCCCAGTGTTCAGAAGCGGTCGTTCTGAGTCCAAATAGTTCGCCACGCAGCTCCTCTTCTGGCAACCGCCTGTGCTCTGATGCAGTCACTCCTAGGACTAAGCGACCCGCCACGTTCCTCCTCTTCCTCCGGGCAGCCCCCCCGGTGTTCAGAAGTGGTCGTTCTGAGTCCAAAAACAGCTCGCCACGCAGCTCCTCTTCTGGCAACTGCCTGTGGCTCTGATGCAGTCACTCCTAGACCAAGCGAACCCGCTGCGCTCTCCTCTTCCTCCGGCAACCCCCCGGTGTCAGAAGCGTCGTTCTGAGTCCAAACAGCTCACCATGCAGCTCTTCCTCAGGCAGCCGCCCAGAGCCCCAGTGGTGCTCCAAGTACAAGCGCTGTGCTGAGCTTGCCTCCTCTACGATGATCCCAGTTGTCCGTGTTTACCGCTCCAGTGGGGGAGGGCGTCTCGCCGAGCAACTCTACTTCACAAAGTTCCCTGCGTTCCGGGGCTACCGCCCCCATCCAGGACACCTCCCAACAGGAGAGACTCACCCGGTGGCTTTGAGGTGGTCCCAGGTCTCTCACTATCTCCTCTTTTGAATCCTGCGTCCTGGAGCAACATGAAATGCAGCCGCCCTCTAGTCCGCCATCTTGAAAACCTCCCCCACTATATATTTTAAGGACATAACAGTTATTAAAATTTTCATTCTGAGCTGGGGTTATAGGTCAGTGGTGAGGAGCTTGCCTAGCACAGGTGAGGCACTACAGCGTTCAATCCTTGGTACCACATAAAAACAAATAAATAAAAAATAAAGGTTAAGTTCTTTAAAAATATGTTTTTTCATTCTGCTTGGCAGATAATATAAGTTACTGAGACCAAAGGCTAATGACAGCATCATTTGGGTAACTACAATGACAAGGACAGAGCTTAGGAATAGTGTGTATGGCTGTGGATAAATTTTTTTTTTAAATAGTTGTAGATGGAACAATACCTTTATTATTTTTATGTGGTACTGAGGACCAAGCCCATTACCTCACACATGCTAGGCAAGCACTCTACAACTGAGCCACAACCCCAACCTGTGGATAGACTTTGAATGAACCAGCAGAGTGGTGGCAGCAGGGCTTGGGGTTATAGGTTAGCACCACCTTCTTACTGCTGTGGAGTGACTTAGTGATGTCAGATGGCATTATCAACAGGAGCCAAGGTGCAGGGTGTCTAGAATCTCCCTTTGTGAGAAGACCTGGCACCCAGGGAAGTACCATGCAGGCAGCATTTAGGCACCCTTAGTGGCTACAACAAAGCTATAGCACTGGGGATCTAATGAGAATTTCATGGGGAAATTGATGGAAGAGTTTGTAGAGACTAAGCAAATCATAGCTCAAATAAGGGCATCATTTAGCTAATGACAACTGTATCAAACAGGAGATGGCACCCAATTTCTAAAATTCAGCAAATGATTTGGTAACCACTTTGCCTTGGATCATGAATTCTCATGAATGGTTGTAAATATAATGTCCCATATTTGCCATTTTTTTTTTTCTTGCTGTACTGGGGATTAAACCTAGGACCTCATGAATGATAGGCAAAGACTATATCACTGAGCTAAATTCCCAACCTTTTTTTTTTTTCCCCCAGTCATTATTTATTCTAGAGGGTCTAACACAAGTATACATTTTAAGTTACATTTAACTGTTGTTTCTTTTTAAGTGACCAAGCATGGCTACGTTTTGGTTTTACTGTTTTGCTAGGTGTTTAAGATCAGCTGGTCAAAATTGACCTGTTCCTGTCTGTTAAGAGGTTAGCTGAATTCCCACAGGGGTCACTCACGGGGAACTTGAGAGCAGGCTTCTTAGCTCCTTAAGTGCCTGCCATTCCCTAGGTAGGGTCTCCTTGATGAGATGCTTTCCTCCTCTGCAGCAGGTGCCACTGATGGCTTTTCATCCTCCAGTGGTCTCATCAATCCCTGATCTGGAGGGCTCGGTGGCCCAGAGTTGCAAACTCCTTAGAGAAGTTCTCTTGTTCCTGGATCAGGTTGACTCTGTGTAGTTCTTGTTGGGACCTCCAAATCTGATACCACCATTTACCAGTGACAAGTTCTGCTTCCTCAATATTGAGTTTGAAACACTAGAGAGCACCCAAGCAAGCATATTTAAGCTGGTCTTATTTAAAGGTAATACTACAGACTTCTCCCAGGAGGGAAAGGGAGCCACGACGGATGTTCTGGCAGTCACAGAGAATGAGCACACCCTACATCTTTTATAGGTTAGGGTCATCTTTGTTCTGTTCTCTCCCCTCTTATCTCTCCATCCTGCCTACGCGACTAGGCCCCAAACCTTTTTTTATTAATTAATATTTTTAAAAATATATTTTGAGGCAGACTCTTGCTAAATTGCAAGGGTTAATCTCAAACTTGTGATCCTCCTGTCTCAGCCTTCCGGTAGCTAGGATTCTAGGTATTCATCACCATACCTGGCTTATTGTTTACCATTGGTGATTGATTATACTGGGAATTGAGCCGATGTGCTTTACCACTGAGATATATTCCCAGTAATTTTTGTATCTTACTTTGAGACAGGTCTCACTAAGTTGCCCAGGCTGGCCTTGAACTTATAATCCTCCTGCCTCCAACCTCTTGCATTGTTTTATAGGCGTGTGCCACCTCACCCAGCTGTTTGTCCTTGCTTTTTTGTTATTGTTGTTCTTTTTAATTATACATGATAGTAGAATCAATTCGTGACATATTTATACAAACTTACCTGTTACTTTTAATTATTAGTTTTTTGTTGTTGTTGTTTGTTTTTTTTAACCAGGGAAAAGATTTGTATTTTAGGAAGTAAAAGACTATCAGTATTTTTCCTTTCTAGTTTTACCTGTGACTTTTAAGCTTTCTTTTTAAAATTAATAACTTCTATTTTAAAATATATTATTATATATGGTACATTATAATTATATATGTTTTTAGGGCACAAAGTATTCATGATCTTTGAATATAAAGCTTTCAATAGAGTAATGATGATGCATTCTTTTTCCCCCTTTCCCCTCTGGAAATGATGCTCAAGGGAAAGGTATCGGTGGTGCCTGAGTGATTATTGGCCTCTAAGTGGTTATAGCCCCCTTTTCCCATTGACAAGGGAAGTGGGTTGCACAAGCATTTTGTGTGTGTATGTGTGTGTGTGTGTGTGTGTGAGAGAGAGAAAGAGAGGGAGGGGGAGAGAGAGAGACCATGAGCGAGAGATTGAGATTTATTTACCAGAAATGTT
The DNA here is from genome assembly GCF_902686445.1 of Sciurus carolinensis. Classification (NCBI taxonomy): domain Eukaryota; kingdom Metazoa; phylum Chordata; class Mammalia; order Rodentia; family Sciuridae; genus Sciurus; species Sciurus carolinensis. The sequence continues at coordinate 150,551,825 of NC_062217.1, read as the reverse complement.
GAATGTGTATGTTCTTTTCTTTTGCATGTGTACGTATTCAGATCCAGTGTCTTTAGTGCCCCACTAAAGAAGTGGTATCTGTGGTGAATTGCACTGTATCCTCAGGTTTACCTATTTTTCTCTTCTTGGTTCCAGACGCTGCATTCAGGTAGTTCATAAACTGCTTTGCTACCAGAAGAAGTGTCGAGTTCGCCTTCATTACACCTGGCGGGGAACTCTGGTCAGGTAACCTTCCCTCTTGACTTCATCCTCTTTTCTTATGCCTTTCAGTGGTACATGAACTGGTCTTAAGGCAGATTTTGTTTTTTTAAACCTTGTAGTTTATTTATGGTGCTTCTATTTTTATTTATCCCTTTTGGCATTTTTATTTTTCAGCCTTTTTCTAATCTAGACCTGGTCATGTCACATACTTTCTCTCCTCTTCCTTCTTCTTTTTTGTCACCTGATAGAAACAATCGAATATTTCCTGAGTTCCAGTGATTCTTCCTTTGTGTAAGATAGGAGTGAGTCAGTGCAAACTTGGATTCTTACTCTGTTCCATTTGGTAGCAGCATATGGACTATAGGGAAACTTCCTCAAGATGAGAAATCCAGGAGGAATGTCATAGGGAGAGGGGGTGGGGATGGAGGTGGAGAGATGGGGGGAATCCTGATCTTTTGTTACATCTGGCATTATTACTGTTTACAGACAGTGTGGATTTTACCACTCCCCCTGTGCCAGAGACAAAACAGCAAATTACAGTGTTACTTTTGTCTTTATATTCATTTGGTAGCCCAGTAAAGTCACTGCTACCCCTGCAGGCGGGAAGTGGCTCTTTTCTAAGGGTGCAATTAGTGCTGACTTCCCACCCTTTCTTTTGTGTGATAAAATTGGAGGTTTTTAGGAAAGCAGAGAAGACATTTTGTCTGAATTAGTTGCTTGCTGATAGGTCCTGTGGCTCTTGTGACCTGGTACAATAGTCATCTTTAGATGATAACAGTGATGAATGGTTGCCCCACCCATGGGGGAGTTTCTGTGTATTCTGAGCAGAAGAGGGCATGTTAATGTCAGAGGCTTTATAAGAAACAGGCCAGTAACCCAGCCCCCTTCCATGGAATTCATCTCATTTGTTGTGACAAATGCTTTCCTCCCAACCCAATTTGGCTATCTAAATTTAGTCTTCCATAATGGGAAGTAGAGATATTTAATTAATGGATTAGCAAAATTTTTGCAGTTTTTTGCCTATGGCAGTGAAGAGGGGGAGGGGAGCAGGAGAATCATGCTAATTGGCAATAGTGACCTTTTGGTGTTTTAGGAGGGAGGAGTATGATTGTGTGAGAACTTGAGATTAAGATATCAGAAGTGCTGAAGAGAGATCAAGAGAGTTTGAAAAGACTGGCCTGGGGTTGTGGCTCAGTGGTAGAGCACTTGCCTAGCATGTATGAGGCACTGTGTTTGATCCTCAGCACAGCATATAAATAAATAAACAAACAAAAAAAAAGAGTTTGAAAAGACTAAAGTTAGTAGAGTTTCTTAGCAATATTTCTTTTTGATATAAAGGGCTCCTATTGTTGCCTATAGATAATATGATTGACTCTAAAAGTCTAGAACTAAAGAGAAAACGCAAAAATGATGCAAATCAGCATATTTGGTATAGTCAAAGGAGTTAGAGCAAATGGAAATAGTTTATGTCCATAACTGGGATGAAGTTATACATTGTAGTATTCAAAAATGGTGGGTAGTAGTTGTTTCTGCTTACTGCTTCTGAGTCCCTTCTGGTTTTTTTTTTTTTTTTTTTTTTTTCTTTTTTTGCAGTACTGGGGATCGAACTCAGGGCCTTGTGCTTGCAAGGCAAGCACTCCACCAGCTGAGCTATCTCCCCAACCCCCCTTCTGGTTTTATTTTCTCTTTTTTCCTTTTATCTTTCCTTTCTGTCCTGACTATCCTAACTCTCGCCCTTGTGATCTCTCTGGCTTTCTCCATCCTCATTATCCATTGTCCTCTTTTTCATTATCCTATTCCACATTGCTCTCTGCATGACCCTGTTCTGTCCCCTAGATCCCCAAGGCTTCTTGTTGCTCTCCTCCTTCCATCTTATATTCCCTGTCCTCTTGTTAAATTGACCTTTTTATCATTGTGAACCATATTTCCAGTCCTTTGTGCTATCGTCATCTTACATTTTATTTTTACAAGTGTCATAAACCCCAGAATGCATTGCTATCATTTTTATTGAAACTGATTATCATTTTTTAAAATAATTTATTTATTTGGTACTGGGGATTGAATCTAGGGCCTGTGCATTCTAGGACTCTACCATTGAGCTACATCCCAGCCCTCTTTATTTTGAGATAGGTCTTGCTTAGTTGTCAAGGCTGACCTCAAACTTTTAATCCTCTTGCCTCAGTTTCCTGAGTAACTGGAATTATAGGCATGTGCCAGCCAGATGATTATCTTTTTCTTTTTTCTTTCTTCATTCCTTCCCTCCTCCCTCCTTCCCTCCCTCCCTCCCTGTTTCTTTCCTTCCTTCCTTCCTTCCTTCCATCCATCCATCAGGGATTGAACCCAGGGGGCTTAACCAGTGAGCCACTTCCTTAGCCTGTTTTTTATTTTGAGGTAGGATCTCACTAAGATGCTTAGGGCCTTGCTAGGTTGCTGAGGCTGGCTTTGAATTTGTGATCCTCCTGCCTTAGCCTCCCAAGTTGCTGAGATTACAGGCATGCACCACTCTGCCCAGCCAGATGATTATCTTCTAAAAAGAGATTTTAAAATGTCTTTTATCTTAATCTTTTCTGACCCTTAGTATGTTACCATTTTGGCTAGTAACTTGTGAAGATGATCATCCTTTATCTTGTGTTGGTTGGTTGACTTTGTTTTTAAGAACGTCTCTCATGTTCAGCACTGTTTGTAATCATGTGCTATCTCAGGACTGATTGGTTTGCATTCTGAGGCCCTTGATGGGTTGATGGGAGGTGTATATGAGTGTTGTTAGTGAAGCCTTAGTGACTGCTTGTTCCAAAGGCATGGATACTTGAATTAGAGTTCTGTACCGAAAGAGGTTAGCTCCTTTTCCTATATAAACAGAGTGAGCCATCCTGGAACCTGGCTCTCTGTATTCATACGTGTAATGTACTTTGAGATGAAGAGCAGCAGGTGTTAATGAAAGCTGAAAAATACAACACTGTATCCACTGCAGTCAGAGCCCACAGTAACGTATAATATTGCATTCAGTGAATACAAGTGTGGCTATGGTAGATCCACCCACTGCTTGGCTGGAACTACCCCTCTTATGTTGGAATGCCCATGTTTTCACTCTTTCTTTGCCTTCTAGACTTTTGGACATGAGGGAGGTGTGTGAAATTCATCACGGAAAATATGCTTTTGTGGGTATATGCTTGCCCATGCATGTACCGCAAACTATAACTGAATTTTATTTATAAATTAAATAGTAGACATGTGTTAGATTGGACACATAGGAGTCCTTTGATATCTAGATACAATCAGCCAGTATCCAAATGCCTTTTTCATTTGGAAATTGAACATGTAGTGTCAGTGTACTTTAAGTGCTGATTTTTATTCCAGTGCTGTTTGACTACTATTGTTTGTCATTGTTGGGAAGATAGCCAGAGTTTCCCCAGATTTCCATAATGAATTCCCAGGAGTGGTTTATGGATGAGGAGGAACTAGCTGTATTAGTTGGAGGTTCAGTTTTGCCTGATATGCTTTTCCTACTGTTTTACAGATAAAAAGCCCTGACCTACTCCTTACTGTCTCCTGTCTATTTATATGATGCCTGTCACCATGGTATCTGAGTATGTAGGAAAATATATTTAGGCTAACTTGAACTAGAATATGAAAGGAAGAAGTCCTGCCTGTCTTACATTACCTTCCTATTTAGTAATAATTATTTTCTATCAAGTTTGGAAGCTCTTCTCTGACAGCTCCTAATTTGGGTAAAAGCTTATGTTCTAAAACTCTCCTTTGATAGAGAAAAATGGGTTTTAGGGTAAGACCCTAGTGGAACAGTTCTTTAACTCTGCTCTTCATTTCCAGAGACATGTCCATTGGCACATGTGTATCTTGCTTGTAATTTCAAGGGCATCTTAGTGTTCAATTACATTTTTTTTTTTTTTTTCTGGTCATACTGCATTCCTACTGGGGATGTTTATCAATTTCCTTTCTGAACTGCTTGAGACTGTAGACCATTTTGCTCACTATATCTAATTTCCTGTATGTTCCTATAGTACTTTGGGCTTCTGTTTTAGTTCATCACATTGTTTTGCTATGTTTGTACATTTGTACAGTGATTTATTTAAATATCTGTTTTTCCTCTCAAAGCATTGCTAAGGGGCTGGGGTTGTAGCTTAGTGGTAGAGCACCTGCCTGGCATGTGTGACACTGGGTTCAATCCTCAGCACCACATAAAAATAAATAAATAAAATAAAGGTATTACATCCATCTGCAACTTAAAAAAATAGAGTTCCTGAAGGGTAGGGCCTATGTTTTAATCATTGTTTTATCCCTATCAGTTTGTATGACTTTTAATTGGGACTCAGAAAATATTTGAATGAATAAATAGGGAGGGGAAGAGGTATGGGAGTAGGAAGGATAGTAGAGTGAAGCAGACATTATTACCTCCTGTACATATATGACTGTATAACTGATGTGATCCTATAATATGTACAATCAGAAAAATGAGAAATTATATTCCATTTATGTATGATTTATCAAAATGCAGACATGCATTCTACTGTCATATATAACTAATTAGAACAAATTTAAAAATTTCAAAAAATGAATATGAAGAATTTATTTCCATTAGTAATTAGTCATCATTCCCCTAAAGCAGAATGTTGTGTTTGGGCTTCATAATATCCATAATAGAATCCAGTAGGATGGTTGTTGTCATGTTTCTGACAAGCTGATTTCATCACCTTTGATAGGACCAACCATCCAACTTAGTTTTATTTGAGTTGTAGGTAATCTCTCTTTCCTTTGTCTCTTTGTAACTTTACCCACAGATGCATGGATTGCTTTTAACCACGTAAAAATGGAAACTGATGGTTTCTAAGGCATTAACCAAAGAATGAATAGAATGTTTAGAGAGAAGCCTGCAGTTATTGGAAAGGGAACTACTTGAACAGAGCCTCCTGGGTTTATATTATTTTACTTCCACTAGAGGCAGGAGGGATATCAGAAAGGCAGCCTGCATTTAAATAGTATGATTTTCCAAAGTCAGAAAACATGAATTGGTTTCTGTGTGTTTGTATATGGGGGGTAGTGGGGATTGAACCCAGGGATGCTGTGCCACTGAACTACATCCCTGGTGCTTTTTTTTTTTTTTTTTTTTTTAATATTTTTTTAGTTGTAGATGGACACCATACCTTTATTTAATTTATTTATTTTTATGTGGTGCTGAGAATCAAACCCAGTACCTCACATGTGCTAGGCAAGTGCTCTTTCACTGAGCGACAACTCCAGCCTCCTAGGGCTTTTATAAAAACTTTTTTATTATGAGATAGAGTCTCACTGAGTTGGTGATGCTGACCTTGAACTTGAGATCCTCCTCTAAACCTCAAGTAACTGTGATTACAGGCATGCACCATCATGCCCAGCACATGGTTTGATTTAAAAGCAGATTTATACTGACGTTTTTACTCAACATTTATCTGTGGATCCCAGTCCTTCTTACCCTTTCACTCTGTCATATTCCCTAGGTGGTAAGTCATTAGTTTTATCCCTGTTTTTTGGGGAAGGGAGTAGAGATATAGAAGGGTTAAGTGACTTGTTGAAGATCATGGACCCAGACACTCAACAGTCACGATTAGAACTTAGAGTTCCTGACTCCTCTGCTCAGATGCAGATCACTAGGCAACATTTTCTTCCCTGCAGGAAGAAAAGCCCCCAAAGCCCCCAAAACAATCTGTTAAGCTTCACTCTGCAAAATAGCATCCAAAGCATTCTCAGCTTTGTAAAAAATAGAGAAATTGTACATGATTTGACCTTTTAGATACCTACTGGGAAAAATGGAAAACCCAGAGAGTGTCGTAGCTTTCTGGATCCTGCTGGCTTTCCTATTACTGGCAGAAGCCTATGTCTTCTTGGTTAGGTACATTTTGAGACTGGGAATTGAGAGCCTTTCTTTGTAAGCTTGTTATACTGCAGGCATTATATAGGCTTGAAATCTTTCAAGAGAAAGACTGACTTGAGCCATGGATTTATCTGGCAATTCTTGTATAGGTATAGCTTTGGCAATTTGGCAGCCCCTCCTCATTTTGAGAAGCTATCCTCTGAATTTTTAATTATCTACTTTTTAAAGTTTAGTTTCTTTTTTATTTTTGTGGCACTGGGAATAATCCAGGGGTGCCCTACCACCAAGCCAAATCCCCAGCCCCTCTGCTATTTTAAATTTTGAGACAGTTCTAAGTTGCCTAAGCTGGCCTTGAACTTGTGATCCTCCTGCCTCTGCCATTCACTGGGATTACAGGCATGCACCAACTGCACCCAGCTAGTTTAGTTTCTTTTTTTAAACTTTTAATTTTGATGTAATTATAGACTTACAGGAAGTTACAAAAATAGTAGTAGAAAAAATAGTAGTAGAGTTTCATGTACCCTTCACCCGGCTTCCTCCAAGGGTAATATCTTATATAACTACAATATTGCTTCTTTTAGTTTAAAAAGGGTATCCAGGTGGGAAAGAGCATAGCAATAAAATGCTAGATAGGGTAGATGGAAAAAGAAATTTTGGCAGCTGCTCTTGCTATCTTGTTTTTAAAATTGCTTTTCAAAATGTTATTTCTTATTCCGTAAATTTTCTGATTTTAGGGAAATATATCACAAGATATAGACCAGTCTCAATGTATTTGATTAAGATTGCTTTAGCTTCCATATGCAAAAAAATAAAAGACTGCTTTCTTCTCTGGTTAATCAATTCTTCTGAAAGTTAGAATGTTCTAATACAGGAGCTTTTCTGTAATTTAGTTATGAAAGAATATGTGTGACAGTGTAGAAAGCCCAAGGACTGAAAAAGAATGCCAGGAAGTTTTTTCCCCTTCAGATCACTACATTTGGCTAAATCCAAAATTTAAACTGTTCTCTTTCTTTCATTCTCTCAGAAACTTGGCAGAGGCAAAAGATTAGAATCTCTAACAGCTTTAGCCTGTTAGAGGCAGAAGATGATTCCCACATAAAAGCCCCTAAAAGTGGGCTGGGGATATAACTCAGTTGGTAGAGTGCTTGCCTCATATGCACAAGGCCCTGGCTTCAAACCCCAATACCACAAAAAAACAAAACAAAATGAAGCAAACCCTCCTAAAAATGAAAAATTGCTTTTTGTTCTTTTCTCTGCACATGAAGTCACTTCCTATCCATAGAAGTGTCAACTCTCTAAGGCCCATCAGCGTCTTGTCAGATAAAAGGGGTGAGGAAAGGAGTAGCTATGCTTTCTTTGCTTTACCTATACTAGGGACATATAGTTTGGTTTGAGAAGGCATCATTCTTCCCTGGGTTTCTAGTGAGCAAATAGGTCTGATATTGGTCTTTTTTTCAGTTTTCAGTTTGGCAGAAAGTAAAGTTCTCAGTTCTGCATCATATGGCTGTTGTAGACATGGTTACATTGACCACTAGATTTCTTTTTTTTCCCTCATACCAGGATTGAACCCAGGGGTACTTTATCACTAAGCCATATCCCTAGCCCCCCTTTTTAAAAAGTATTGTTTTAGTTGTTAATGTTTACTTATATGTGGTGCTGAGGATCGAACCCAGTGTCTCATACATGCTAGGAAGCCACCACTGAACCACAACCCAAGCGCCCCCAGCCCTTTTTATGTGTTACTTTGAGACAGGGTCTCACTAAGTTGCTTAGGGCCTCACTAAATTGATGAGGTTGGCTTTGAACTCATGATCTTCCTGCCCATGAGATTACAGGTGTGTGCCACCTTGCCTTGCATCCATTAGATTTCTTAAAGGGTGATTTTTGCCTGGGTGTTGTGGGCACACCTGTAATCCCAGTGACTCAGGAGGCTAGGCATGGGGTGTAGTGTAGCGGTAGAGTCTGTGGGTTCAATACTCAGTACCAGAAGGTGAGGAAAGGGAGGTGATTTTTGAATTTTACTTATTTGGACAATGTTGAAAAAAATAAGCTAGTGGTATAGGGCCTTAGAAGAAGGCCATGACTGCCGAGCATACTTAGTTATAGACAGCAGCACAAGGTTCCTATGTTCCCCAAACTCTAGATCTGAGAACTTTCTTATAAAAGCTCATTTTCATGATAAAGAAGAGGATGGGTGGTAAAAAAGAGGATTACTTTGTCCCTAAGTAAATGGGGAATGGGAGATGGTTGAGAACATTAACTTCTCTTTTAGTAGAAACACATCAACAGCAAGGAAAATGGTAAGGGCATAACCTGACTTCCACTTAAAGAAAGTATTTGTTCTATTTTTTTGGTTCAGTTAGAGGGTTGTGGAACTTTTAGGCAATGTGAACTGTTGACATACTGACTTGTGTGTTCTGTTTACCTGGAGAAGCTCAAGAACACATAACCAAAGCCATTTCATTTTCTTGTTTGAGTCATTGGCCTCTGTGTCAGTGAGGTGCCTAGGTTTGCAGCCAGACAGATGTCTGTATTCTGAGAAGCCACCTAGTGTATTTTTAAATGATTCTCCTCGCAGGTATTGGCTTCTGAGTTCTTTCTGTACCACTCTGCTGGTTGACAATGAGCCTCCTGATTACTGGCACTGTACCTGGCTAATTGATGATTTTGTCCGGAGATGCTGGAATTGGTTGGAGTTTATAGTGTCTCTGGGGTTTTGGTGGCATTAGCTTATTATACTTGTACTATTTCCTCTTGTCCTTTGAGTTCCTTGACTTCTGTCTCCTATGCAAGTGAGATGCTAATACTTATCTTTCATCAGTCACTGAAAAGTTATCCATCTTCCCTAATGAGCAGGTTTTGATTTGGGTTCTGTGGCACTTCATTCCAGCTTCATGCCAGACCACAAAATGGGATCTGGCTGAGTCTTGCCTTTGCTTTCTCTTTCTCATCACAGTATATAAAAACTAGTTAAACAGACAGATCTCTTTGACCTGATTCTTCGGAGATATTTATTTGTGCTCTGCTGGAAGTTTTCTGTCTCCTTCCTGTTTTTAATCTTATGTCATTCATTTAATTTGTAATTAAGCCTCTCTCTGCTTTTCTGAGGCAGGCACCTGAGCTACCACTTAATTTCGTCTTCCCGTGATTGGCTTGTTCCTTTCTGCACCTGGTTTACCTCGAGGTGGACATGATTTAGTCCTGGATAAGTTCCCATATCCATTATTCATTCTTCTCCTACATGGCAACACACTTTGTTGCTACTTTCTTTCCCTCCCCCTCAATTCAAAGCAGGATAGAAAAAAATTGGGGAAGTCCTTATTGTGGAGGATATATTATGCTAGGAACAGTTCAAAAAACAAGATTCTTTGTGGGATGATGGGTGCCTATATAAGGTGGCAGGACTTAAGGTGGCAGGACTTCTTAGAGGGTTGATACTGAACTCTTGTTTATTTTGTTTTGAGATGGAGCCTTGCTACGTTGCCTAGGCTGGTCTTGAACTCCTGAGCCCAAGTGATTCTCCTGCCTCACCCGCTAGGTAGCTGACACTACAGGCATGCCCCCTTGCACCCAGCTTTAACTCTTTCTATTTTAAAATTAGTTTGGCTGCTTCCGACTCTGGGGATTTACTGGGAACTTAAGGAATCATCAACATACTTTGTCCTGGCTCAGCTTCCCAGAATCTAGACACTACACACTGTCCTTTATTCCACCTGCATTTGCATGCAGAAAAATCTCAATTTGTACATAGTTTTGTAATACTATTTCTTTCTTTCTATTTTGGTCCTGAGGATTGAACCCAGAGGTGCTTAACTACTGAGCCACATCCCTATTTCTTTTGATTTGTTATTTTGGACAGAATCTTGCTCAGTTGCTTAGGGCCTCGCTAGTTGCTGAGTCTGACCTTAAACTTGGTGATCCTTCTGCCTCAGCCTCCTGATTCACTGGGATTATAGGAGTGCACCACCATGCCCAGCTTTCATAGCATTTCACTAAATATGATGCACATGATGCCCTAAGGAAGAGAACATGGACTGAAGCTAAGTTTGAGACTGCTAGTTGCATCTAATACTGAGTCAACAGAGGCAGCAGTTGTAGTCAATTTGCAGTGCTTGACTAAAGACTCAGAAACTAAGATTTCAAGGGGCCTGGTAGGAAGACTTTCCATGGAGAAATGAGTATATATGAACTACAGTGAAGTAGCCACATTAATGTTTATAGCAGCTCAATTCACAATAGCTAAACTATGGAACCAACCTAGGTCCCCTTCAACAGATGAATGGATAAAGAAAATGTGGTATATATACACAATACGGAATATTACTCAACCTTAAAGAATGAAATTATGGCATCTATCAGTAAATGGATGGAGCTGGAGAATATCTTGCTAAGCAAAATAAGCCAGTCCCAAAGAACCAAAGGTCGAATGTTTTCTCTGATACATGAATGCTAAATCACAGTAGGATTGGTGTTACTAGGGAAGAATAGAGGTACTTTGGACTAGACAGAGGGGAGTGAAGGGGAGAGGAAGGGGTTTGGAAATAGGAAGGGTAGTAGAATGAATTGGACATTATTACCCTATGTGCATAAATGATTATATAACTGGTATAACTCTACACCAAGTACAACCAGAAGAATGAGAAGTTATACTCCATTTATGTTTGATGTGTCAGAATGCATTCTACTGTTATGCATAATTAGAACAAATTAAAAAAAAGAAATGAGTATTTATGAAACACCTTCCTACAACTTTAACATATTTAATGGCAAATATAATAACTGAAATATTTTACTTCAAAAACATCTGTATTTTTCACTCAGTTCAGGGTAAGAGTATTTGGAATCAATTATCTGGGGCCTCATTCAGTAGATGAGACAGCAAAGATTAAGAGTCAATCCTGAGCCGGGCGCTGTGGCACATGCCTGTAATCCCAGCAGTTTGGGAGGCTGAGGCAGGCAGATTGCAAGTTCACAGCCAGCCTCAGCAAAATCGAGATGCTAAGCAGCTCAGTGAGACCTGTCTTTAAATAAAAATTACAAAATTGGACTGGGGATGTGGCTCAGTGGTTAAGGGCCCTTGAGTTCAATCCCCAGTAACCCTGCACCCTGCAAAAAAAAAAAAAAAAAAAGTCAATCCGGAGGATTTTATAGGGTTTTGCTGATATTTAGAACATTGTTATCTTTGATTGTGAGCTTGGATTATTATTCTGAAGACTAATTATATTGCCTTGCAGTAGGGTTCATTTTGAGTTACATTCTTGCCCAAGAGTCCATGGACTCTCTTTGATTGAATATATTTGGTCACTTTCCTTTTACCCATCAATAAGGAAGTATTTTGGCCCTATACTCAGTACAGTGTACCATGATGTATCAGCCAGCCAATATGCAGAGGTTATGTGGGTTGAAATTTTTGTGGGATTTAAGGTAGTTGGTGGAAAGCAAAATATTGACTTTTTTAAAAAAATTATCAAAATATACCAAATAGTATAAAAATTTCCATTGTGGCTACATTTAAGAATACAGTTCAGTGGCATTTAGTACATTCACATTGTTATGCAATCACTACCAACTTCTATTTTCAGGACTTTTTCATCATACCAAACTGAAACTCGCACTAAACACTAATTCTCCATTCCTTTCTTCCCTTAGGCATCATTCTTCTTTCTATCTCTCTGAATTTAACTATTCTCAATTCTTGGGCATTTGACCACTGAACCACATAAGCCCTATTTTGTATATTTTATTTAGAGACAGGGTCTCACTGAGTTGCTTAGTGCCTCGCTTTTGGCTGAGGCTGACTTTGAACTTGCGTTCCTCCTATCTCAACCTCTAGAGCGACTGGGATTACAGGTGTGTGCCACCATGCCCGGCTCTCAATACTTCTTATAAGGGACCCATACGATATTTGTCCTCTTGTGACTGTCTTATTTTACTCATTATGTTCTTAAGGTTCATCCATGTTGTAGCATATGTCAGAATTTCCTTCCTTTTTTAAGGCTGAATAATATTCTGTTATATATAAATACCCTATTTTATTTATCCATTCATCTGTTGATGGACACTTAGGTTACTTGTGGCTATTGTGAATAATGCTGTTATAAATATGGTGTACAAAATGTCTGATTCCTTGCATTCTACTTCATCTGTTTTGAGAATGTGCAGGTTAAAGTGTTGCAGGCCAGTTGAGTGAAATCCTAAGACTCTTAGAGGAGAGATGGATGCAGAGCTCATAGGATTTTTCCCTTGGCCACTTTTATATGCAAGGAACTGATTACTGGTATTCTGACCAAATGATGGTTTTGTGATAGCAAAGTAGATATTGGTTCTATATAGCTAGCTCATTCTTCCCCAAAAACAAAAAAATTTAGTTGAAGTTTAAGTGGAACCAGTACAATTTTACCAACCTCAACAGAAGAAGTCCACCTTCTCCTCAGTGTGATTTAGCACTAACCTTTCTTTCTTTTTTTGGTATTGAGAATTGAACCCCTGGGTTCGATCCCCAGCACCGCAAAAAAAAAAAAAAAAAAAAAAAAAAGAAAAGCAGAGAATTGAACCCAGGGGTGCTTAACCACTGAGCCACATACCCAGCCCTTTTTAATACGTTATTTAGAGACAAGAGTCTTGTTATGTTGCTTAGGGCCTCACTAAGTTACTGATTCTGGCTTTGAATTTGCCATGCTCCTGCCTCAACCTCCCAAGCTGCTATGATTCTTATTTAACCTTTCTGAATTCCAGTTTGCTCATCTTTAAAATGGGAATGATAATACCTACCTCATTAGATAGTTAGAGGGTTCAGTGATAATAGTGTACTTCAAGTGCTTTACATAATGTGTAGCACTCAGGAGGTACCTAATAAATGTTACCTTTCTTATCATTTATGACTATCGTGGTTTTTATTTTGAAGAGATGAATGAGCTTTAAAGCAGGTGATTTCTGTAGTTAAGTGTCTCTTTGTAAAGTAGGTGGTAGAAGACAGTAGAAAGGAGGAAAGTTTAAGATATTCTTTATGAGCTTTTTATTAACCCTAGTTGTTACTCTGGGAGGAAATGATGCTTTCTTGTAGGATTGGTCTGTCTGGCATTGGTATTTTGGGGCAGTCCACTCCTGAGACTGTGGGTATGGGGCCTGTAGGCATTGTCTCTTAGGGCTTGGAAGATCTTATACACAATGAGATTGAATAAGCTTATCCTTATCCGAAAGAATATTCTCCACAAGTTATGCCATTCTCTTTTGAGGAGTTAGCATCCATTGCTTACCCGGTATTGAGTTCTTGTAATATAATGTCCTTCTTTGGAAACCTCTCAGGCCATGAGTCAGGTCTTTGGTGAAAAAGAGGCTTCACCCTTTTATCCCCTGCTTCCTTTATTTATTTATTTTATGGTTTGGGGGATTGAACTCAGAACCTGTGCATGCTAGGCAAGCACTCTACCACTGAGCTATATTCCTAGTCCCCTGACTGCTTTTAAAAACTATTACTTAACAAGAGAAACATGATAAAGGGTTAAAGAGAGAGAGAAAAAAAGTACATCTTGTCACTCATTATCTTCACAGTGGCTACAACATGTACTGTATGTGGTAGCAAACTCTTATAGACATTTGACTAATTAACAATACTATGTTTATACAACCAACACCTTATCTTTTATAGTTATCTTAACTCTTGCCTCTATGTACTGCTACTTCTGCGACTATCCTTGGAACAGTTTGACTGGTCATGTGCCCACGTGGCATCAAGTGAACAAGTGGATTAAGGGCAGTTTTCTAAAAATGTGTATGTGTGGAGTGGGGTGAGCCAGGAACAAGCCAGCATGAGTTTTGTACTGCTTATGTGTTGGCACTACTTGAGAGCCTGAGTGCCAGTTCTCTACTGTCCTTGAAACTGTCCATGACATTAGGGCATATTCTTCTTTGGCCTGCTAAGCCCTGTGTAAAGCTCTATAGCTTATGAATAAACCTGGTTAGTAATTGTTGAAACACATTTTTATTGTTGTTTTGGTTCTGATTTTGCATTAAAAAAAAAAAAAAAAAAACGGGATCAGGCTCCCTGTAAAGTCCATATCCAGTCACATTCTGTGTGCAAAACATAATTTTGAAGACGGTAACCCTGAGTTAGCAAATTAAGAATAGTTTTAGTTGGTAATTATGTCCTTAAACCAAAGAGAGATACTAGAGAGGAAACAAAGAAGGGAAAAGAGATGTGTGAGAGGGGAGATTGAGACAAAGGCTCATAGAAAGATAAGAATGAGAGGGTCTGCTGAGGTGGCTCCTGCTGAGCTAAGCTACTAGGCATCCTCCGGTTTTGAGAGTAGTAGGAAGGTAACAATGAGGTATTAAACACCTGTGCTTTAATAAGCAGTGGAGGACCAACAGAAAAGGGGAACCAAAAACATAGTAATAACCTGAAGCACACCATTTATAGTAAGCTGTTTTTGTTCCTTTAATATTCAACTTGCTCTGGTATCCTCCTTTGTTTATTCTTAATGGAATGGTAGAGAGAACACTACAAACAGGAGACCAGGTTTTGATCCCAGCTTAGTAACTAACTAGGATGAGGTGGAGTGTAATGGGGTATGGGGTTTTCTTATTCAAATTGAGGAAATTGGACTGAATGACCTCTAAAGTCCTTTCTAACTCTAAAAGTTCATACTCAGCTGTCAGAGCATCACAGAAGTAGAACTCCCATTCTATGATCAGGTCAGGGAAGAGAGAGTATATGTATAGTAGCATGTAGGACACTGAACAGTTGATATGATGAGTGTGAAGTGAGGGAGATGATGAAAGAGAAAAGCACTGTGTCGTAGAATATTTGGTGGGGCATTCTCTCCTGAAGGGAAATTGGATTTGTCTTTTTTTTTTGTTTCAGCTTCCTGTTGAAATTCCTCTAGAGAATTACTACTTCCAGGTGGCTTTTGCGGGTAGCAATGTTTGGCCCGAATTATCAGACAAAATACAGATTCTGAAGTATTGACTCTCAGAGGATCACAATGCTGGATCTTCCTCTAGACTGTTCGACTCTGCTGATGTCTCTGGCCATTGGGACACAGGTTACCTCTTGACCTGTGCCAAAATTGCTCTCTTCTTATATTCGTATTTATCACTTTGTCATCCCTGACTCCGAATCCCAGAGATCAAGGCTGGCTGTAGTCCAGCAGAGGAGCAATAAATCATTGCTTCCATTTATTTTTCTCCAGGTTTCCTGCCCCTTAATTATCACATATCTACTGCTGAGGCTGCACCTTTGTTCTGTGTGTGTGTTGAGGACAAAAGCCATATATGCTACCCAGTCCTTTGTCTTGTGCGCTGCGAGTTTATGGAATCTGATTCACAGAGTTTGTCAGAACATTGGGTTTAGAGGGTGGAATGGGTAGCCCCTAAATCACTCAGCGAGGTGGTTTTCATGAGGTGGAAAGTTTGAACTAGGGATAGTAATTTTTATGTGAATTCTTTGCTATCTACCTTAATTTCCTGGGCTCCTGGCTAAGCAAGCTGTGTGATCCAGAATGGAATCCTGTGGAACCTTTTTTTCTTTCTTTCTTTCTTTTTTTGCAGTCCATCCAACAGATCACTTGTTAACAGACACCATCAAAAATGCCAGCTGAGGCTGTAGCTCAGTGGCAGAATGCTTGAGGCCTTGGGTTCAATCCCTAGTACTGGGGAAAAAAGAAAATGCCAGCTGTTTATCATTTGTCTGTGCATCACAAAATCCCAGAGAACTCACATCGGGGCAGGGGTAAAATATTCATAATTGCCTCCTTCAACCCTAGCATGTCCTATTTTATTTGAGAGGAAGATAACAGAATGTAGGTACAGCCAAGCTTTGGTACTTTCCTTGCATGATTTTTTTTCTTTCTTTCTTCCTTTTTTTTTTTTTTTTTTTAAGTACTGGGTATTGAACTCAGGTCCTTGCACATGCTAGACAATTGGTATACCTCTGAGTTGTATCCCAAGCCCTTTGTTTTACAATTTTATTTTGAGACAGAGTCTTGCTAAGTTGCTCAGGCTGGCCTCAATTTTGTGATCCTCCTGCCTTAGCCTCCTGAGGATAATAGGCATGTGCCATCATACCTGGCCAGCCTACTGTTTCTTTATTGTACCTGTGCTGTTCCATGGCTAGGAGAGAGGGTTGGTGTGTGGTGGGCAGCAGTTTCTGCTGAGTCTTATTCCTACTTATCCTTCCCTGCTGTTCCAAATCAAAGTATACATCTCTAAGAGTAGTAAACTTAATACAAAGCTCAGGCAGCATGGGAGAATGGAATTCTTTGCTGGCAAAGAAATAGATATGGTTTTAGAAAAGGAGAGATCAAGCCTTCTTTTTTTTTTTTTTTTTTTTTTTTTGCATCTGTGGAAGTGGGGAAGTATGAGAAAAAGAAAGTAGACCACAGAATACTAGAAGTTGCTGACCCTTTTCTGAAAAGTTTCCCATCAAGAAGGGGAATATATATGTACATGAGTATTAGTCAAGATGGGTACAGAAGCAGGATTCATTCCATGGACAAATGTCCTAGGTGAATGAGGGTAAGGTAACAGAATTTCCTTTATGTTTAACACTTATTTGCAAAAATGTCTTTAAAATTGCACTGTTAATCTAGGGACTTGATAGTTACTTTCTTTACTGAGATTACTTGGGTTTTAGCAATCTCTTCCCCTTAATAAGGGTTGCAAGGCAAAGGAAATAATTTTCAGTAAATGTTTTCACTGTCAAGAGAGGACAGAGCAAGCTCCACTTCTGTTTGAATAGCTCAGCATTTAAGTACTTTTGTTTTTTTCCTTCATTAGCTACCTTCCCACCCAGAGTAGAAGTTCTACGGTATTGGTGCCATATTTGGTGACCAGTTAGAATGGATAGATGGCCCCCTTAGCAATGATGTTTGAAACAGATAATATGACTAAAACTTGTTAACAGTAGATGCTAGCAGCCTGAGGTGGAAGAGGACCCTCATTTTTACCGGTAAATTTAGGAAATTTGATGGGGAAATCACTGTGTGGGAGTAAATTTGGAACACTAAGATGTCAGTTTCATAGTCAGATTTCTGAGCTTAATTGCTATTTAAGAAATGTAAAAAGAAGTAGGTTTTTAAAAACTTAATATGAATAGATAAGCAGACGTGTGCCTGGGAAGGTTAGTGCTTACCTCAAATATACCAACTTGTCTACTTTTTCTGGGAGGTGGCTTGTTGCTAGGTATTAAACCTCAGACTTTGCACATGCTAGGCAAACAGTCTTCTGCTGAGCTGTACCCCAGTCCTTAATCTGCTCTTTAAAAGACTTGGGGTAATAAACCCCCAAATCACAAGTAACAAAAGCAAAATAGACAAATGGGATTATGTTAAGCTAAGAAGGAAATGATCAGTTTGAGTGAAGAGATAACGTATAAAATGGAAGAAGATATTTCTAGCTATTCATTTGATAAAGGATTGATGTCCAGAATTGGTGAAAAACAATAACAGCAACAAACCCCTTAATAACAACAAAGTAGAGTGCACTGGGTTTGATTCTCAGCACCACATATAAATAAATAAATAAGATAAAGGTCCATTGACAACCAAAAAACATTAAAAAAAAAAAAAAAAAAAGCAAAGTAATTCACTTAAAAAATGGACAGGGGACTGAGGGTGTAATTCAGTGGTAGAACATGTGCTTAGCATGTATCAGGCCCTGGGTTCAATCCCTAGCAGCAAAAAAAAAAAAAAAAAAAGGCAAATGATGTGAATAGACATTTCTCAAAAGAAGAGATACAAATGGCCAACAAATATATGAAAAAGACTCAGTATTATTAGCCATCAGAGAAATGCAGATCAAGATCACAGTGAGATATCTCACTCAAGTTAGAATGACTTTTATCAAAAAGAAAAATAACAAATGCTATTTGTTATTAGGATGTGGACAAAAGAACTCTTATACACCGTGGGGTAATGTAAATTAGTATAACCCTTACGGAGAATAGTATGAGAGTTCCTCAAAAAACTGAAAATAGGTCTGCCTTATGATCTAGCTGTCTCACTTCTGGGTATATGTCTAAAGGAAATTAACTTGTCATTATCAAAAAGATACCTGTACTCATGTTATTGCAGCACTGTTCACAGCACTAGTCAAGATATGGAATCAACCTAGGTGCCCATTACCAGTTGAATGTATTTAAAAAATGTGGTATATATATAAAAAATGGAGTATTATTAAGTCATAGAAAGAATGAAATCCTGTCATTTGCAGCAAAATGGATGGAACTGGAGGGCAGTGTGTTAAGTGAAATAAGCAGCACAGAAAGACAAATACTACATCCTCTCTCTCATATACAAAAGTTCTAAAAAGTCAGTCTCAATATAGAGTAGCCATTACTAGAAGTTGAGATGTGAACATAGGGGAAGACAGAAGGAGTATAAAGAGTACCAAAAACAGATGGAAGGAATAAGTTTCAGTGTTCTGTGGCACAGTTGCATGACTGTAATTCAAAATAACTTATTAAATATTTTATGAGATATTAGAAGAGAGGAGCTCAAAGTCTCCAAAGAAATAAACAATAAGGAGATGGAGATGGCTGTTTACCCTGATTGGTACACAATGTCTTTGTGAGTTGAAATAGCATGCTGTATCCCATAAATATATACAAGTTTTACTTGTTAATTTAAACAAAACACCTTGGTAGCTAAAGGCTTACACATGCTAACAACATGGACTTCTATAGAGCTACTGTGCTTTCATTTAACTTTATTGATTATGGTTTGCATAGTTTGTTGATGTCTTCTTCTTTTTTTCCCCCTTAAAGCCTTGATAAATTTGCTGAAGTTCCTTATGTCAAATGAAACTGTACTTTTGGCCAAACACAACATTTTTACATTAGCCCTTATGGTGAGTAATACAACAACAACAAAAAAATTTTTTTCTAAAGCCATACGTTAAGACAGAAATGGGCTGGTTTGAAAAAGGAGCTGGTAGTCTAGGGACTAAGCTGTAGAGGAAACTTGGCTGTATTTTCTTTGTGGATCAGGATCTCTAGACTATTGCTCCCTACTCTCACCTATGTATTTGACAAACTAGGACTCCTTTTTTCCTTCATGGGAGTATATTGCCTGGCAGCTGTGGGGGTAGGTCAGATTTCTGTCTATGAACAGAGAGCCTGGCCCCCAATTGAGACACTTTACTACTACAGTCTCTATATTGGTAAATAACAAAGCCTCTAGAGGTGTCCCAGCCAGATGAGTGTTTCCATCATGTCTGTGCTTGGTTTCTGAGGGACATTACAAATGCCTGTTTATTTGGCTGGTTATTTGGGGTAGAAGGATACCATTGTGTCTTTTGACTATCTCTAGTTTGTTTGTAAATGTTCAACATTTCTGGGGGAAAAGTCCTTATCTGTAGAGTTAGCTAATTTCTATTGTAGAATTATACCTACCATGGCCAATTTCAAGCTATCTACATGACTAAAATTAGAGTCATGCAGAGTTGAGAAGAGATGTACAGTAGCACACCATTGTATAGTATTCTTACCACTCAGATTATAAGAAGCATAAGTTAATCTCAAGAACATAGGTCACAGTAAAAGATAGAAAATAATTAGGAAGTGATAATTTGGAATATTCATTTTAGTATAATTTATTTAATTATACATTTATATGAATGAATTCTTAATAATGGCAGCGATTTACAACTAGTTTACATAATCCCTGAAAATTTGTCAGCTCTTGCAAGCCAATAAGAGATGATAACTGCATACCACTGATAATACCTTTCTTATCTTCATAGCCTGATGCCTCTCTATGGGCTATTGCTTCTTTTTTAGATTGTCAACTTATTTAATATGTTTATCACATATGGCGACACATTCCTGCCAACCCCCAGCAGCTATGATGAACTTTACTATGAGATTATCCGCATGCATCAGAGCTTTGACAACCTCTACTCCATGGGTAAGCTATCTTTTTTTTTTTTTTTTTTTTTAAACTCTGCTTTTTCCATCCCTGTTTGTATTTTGGCAAATAAAAGGAAAATACTACAAAAGATTGCAGTCTCTTGGGTTAATTCCTTTGCTCAGCCTAAAAATATAGTAGTTTCCTCTTCTTAGGCAATAGTAAATTACATGTGGGCCATTTTACCTTTAGGAACTCAGATTTCATCTCCATGCTGGTTAGCAGCCTTTTGTTGATGTTTGTGAAAGGGAGAATAAAGAGACTCATGGATTCAGCAAATGCCGGTGAATGGGGATGAAAGAGTGGGTGGGAATTGATAGCAGCAAATGGAAGAGCTTGGATCCCAGAGGAACATTGTATAATTTGAGAAGATATGGGGTTTTAAGAAATCTTAGTGTACCTATATATTTTTAGTATAACTTAAATAAGGAGTGGGCATTGGATAAACATAATTTTTTGCAAACCTTTTAGTAATTGACTCACTAAAAATGTACTCTACAGCCATAGTGAATATAACTTATTTCAGAAAGAGGTAATGTGTCTCTGCAAATTTGGGAAAAGGGCCTAGGGAATCCTAACTGGAGTTTAAAAGGTAAGGGAAGATCTTTGTAGATTGTACAAAAACAGAAAGCCACTCAGTAAAACTATCTTATTTAAAAAATTCTGACATTAACTTTATTGATGTATAACTGATATATAATAATAAATGGTACACATTTGAAATATATAGATTTTGATAAATTTTGACCTATGTATATATATTGTGTAAATTATCACAGTGATCAAGATAATGAACATATCCATTTCCTCTCAAAAGCTTCTTTGTGTCCCTTTAGAATCCTTCTCTCATGTTCCTCTCCTCACCTGTACTAGTTGTATCCCATCCCTTGGCAGCCACTGATCTCTTTTCTGTCACTCCATAGTGACATAGTTTGCTTCATCCCTCATGATGAGAATATTTGTATAAGTTCCAGCCTTTGCTTGGAACTTCTTTATAATAAGAAAAGTAGAGAGGATTTAAAATCAGTATCAAGAAAAGGAGTAGAAGCAAACAGTGGAAAAGAAATTGTCTGAGAGGATTTTTTTTTTCTAGTAGACTAGTTTTTAGAGGCGTAGAGGAACTTTTAAGAGAGCCATCATAACTTTGCTGTGATGTCTTAGTGAGAGTAGATTGCTTTCAACTTCTAAGTGTCAGAAAACTTTGATTTAAATTATCTCAAACAATGGGAGAATTATTATACCTTGTAACAAAAATTATTGTACCTTGTAAAAATTCTTGAATGGTAGCTGGGCCTGGTGGCACATGCCTGTAATCCCAGCAGCTCAGAAGGCTGAGGTAGGAAGATCATGAGTTCAAAGCCAGCCTTAGCAACTTAGTGAAACCCTGTCTCACAATTAAAAATAAAAAGAGTTGAATATGTGACTCAGTAGTTAAGTGCCTCTGGGTTCAATCCCCAGTACTAAACAAAAACAAAACAAAACAAAAATTCTAGAATGATATGATCAGTTGATCAAAATGTTGCAAAAGCCCGGGTTTTTCTATTTCTCTGCTCTCTCAGAGTAATAGCTTTAGCATCAGGTCAGTTCCCCTCACAACAAGTTCCAGTTGTAATGTCAAGATGCATCTTTTTTTAGGAGATAGGAAGTTCTCTTCGAGAATCCTTCACCTGACTTCTCACTGGCCAAATGTGCTCAGTGTACCCTGTTGTGGTTTGCCTGACTTCACAAAAATCCTTGTTTTCTGAAAATGTAGAATTTTCTAAGATTGAAGAACTGCTTCAGAGGCTGTGGGCATCCATCTGTAGATGAATAAAAATGTTTTTCAGTAAGGAAAGTTAGGGGGAGTTTGAGTTGAAGAGCTATTTTATGAAAGCCTCACATACCTGCCCAACTGGGCCATGTCCCCAGTCAAATGGGATACACCCTTGTGTAGCTTCAGCAACAAGATAGAGATGATATCTATGAATACCCACATCTGCCAAGGGAATAAAAACGTTAATTAGGAAGCACAAATAGGAAAGTAAAACTTTTCATAACTGCTGAGTGCAGTAATGCACACCTGTAATCTCAGCTACTTGGAGGCAGGAGGATGGCAAGTTTGAGGCTAGCCTGGTCAACTTAGAGAGATTTTTGTCTCAAAATAAAAAAAATACAAAAGGGCTAGGGATATAGCTCAGTGGTAGGGCACCCCTGGGTTTCATCCCTAGTAGTGGAGAAAAAAGTTACTAACTGAAATGCCGTAGATATTATGTTACAGTGTTCCCCATTTCATGGAAAATGTGATAAAACTTGTGGTAGAAAAAAATGCTTTTTAAATTAAGTTTCTTGAGGCATATTTTATATATACAATAAAATTTACCTTTTTTGGGGGGTTGGGTGGGTACCAGGGATTTAACCCCAGGGCACTTAAACACTGAGCCACATCCCCAGCCTTTTTTAAATATTATATTTAGAGACAGGGTCTCGCTAAGCGCCTGAGGCTGGTTTTGAACTTGTAATCCTGCCTCAGCCTTCCAAGCCACTGGGATAAAATTCACCCTTTTTAACGTACAGTTCTCAGTTTTGACAAATGCATTTAGTAGTATAATTATCATTAAAATCAAGATATAGGAGTTTCATCATCCCAAAAATTTCCCTTGTGTTCTTGTGAGGTCAACTCCTTTGTCCACTCTCAACCCATAGCAACCAAGGATCTGTTTTTATTGCTTGATTTTTCTCCTGCTATGGATCATAAATATTGTGATTTTTGTAGTATGGCTGCTGGATTTTGTTATATTACTTTATCTAATGTTATTTTATCTAATGTTAGGCATTTGTGATGTGGAAACAGTTTGATCCTTTCAAGATTTGTTTTTAATGGTTGAGGGCAGGTCAAGAGCAACTTTTAATGTAGGTTAACTTGGTTCTGTTACTAATACAGTACCCATCTGCAGTCTATCTGATTGATACCCCATATATTAGTAGGTCTTTTCATTCCTACTGCTGGAGCCTGCCGTGAGCTCCTCAGCCTTGGGTAGTTTTCTTTTCCATATGCACAGATCCATGCTCAGCAAGAGACACAAATGTACCTGACTACAGATTTCTAGAGTTTTCTGTCAAAATCCCTCCTCGCCAACTCCTTTCCCCATACTTTCTAGATGCCTTGTCCTTTCCAAAGGCTGATCTCTTTGTTTTCAACTTGGCAATACTTCTGGCTTCTGTTTAGGTTCCTTCTCCCTGCCCTGCAACCTGGAAACTTCTCCATATAATAAATTGGGGTAATCATAGGGTGCCTGTTTGTTTTCCATCTGTCAGGTATCACAGCTCCATCCTGCCTGTTGTCTAGTATCTGATAACCATTGTTTTACATGTTTTGCCCAGTTTTTTAAGGGAGGAGGGTAAATTGTGTCTTGTTATCTCATCATGGCTAGCAGAACACTGCTCACTGAGCAGTGTTCATGGGGCATATACTTAATGTTCCTATGGTATTGTTTTACTGAAGTCTACTTTAATAGGAAGGACTTCCATAAAAACTGTCCTGAACTGTAAATTGCATCGTGTTTTGAATTTTTTTTTCATTTTTACAAAGAGATAATTACCAATATTAAAGAAAAATTACAGGAAAAAATTTTAAATCTTTTAAACGTTTGATTCTAGTACCATCACGATTTTCATATTATATATTGTTTCACATGCACAAATAGTTTAACATAGTTGTAATTGTATATATTATTTTGTGGGTCGTTTTGTTTTTTTGATGCTGGGGATTGAATCCAGGGGTACTTTACCATTAAGCTATATTTTTTGTATTCTATTTTGAGACAGGGTCTTAACTGAGGCCAAACTCCAACTTGCAATCTCTTGTCTTAGCCTCCTGAGTTGCTGGGATTACAGATGTGTGCCTCCATACTGAATTTTTTTTTTAATTTTGTATTTTTAACTTACATCATCTCTTCCTCTTTCTCCGCCTTCTATTACGCTCCTCTTTTTATTTTTGTTGTTGTTGTTGCTGTAGTAAGGATTGAAATTATGCTAGTCAAGCCAAATGCTTGACCATGGAGCTATATCCCCAACACTACCATACATATTTTTTTAAGTCTCTCTTTTAATGGCTACATAGTATGTTATTTTTGTGTACCATAATTTACTACGTAAATGACTGCTTTAGTCTGAGGCATTTAAGGCATTTTGAAATAATTTTGTTCTTAAATTTAAAACCAATGGTATTACTAAAGGAATTGCATGATGAAGTCATGTGGTTGTGTATCCAGTAAGGAACAGAGCTGACTGGATATTTTGGAGAAATAATCTGTGGGCAGAGTTGAACACCTCTCAAAATGTGAAGAGGGAACAATTCAGTTCAATTCCATATATGTTTAGGTCCCTATAATCAGAAAACTTATGATCCAGTAAAAAAAAAAATCAGTGCATCTAAATAAAAATTCACAATTGAAAAAGACATGTCCAACCTGCTGAAGCAATTTGGTTCATTTCATGAATAAATTTGCATATACAACGAGTGGAACCTGAACTCAGAATGTAGAACCCTAACTTGAAACTCTCCCAATTTTTCTTGCACTCAATCTTATAAATTATAAAAGCAGTCTTTCTGATAATGTTTTAATAAGGCTTTCATCTTATCTTTCATAAAATTGCATGTATTTATAAAACTGAGGCATTGATATAACAGGTGCAGAACAGCCAGATGAGTTTTGGTTACCCATCACAGCCACAGGCCCTCCCTCTGATAGAACTCCTGCTGCTATACTTCTTGCTTGGGATCCTGAATTAGGAGCATATGGTGATGGTATTCAGACATAATATTCCTATGCAAACTGATCATCCATTTCTCTCTCTCTCTCTCTCTCTCTTTCTCTTTGGTACTGGGATTGAACCCAGTGGTGCTTTACCTCTGAACTACATTCCCAGTCCTTCTTATCTTCTACTTTGAGACAGGGTCTTGCTAAATTGGTGAGGTTGGCCTCAAATTTGCAATCCTCCTGCCTCAGTCTCCTGAGTTACTGGGGTTATAGGTGTGTACTACCTCATCCAACTTGATCATGCATTTCTTAATGTTAGGCCCTCTTTCCTTCCTTCCTTCCTTTGGAAAGTCTAGGTAGATTTAGTCATTCATTCATTTGGGAGGCAGTCTATTGAGAATTAACAATAACTAAAACTTTCACAGCTCTGTGCAGTCACTAACCTAAGAGCTTTATAGGTATTAGCTCATTTAATTCTCAGAACAATCCTTTCTTGTATGTATTGCTAGTTATTCTCTAGTAGGTGGTAAGGGCTGAACTTGGATGGACCCTAAGAATTGACTTCAGAGATCATGCTTTTATTTTTTAATATAAAATATTTTTATTTTATATTATTTTTATTTATTAAATAAATATTTTTATTTTTTAAATATTTTTATTTTTATTTTTTAAATATTTTTTTTAGCTGTCGATGGACCTTTATTTTTTATTTATATGTGGTGCTGAGAATTGAATCTATTGCCTCACACATGCTCTGAGCTACAACCCCAGCCCCAGAGATCATGCTTTTTAACTACTCATTTCTCTGCATAAACACTGGCTCTAGAGTACATTCCCTCTAGGTTCAAATTTCATATCTGTCACTTACAACTTGTGTGAATGACCTCAATTACTTGTTTCCTGTGTGTCTCAGTTTCCTTGTCTGTTTGTCATATTGCATATGATCTAACTGTCCAGTGTCTGGCATTAGTAAATTCTCCACGTTTACTTCTTATTAATGAGCCATTCATTAAAAACATTTTTGAAGTACCTGTCAAATACTTGTTGTTTTAAAAGGAGCACTTGTGCTATTTTGTCTCTTTTCTAAATGCCCACTTTAATGTGTGACTCTGAAGATCATAAATGGCATAGGACATGTTTAGTTTTATATTTCTGTCATTTCTCCTCTCAGGGTGAGTTTGAGAAAGAGAGAGAATTTAGTGAGATAAGAAAGAATCTTCCTGTTGATTCATTTTACAGGTCACACAATTAAGTCAGACTTGTAAAAGTAGATTATTCCTTGATTGAAACGTGACTACCCTCTATGTGGAAATGTTATTTGTCCTGTTTGTCTGAGCTTATGCCTTTAGGTTCAGAAAGATATACATAGAGCAGGAAGGGACAACAACTTAGCCAGCCAGTTCCACTAAATTAGCCCAGGGCACTAGAGAAATGACAAGTATGGCAGCCAGTTTGCCCTCAAATTACCACTCCAGAATAGATTTTTAAATGAAAGTAAAAACTAAGTTTTAGAGCTGGGTACAGTGGCACATGCTTGTTAGCCAAGCAACCTGGAAGATGGAGACAGAAGGATCATAAGTTTGAGGACACCCTCAGAAATTTAGTGAGACCCTGTCTCAAAATAAAAAATAAAGTGTTGGGGATATAGTTTGGAGGTAGAGTTCCCCTGTGTTCAATCCTCAGTTACCTCCCAACTACTGGAAACCTGTTATCAGGGAGTGGCAGGTGGGGGGCAAACCAAGACAGATGGGCTAGAGTATTCTGATAGAAAATAAGAAGTTAGAGAAAAAAGTTCCTGAAGAATATAGTTGAAAGTATTCTATAAACCCTTATATTTTTCTCTAACCTGAGGATGTTTGTTAACAGAAGATTGGCACAGACTTTGTTTGGTTATTCTATAGTGCTATTCTGAGATGTGTCTTCATTCCTCATATTTGTGTTTTATATCAGGGGTTTGACAGATCTGTGTTCTTTGCTGTTTTACAGTCCTGAGGCTTTCTACCAACGCAGGCCAGTGGAAGGAAGCAGCTAGCAAGGTGACCCATGCATTGGTTAATATCAGGTAAGAAATGAAAATTTCTCTCTTTGAGAGTTCCTTGACTCATCCTGAGGTTTATTGTATCTTTCTAAGTAGAATGCGTTGAACATTACTACTATTTTAAGCCTTGGTGTCTGTAGGAGTAGAAGAAATCGTCGTACTTGATCAAGAAAAGCAGGAGTACATGAGGCTTTCATTTTATCATATTGAAACAGCTCGAAGTGCTGGCTGTTCTGTGAATTTTCTACCAAGAGATGGTTGCAAGCCCTTTTCAGGCATCTTAACTGCCAAAGTATTTTCTGTGTATAAGCCATCTGAAAGCTTTTCTCTGAAGATTTCTTCTGCTGTTCTCTATGACTTTAGTGGATGACTCATGGGCATCTAGAACTTTGACATTTTACTATATGTGCCTCTTTCTATTTGTGGTAAACAGAAGCAAATGGAGTCCATAAGGCTAAGTCATTTTAGGTTCCTTATGAAATAGCAAGGCAGTTACATAGTGCTGTATGTATTGGATAAAATTGTATCAGATGTGGTCAGGGTCTTGAAGAAGCATTTTACTCACAGGAGTGAGTTGTCAGTAAGTGGGGAGGAGAAAGTGCTTTTGGTATCATGAGACCAAAATCTGACTTTTCTTCTATTCCTTCCTCCCTTTGTACCTATGATTTTCCATTTTCTCAACAGTTATTAAATTGTTTTTGCAAACATTAAAAAATTAATGTTGAGTAAAAGAGGCAAACCCAACAGATGGGGAACTTGATTTAGCCCCAAGATGTAAGCCTTTCCAGACATTCCCATAATAGGTAATGCACATTTACAACTTGGTTATAGATTCTGATGTGTGACAGAGCTGGGTGTGATGTTTGTTTCTGTATTTTTTTTTCCTTTCTCTTTTTTCTAACGGTAAAAATTTCCTGTCTCGCAGTGATTTACTAGGTGCTCAGGCATTCTGAGAATAAAGGAAAAGTGTGAAATGTGTGTGGAGGAGGGCTGGGATGAGGGAGCAGGGAGTGAGATGTGCTAACAAGATTGCAGTGAAGGTTGGACTGCCTTACCTGTCCCCAGAGACATTTTGCAGCAAACACATTTTATAAATCTCACAAGTAAATGCATATCTACACCTAGCAAATAATCTAGATACTGTGTGAAGTCTTATGATAAATGTGAATTTCTGTAAGAATCAGGAATTACAAACTGTCTTCTTCAAATATCCCTTTGTGACCCAAGGACAGTATGACAAATGTGGGTGTTTGAAGGAAGCACAAAGTTCTGGGCTAGAAAATGAAGTGCATATGGGTATAATTTATGTTGTGGTTATTTATTATTCATGTATTTACGTAGGCCTTCAGGCAGCTTCTTTCATCTGGGGCCTGTTTCCTTGATCACATTCTTCTATGCTTGCTGTATCTTTGCTTTCCTTTCAGTACTTCTAGGTTGGCTGCTCTGTTTATTCTCCTCACAGACCATCAAGTGGCTGATTAAACTTGGGGCCTCTCCTTCTTTTCTTTTCTTTCTTTTTTTTTTTTTTTTTGATGTATACTGGAGATTGACCCAGGGTGCTTTCCATCAAACTACATCTCCAGATGTTTTATTCTTTATTTTGAGATAGGGTCTAACTAAGTTTCTGAGGCTGATCTTGAACTTGGAATCCTCCTGCCCTCAGCCTCCTGAGTCGCTGGGATTATAGGTATGTACCATCATATCTGGCTGGCAATCTCCTTTTTCTGAATAATGGAGATAGAATTGGGCTAAGGCCTTAAAGGTGCCCTAACCATGACCTCTTCCTTTGCTTTGCATCACGGTCAGGCCTCTACTTTTATTTTCGTTCCTCAGACTTCTTTGATGAACTTGCTGCGGAGAATAATCACATCATTTTCACTGTTGCTGATGAATTAGAATATATGTGTAAAGTAGCAAAGTCTTCATTTTCTCAAGAGATTACTGTAAGAGATATTTGAATTATCACAATAGTCCAGATCATGAAAATACTAAGCAAGGAAGGTTATCTTTGTTCTTTCTGATATCTGGTTTTATTTATTAATTGCCAGACTTCGCGCTGCCCTTTCATATACTATCTTTTTAAATCTTCCAAACTCTAGATAATATATTTTCTTAAAATATACTTTTTTACCAGTGAGGAAATTGGAGTCTTAAAGATACTATGAACTGTGGTAAAACAGATAATAATAACAGGCTGTCCAGCTGTAAGCCCAGAGCTCTTTCTTCCATACCATAATACCTCCTTCTTTTAAAATTATAGGAAAGGCTAACCATGGAGGTAAACAGAGAATACAGCATGAAAGAAGTATGGAAATTTGAGTTAGAAAAACTAGAGTTTTTATATTTGTCTTTACCATTCACTATATGACCTTGAACAAATTACTTATCTTCTCTGGATCTCTTTCTGTCATCTATTAAACAGGAGTGATGGTGATATCAACTATTTCACAGGATGGTGGTTGTAAAAATTATATCATGTGTATTAAAGTTCTTAGTGCTGGGCACGTGGGTGCATGCTTGTAACCTCAGCAGTTTAGGAGATCAAGGCAGGAGGATCACAAGTTTGAAGTCAGCCTGGGCAATTTAGTGAGACCCTCTCTCAAAATAAAGAAAATAAAAAGTGCTGGGGATATAGCCCAGTGGCAGAGCACCTCTGGGTTCAGTCCCCTGTACCATAAACAAAACAAGACAAACAAAACCTGTTAGGAAACTACAAAATTCTGGTCATTTCATTTAGCATAGTGTCTTCAGGTTCCAGCCATCTTGTAGCATATGTCAGAATTCCTTCCTTTTTAGGCCATATAATCTCCCATTTGTTCATCAGGTTTTCTGTTGGTGGACCCTTGAGTTATTGTTCCCTTTTTCTTCTCCTTTTCCTTTTTTTGGGGACGGGGGTGGTGGGGGCAGGGTGGCTAGATACTAGGAATTGACCCAGGGTTGCTCTACCACTGAACTACAGCTCCAGTCCTTTTCTGTTTTTTATTTTGAGACAGGGTCTTGCTAAGTTGCTGAGGCTGGCCTGGATTACAGGGGTGTGCCACTGTGTCCAGCGCCACCTTTTCTTTGTTGTAAATATGCCGCTGTGAAATGGGTTCTGTTCCAGACTTGCTTTTGCTTCATTTTGGCCTATACCCAGAAGAGGAATTGCTGGATCATATGGTAGTCCTGTATTTGATTTTTTTAGGAATTGCCACACTGTTTGTTGTTGTTGTTGCAATGCTGGGAATTAAAGCAAGGGCCTTGAGCACTCTATCACTAAGCCACATTCCCAACCCTGCACTGTTTTTTAGGTTTAGCATTTTAAACATTCCTTAGAATGTTCCTAAGTACATTTTCATTTTTTCCTTCTGTAAAAGTTAAGATATTAACCTTAAAAGATGTTTTGCTTTTCCTTGTAGGTGGACATTGATGCCTTTGTATGAGAATAGTCCAGGGAGTTTGTTTAACTGAGGGCAAAAGAAATGGAATGCCTGAGCAGTCTCCAGTTCAGTGATCCACATAATGAGGGCTGCCTTATGTGCCTAGATTCTCTAAGGGCTTGTGTTGTATATCCATGACACTTTGGGTGATTGAGAAAGCAAGACCTCTGTCAGAAAATCTGATCTTTAAGTTTCCCAGGGATACGTGGGACAGCTAACTATCGGCCACCAAGTTAATTATCAAAGGTAGAGGATGTAAAGTTTTGCCAGGAAAATTGTATAGTGTGCATAATTTATTTCTGCTCTTTATAAAGTTGTCTTAGTCCCATAATTGGAAAGGATTTCTAAAGCAGAGGATTTCACTTCTCCTATAGTAGTTGGTTGATAGCCATGGAAGGGATTGAATTGCTTCTGAAACGCAGATGTTTAACAGCTGGGAGGCCTCCCAGACTGTTTGGCCAGTTGGCAGCTCCATACTGTGTCTTTGGGGTGTGCCTGAAAGTGCAGTGCATCTAATAACTACCTTCACATAGTGTCCCCAGCAGGTGAAGGGCAGCAGAAAGGCTGCAGACTGTTCTGTCCTTGGAGCTTAGATTGCAGCAGTGGAAATTAAAGTACTTCCACATTCTTGGAGGCTTAAATTGCTCAAATGGTCAGTCTCTACTTTCACTTGTCTTTCATGGCTTAGTCATGCCAGTTCTTTAATTGTTCAAAGTATTTGTGTTTAAACAATTTCTCCTCTTCCTGTTTGATCCTTCAGTGAGATTCTTAAAATGCAACGCTTAGAAACTGCTATTTTTATTGAAACACCTGATGTCACCAACAAACAGGGCCCTGTGCTTTTCCCTCCCCATGAGAGAACTGTTTTGCTATAAGAAAAATAAAATATACTACCTTTTAAAATTTTTTTTTTGGTAAAGATGCTGGGGATTACCAGGGACCTCTCTTTACCCTTAAGCTATCGCATACATCCCCTGACTTTTCCTTCCCCCCCCCCCACCCCCCCCCCCGAGACAGGGTCCTCACTAAGTTTTTGAACCTGTCCTGCAACTTGAGATCCTCCTGTCTTAGCCTCCCAAATTGCTAGAATTATAGGCATGTGCCACAGTGCACAGCCTACTTTTATACCTTTAAAATTCCACTTTTTGGTATAATTGTTGCTTCAACTGCCTCTACAGATAAAATGATTCACAAGGAAGAACACTTTGAGGAGGCCATGTTCGGGCCTGGAAGGAAGAGGTTTGAGAAGTTTTTCTTGGAGACTTCTGTACTAAATATTTCCTGCTACCACTTGGCAGGCTATTCCAAGGAGGTCTTGTACTTTAGAAAGATGTCTGTCAATTATCAATCAATTAATTAGTCAAAGAGAAGAGGAAAAATGTTAAACTAAAATCTGACCTTTGTCTAACCAAACACGTCACAACATCAAGGCAAGTAATTTGAGGCTCTTAATGAATCTCAGAGAGATTTAGTGCTTTCATTCAGTGAGCATTTTATTAGTATCAGGTTCAAAATCTGTTCTCTGACTACTCACAGAAAGAAATAGTGAGTGAATCTCTGCAATCAGTGTTTCTCTTGATTTATAAATTTTTTTCTTTTTCCCATCTTCTCCCCCCACCCCCCACCTCTCTCTCTCTTGCTGGGGATTGAATACAAGGGTGCTTTACCACTGAACTATATTCCCAGATCCTTTTATTTTTTAAAATTTTGAAACAGGGTCTCACTAAATTGCTGAGACCCTGAGACTGGCCTCAAACTTGGGATATTCTTGCCTTACCCTTCCACTTGCTGGATTATAAGTGTGCACCACCAACTTGGCTTCAGATATTTCTGTGGTTAGTTACAAATCTGGTGTTGGGAATATGAATTTAGTTCATTTCTTTGTAAGTTTTTAGTTGTTCATGTAGTGAGTTTGCCTTCTGTCTCCCTGTTCACTGTATGATCTTTTATTCAAATGCTGAAATGGTTTTCACACCCTTCCTACTGCTTATGTGCTTGTGTAGTTGTTTTCCTTGACCCTAAAAAGAATAGTAAGTAAAAAAAGAAATCTTTTTAAACTGTATACTGCTGGGGAGGCTAAGAAATAAGAGTAGCTTCTAGAAGTCTCTAGATCAGGGTATTATTAATCATAACACCTTTTGGAACAAACTGTGTATAAAATTTGAATGTTGCAGAAAATGTGCCATCAGCCAGTAATCACTGTTGATGACAGTAAAAGTGAGAGTAGGGAAGGGAATGTGAGGTCTTATCCAACTAAAGTATCCCCAGCTCTTCTTGCCTATGATCCCCTCTGGGCTACAATGTTTGCCACATGGTCACAGTTCTTTTATCAAAATGAATATCAGTGAGTTGAGAAGTTTGATACCCAGGCATTTCAACAGAAGGATGCAACTTAGTCTAGTGAGAAGTAAATATGAACTAATGTGATAAGGATAGAGGCAAAGGCATTGAGTTGATGACTCTTGAAGACTAGCAGCCTGTTTGTGAACATAACCTATTCTAGTTTCTGCCTTATTGTGGCAGGTAGGCCCAAGATTGTCACCCTAGTTAGAATTTATCAGAAATGACCTTTTTTGTTGTTGTTGTTAATCAGACCCTTCTGATCTTCCATTAGAGAGAATGAAAAGCATTATGTAGATTATAATAAAGAACCAAAATGAAGCCGCTATAATCTTGTTTACTCAGGGATTGGGAGCATTACTTACTATCCTAATAATGGCTCTTCCCTAATCTCTTAAGACCATAGAGCTAGGAAAAAAAAATGCTGAATCCCATGTGGTTAATCATCCAATTTGCCCTAGCTTGGTTTATGCTGCATCTTGAGGTTTTGAATTAGGTCATAGCTAGGCCTGGTGAACTGCTGTGCAGTAAAGAAGTCTTGGTTTAGGAGACTCAGATATTTGTAATGAAATATTAAAATTTTCACATGGGGGATGCTATGATTTTAGTGAGACTGACTTTAGCATATAAAACCCATCTTGAACTCATCCTGAAATTCCCTTGACGTCTTTTTCCACTTTGCCTACCCTTTCCCGTTACTATGTTTAACTATTTTTAAGTGTACAGTCAGTGGTATTAAGTACATTCACATTGTTTTGTGACCATTACCACCATCTGTCTCCAAAGCTTTTTCTTTTTTTTCAACTGAAACTCTGTACCCATTAAATTCTAACTCCCCGTTCCCTTTTCCCTCTAACTCCTGGCAACCATCATTCTGTCTTCTGTTTCTGTTTGACTATCCTAGGAACTTCATATAAGAGGAATCATACAATATTTGACCTTTGTGACTAGTTTATTTCATTTAATATTATATCCTCAGACTTCAACCATGTTGTAGCATTTATCAGACTTTTTTTGATTAATATTCCATTGTATGTATACAATTTATTTGTTGTTGTTTTAAGGACCTTGCTTTAATTTCTTTTGGGTATATACATAGAAGTGGAATTGTTAGATCATATGTTAATTCTTTGCATAACATTTAAAAAATTTTTTGGTTGTAAATGGACACAATATCTTTATTTTATTTATTTACTCTTTTGTGGTGCTAAGAATCAAACCTAGTGCCTCACTTGTGCTAGGCAAGTGCTCTACCACTGAACCACAACTCCAGCCCCTGTATACCATTTTTAGTAACTGCCAGGACATCTCTCTCTCTCTCTCTCTCTCTCTCTCTCTCTCTCTCTCTCTCTCTCTCTCTCTCTCTCTTTCTCTCTTTTTTGGGGGAGCTATTCTAGGGATTGAATCTAGGGACACTCTACCACTGCTACATCCCCATCCTTTAAAAAAAATTTTTTTTGAGAGAGGGTCTTGCTAAGTTGCCCAGACTGGCCTCCAACTTCAATCCTCCTGCCTTTGCCTCCTGAGTTGCTGGGACTACAGGCATGTGCCACCATGCCTGGCTGCCAGGCTGATGGTCAAAGTGACTGCATCATTTTACATTCCAGTTTCTCCATATTCTTGCCAACTCTTGTTGCCTCTTTCTTGGTACTAGTTATCCTAGTGGCTGTGAAGTAGTATTTCTTTGTAGTTTTAATTTATCTATGATTTTAGTAATGTTGAGCATTTTTTCAATAAGTTTCTTGATTATTTGTGTATCTTCTTTGAAGAAATGTCTATTCAAGCCCTTTTCTGATTTTTAAATTGATTTGTTTATTTTTCATCTTATAATTTTAGGAGTTCTTTATATATTCTAGAATCAGTCCTTTATTAGATGATTTGCAGACACTTTCTTCCATTCCATAGGTTGCCTTTCATTTTATAGAGGATCCTTATCAAATTGAGAAAGTTCCCTTCTGTTCTTCATTTGTTGAGTGTTTTGTCATAAAGGATTTGTGGATTTGTACTAATTCTTCTTTAAATGTATGGTGGAATCTATTAGAGCTTGGGCTTTGCTTTTCTTTTTTTAATATTTCAATTTCTTTGTTACAGTTTTATTCAAATTGTCTATTTCTTCTTGAGTCAGTTTTGGTATTTGTATCATCCTAGAAATTTTTCCATTTCTTCTAAATTATCTTAATTTATTGACATAATCATTTATAGTTCCTCTTATTTATAATGTAATATTTTTTCTTTGATTTCTGATTCTAGTAATGAGTTTCTTCTTTTCTTTGCCAGTCTAGCTAATTTGTACATTTTTGTTGATCTTCTCAAAGAAATAGTATTTAGTTTCATTGATTTTTCTTTTTCTACTGTTTCATTAATTTCTACTATAGTCTTTATTATTTCCTTCCTTCTGCTTTCTTTAGACTTAATTTGATCTCCTATTTTTAAAAGATCTCATTAAATTTAATTCTGAACACCATGGAATGAACTTAGAAATTAACAGCAGAAAGAAACTTGTTTGAAGAGCATATTCTATACTGTTTCTGTTGTTTTAAATTTATTGAGGTAGGGCTGGGGATGTAGCTCATTTGCCTAGCATGTGCCAGGCCTTGTGTTCAATTCCTAGTGCCACACACACACAAAAAAAGAGATATAAATTTATTGAGGTTTGTTTTATGGCCTCACATATGATCTGTCTTGGAGAATATTCATATGCAGTTAAGGAAAATGTATGTTCTGCTGTTGTGGATGGAGTGTTCTGTAGAAGTCTATTAGGTCTCTTTGATTTATAATGTTATTCATGTCTTCCATTTCTTTGTTAATCTGTCATTTTTCACTCTTTATTTAATTTTTTTATTAGAACATTGTAATTATACATAATATTTGGGTTCATTTTATAAAATCAATAATGCAAGGAATTTAATTTCAATCCCTATTCCACCTCCCTTTTCTTCCCCTTCCTCTGTCCCCTTATTCTCCCTTGTCAACTCTACTGATCTTCCTTTCACTCCTTTATTTGATTGGTACTTTTTACGTATACATAAAGGTGAAATTCCCTTGGTATATTTACATATGCACATAACAGGGTTTTGTTAAATTCATTCCACATTTCTTCCCCTTTCCTTTCCTTTCCTTCCTCCATCCCTCTCATTCTTCTCCTTCTACTCCACTGATTTTCCCTATATATTTATGATATCTGATCCCCCAACCTCATCACCACCTTCTTTCCTTTATTTTGCTGTGGCTTCTGCATATGAGAGAAAACATTTGACCCTTGGTTTTTTGAATCTGGCTTATTTCACTTAGCAAGATTTTCTCCATTTCTCTCCATTTACCAGCAAATGTCTTTATTTTATTCTTCTTTATGACTAAGTAAAACTCCATTAGGTATATATACCACATTTTTCTACTCTCTTACTTTAATCTGTTTGTATCTTTGAATCTAAAATATGTTTTTGGTATGTAGTTGGATTATGCTTTCTTAATCCAGTCTGACAATCTTTGTCTTTTGATTGGATTGTTTATTCTATCCACATTTAATATTATTATTTTTAAAATTTTTTTTATTTTTATTTTTTTTATTGTAAACAAATGGGATACATGTTGTTTCTCTGTTTGTACATGGCGTAAAGGCATACCATTTGTGTAATCATAAATTTACATAGGGTAATGTTGTTTGATTCATTCTGTTATTTTTTCCCTTCCCCCACCCCTCCCACCCCTCTTTTCCCTCTATACAGTCCTTCCTTCCTCCATTCTTGCCCCCCTCCCTAACCATAACTCTAACCCTAACACTAACCCCTCCCACCCCCCATTATGTGTCATCATCCACTTATTAGCAATATCATTCGTCATTTGGTTTTTTGAGATTGGCTTATCTCGCTTAGCATGATATTCTCCAATTTCATCCATTTGCCTGCAAATGCCATAATTTTATCATTCTTTATAGCTGAGTAATATTCCATTGTATATATATACCACAGTTTCTTTATCCATTCATCAATTGAAGGACATCTAGGTTGGTTCCACAGTCTGGTTATTGTGAATTGAGCAGCTGTGAGCATTGATGTGGCTTTATCTCTGTAGTATGCTGATTTTAAGCACATTTAATATTATTAATGATACAATTTATATCTGCCACTACACTACCTTTTAGGTATGTCTGATGTCCTTTTTGTTCCTTTGTTCCTTCTCTACTGCTTTCTTTTGCATTAAGTAAATATTTTCTAATGTAGCAATTTTATTTAATGAATTTTCCCCACTATTTTCTAAAAAGTTTTTTCCCTAATGGTTGCTCTAGGGATTACCGTATACACCTTGATTTATTGGACTCAGCTTCAGATTGACTGATTGATTTTAAACAATCTGTGTTGCCCACACTGGCCTCCAGTTCCTGAGCTCAAGTGGTGATCATCTTGCCTCAGTCACCTGCCTCTATAGCTGGGATTACAGGCTTATAATACCATACCTGACCTAGATTTATAATAACTTAATTTTAGTGAAATATAGAATCATTACTCCTTTAAAGTTCTAAATAACATAGATACACAACACCCATTTCAATAAACTTTCTTTGCAAAAAAAAAAAACCCCAAAAACTAAAAAGGGGAAATTCCTTATATTTCCTGAGAAAGTGAGGACTTATCAGAAATAGGACTCTAATTTTGTCCACTTTATCATATCTGTAGCTAGGACTATGTGATAACAGGGGGAAAAGTCTGTATTTAGATTTTTACATACATATATTTCCGTTGTGGGAGATTTTCTCACATGTAGGTGTTAAACACAGCATTTTAGATCCTGCTTCATTCCCTGGTGAGCTAATAGCCCACAGCTATTTCTTTTCCTGTACTCAAGATGTAAGCAGTCAGAGCTCATTGGCTTTTGATGCTTGCATGTTGAGCTTTATAACAAAGGAAAAGTACAGGTATAAAAAGTAGGATTAATTGGTGAACATTTGTTTTGGGGGTATATCATTTTGAGACGACACACTGCTTTAATGTGGAAAGATTGAAGGACTTGTTAAGTATGCTTTTTAATGTCTGGAGTCATTATTGGTTGTGGAAGATAATCTTGTTACATGCTTTGCCTCTTGCATCTCATTTTCTTCTAATAATGTAGGGACTGCTGATTGTGGCTTGTTTTTATGGGCTCAAGTGAGGGGCTATTTCTGGAGTATTGCTCTTGGTAGAAAAGGAGTCAACCTTGAGCTCAGCCCTCTGTCCTCAATCAAGCTACTGGACTGTGAAATAGAAGGATCTGCTCAGTGAGTTCCAGGTGCATGCTTTGAGAGCCTCACTTGAAGCCTCCTAGGTGTGGGGTCTTATTCTTTATGAAGTGAATGTGAACAGCCAACTTGAGGAACTTTGTTAAAAACATTTTATTGTCATTGTGAGTCAGTTGGGAGAGATTTTGTATGTATCTAATGACCTACTTTGTTGTTTTGGCATACAGATAATCTTTTTGCTTGTTAATTAGGATTTCTTTTTTTTTTTTTTGCGGTACTGGGGATCGAACTCAGGGCCTTGTGATTGCAAGGCAAGCACTCTACCAACTGAGCTATCTCCCCAGCCCTTGCTTGTTAATTAGACTGATATTTTCTTAAAAAGTTATTTGAAATATTTACTTAAGTCTTTTGGAGGTGGTTAAGAGGGATTGCCTTTGTGACTGAGCTGGTGATAATAGAATAGTTGCCCTGCCCCCCCCCCCAAAAAAAAAAATTAGAATAGTTGCTTCTGAGTGTCCTAGGCCTTGAGGTGAATTAAAAGGGTTATGTATTGAGCACACAGTTGTAGATGAAATTCCTGAGAGCACTGGAAGAGAAATGGATGGTTGGCAATTTGCTCAAGAATGTTCTAGACCTTGGTCCCAGATATGAGAGTAAATGACCTTTATGTGTCAGGAGAATGAATTCTCCCCACCTCCTTTTTTTTTTTTTTTCCTTCTCTTTCTTTTCTGGGTTCAGGGGATTGATCCCAGAACCTTGTGCATGCTGAGCAATGTGCTCTGCCACTAAACTACACCCCAGGCCCTTTCCCCTCTTTTTAGGTCCACAGTCTTATACCATTCTTTCTTGCTCACTATTTTTTTGTTGTCATTTTTTGTTTTTATTTTTTATTTTTTTTTATTTTTTATTTTTTTGCGGTGCTGGGGATCGAACCCAGGGCGTTGTGCTTCCCAGGCGAGCACTCTACCAACTGAGCTATCTCCACAGCCCTGTTTTTATTCTTGCTTGCTTTGTTTTTTTTCTTGTTTTATTTTGGTACTTGGAATTTTGATCCCAGGCATGCTTTACCACTGAGCTAAACAAGGACATCCCCAGTCCTTGTTCTTTAAAATTTGACACAGGGTCTCCGTAAGTTGCTGAGGCTAACATCACACATGGTTCTCCTACCTCAGTCTCCCCAGTTGCTGGGATTATAGGCATGTACCACTGCATCCAACACACTATTCTTTATTTCTGTTTGTATATATACAGCAAAGGCCTCTAATCTGCAGTTGTCCCATTAGTAGTTGATAGGATTGCCTACCTATAATTTTATGGTATTGATAAATTAACTTTTGTTTTTAATCTGCTTTAACATTTTATTGGTACCGGAGATGAGTCATCTGATGTTTGTCCTTTATTCTGTTAATAAGCAAGACTTCTACCATATGCTATTTTTTAAGACACATTTATTGAGCATCATGATCAGATTATTACATTTAACAATCAATAGCATCGTGCAAAAAAATTTAAAAAGTCTACATTAAAACCCTTTGTTGGAATGCTTTATGCTTTCCACAGAACAGAAACTAAAATAACCTATTATACAATTAGTCACAAATACAGTCCTCGAGTTTTTTTGCCCATACACATTAGTGTTGTCTAAACCATGTCTTTGTAGCAGCTAGGCCCTGCCACCAGTGTGCTTGGCTGAGTTCACAAATCTGTTGTAACCTGTAGCTTCCCTGTCACTTCTCTGGGTCTCCTCTCCTGCTAAGCTTTGTTTCCTGGCAGTATTAAAACCTTCTGCCACTGCCATAGCTACTGTTGCTCCTGGAACCACCATAGCCTCCTTGGTTTCGTGGTTTGGCAAAGTATTGGCCTCCACCACCAAAAGTATTGGCCTCCAAAGTTTCCATCCTTCATGGGTTCAAAATTTGATGACTGATTATCATAATTGCCAAAATCATTGTAGCTTCCACCATCTCCAAAATTGCTTTTGTCATTACCAAATCCATTGTAGCCTTCCCTGCTGCCACCATATCCACCACCACCACGGCTGCCACCAAAGCCACCACCACCACTGAAGTTTCCTCCATGACTAAAATTGTCATTTCTATCAAAACCACCTCCATGACCACCACCAAAGTTTCCAGAACCACCTCGACCTCTTTGACTAAATGAAGCACTAGTCATCTCTTGTTTTCACAGGGCTTTCCTCTCTCCACAGTTGTGGCCATTCACAGTATGGTATTTCTGAATGACAATCTTATCCACAGAGACATGGTCAATAAAAGTTACAAAAGCAAAGTCCCTGAATATAGATGCAAAGATCCTTAACAAAATATTGACAAACCATATCCAAAACATATTAAGAAAATTGTGCATCACAATCATATGGGGTTCATCCCTGGAATGCAAGGATGGTTCAACATTCGTAAATCAATAAATGTAATCCATCGTGTCAGTAGACTTAAGGATAAGAATCATATGGTTATTTCAATTGACGCAGAAAAAGCGTTCGACAAAATACAACACCCCTTCATGCTCAAAACACTAGGAAAAATAGGGATAGTAGGAACATACCTGAACATTGTAAAGGCTATTTATGCTAAGCCCATGGCCAACATCATTCTTAATGGAGTAAAACTGAAACCATTCCCTTAAAAACGGGAACAAGACAGGGGTTTCCTCTTTCACCACTTCTATTCAGCATTGTCCTCGAAACTCTAGCCAGAGCAATTAGGCAGACTAAAGAAATTAAAGGGATACGAATAGGAAAAGAGGAACTTAAGCTGTCACTATTTGCGGATGACATGATTCTATATTTAGAGGATTTTATATTTAGTTTTCCTCCAGAAAACTTCTAGACCTCATCAATGAATTCAGCAAAATAGCAGGCTATAAAATCAACACGCATAAATCTAAAGCATTTTTATACGCAAGCGACGAAACAGCTGAAAGGGAAATGAGGAAAACAACCCCATTTGCAATAGCCTCAAAAAAAATAAAATACTTGGGCATCAATCTAACCAAAGAGGTAAAAGATCTCTACAATGAAAACTACAAAACATTGAAGAACAAAGTTGAGGAAGACCTTAGAAGTTGGAAAGATCTCCCATGTTCTTGGATAGGCAGAATTAATATTGTCAAAATG
This sequence comes from Sciurus carolinensis, assembly GCF_902686445.1. Lineage (NCBI taxonomy): Eukaryota > Metazoa > Chordata > Mammalia > Rodentia > Sciuridae > Sciurus > Sciurus carolinensis. The sequence goes on along the minus strand of NC_062217.1, from coordinate 150,510,970 downwards.
GCCATACTACCAAAAGTGCTATACAGATACAATGCAATTCCAATTAAAATCCCAATGACGTACCTTACAGAAATAGAGCAAGCAATCATGAAATTCATCTGGAAGATTAAGAAACCCAGAATAGCTTAAGCAATCCTTAACAGGAAGAATGAAACAGGGGGTATCGCAATTCCAGAACTTCAACTATACTACAAAGCAATAGTAACAAAAATGGCATGGTATTGGCACCAAAATAGACAGGTAGATCAATGGTATAGAAGAGAGGACACGGACACAAACCCAGATAAATAAAATTTTCTCATACTAGACAAAGGTGCCAAAAATATGCAATGGAGAAAAGATAGCCTCTTCAACAAATGGTGCTAGGAAAACTGGAAATCCATATGCAACAGAATGAAACTAAACCCCTATCTCTCACCCTGCACAAAAATCAACTCACAGTGGATCAAGGACCTTGAACTCAGACCAGAGACCCTGCATCTTATAGAAGAAAAAGTAGGTCCAAATCTTCACCTTGTTGGCTTAGGATCAGACTTCCTTAACAGGACTCCCATAGCACAAGAAATAAAAGCAAGAATCAACAACTGGGATAGATTCAAACTAAATAGGTTTCTCTCAGCAAAGGAAACTATCAGCAATGTGAAGAGAGAGCCTACAGAGTGGGAGAATATCTTTGCCACTCATACTTCAGATAGAGCACTAATTTCCAGAATATATAAAGAACTGAAAAAACTCTACACGCAGAATACAAATAACTCAATCAACAAATGGGCTAAGGATATGAACAGACACTTCACAGAAGAAGATCAACAAGCAATCAACAAACATATGAAAAAATGTTCACCATCTTTAGTAATAAGAGAAATGCAAATCAAAACTACACTAAGATTCCATCTTACACCAATTAGAATGGCGATCATCAAGAATACAAGCAACAATAGGTGTTGGAGAGGATGTGGGGAAAAAGGTGCACTCATACATTGCTGGTGGGGCTGCAAATTAGTGCAGCCACTCTGGAAAGCAGTGTGGAGATTCCTTAGAAAGCTTGGAATGGACCCACCATTTGATCCAGCTATCCCACTCCTTGGCCTATACCCAAAGGACTTAAAATCAGCATACTTCAGAGATACAGCCACATCAATGTTCATAGCTGCTTGATTCACAATAGCCAGACTGTGGAACCAACCTAGATGCCCTTCAATTGATGAATGGATAAAGAAACTGTGGTGTGTATGTATGTGTGTGTATATATATATATATATATATATATATATATATATATGTGTGTGTGTGTGTGTGTGTGTGTATATATATATACACAATGGAATATTACTCAGCTATAAAGAATAATAAAATTATGGCATTTGCAGGTAAATGGATGAAATTGGAGAATATCATGTTAAGCGAGATAAGCCAATCTCAAAAATCCAAAGGACGAATGATCTCACTGCTAAGTGGATGATGACATGTAATGGGGGGTGGGAGGGGTGCAAGAATGGAGGAAGGAGGGACTGTATAGAGGGAAAAGAGGGGTGGGGGGTGGGGGGGAAGGAAAAAAATAACGGAATGAATCAAACATCATTACTGTATGTAAATGTATGAATATGCAAATGGTATGCTATTACTCCATGTACAAACAGAAACAACATGTATCCCATTTGTTTACAATAAAAATAAATTTAAAAAAATAAAAATTAAATTAAAAAAAAAAAAAAGCAAAGTCCCTCTTCTTTCCACTGCCTCAGTCAGTGGTGATTTCAATAACTTCAGTTTTCCCGTACTGTTCAAAATAATCTCGTAGGTCATGTTCTTCAGTGTCTTCTTTAATGCCACCAACAAAGATCTTTTTCATAGTTAAGTGGGCCCCTGGTCTTTGAGAATCTTCTCTTGAGACAGCTCTCTTTGGTTCCACAATTCTTCCACCTTGTGTGGTGTTGCATTCATGGCTGCATCCACTTCCTCCACAGTGACATAAGTGACAAACCCAAAGCCCCTGGAGCACTTGGTGTTTGGCTCTTTTATTACCACACAGTCCATGAGGGTTCCCCTTTTCTCAAAATGGCTTCTCAGATTCTCATCAGTTGTTTAAAAGCTCAGCCCTCTGATGAATAGCTTCCACAACTGTTCGGGCTCTTTAGGGGACTCTGATTTAGACATGACAGCAGTAGGAATATAGACTTTAATGATGCTTTCTTGGCGACATCCGTGGACAGAAAGGAGAAAGCTAACGAACATGTTCCCCATGTGCTATTTCTAATTTCTTTAAGTAAGCATGAAAATTTGGGAAGAAAGAGATTTAGAGGGAGAGAAAGAATGAATGAAAGAAGTAGTGTACTGTGCTTTGTGAGATTTGGTGTTCTTTCTTGAGATGTCTGTGATTTGAGGAGCATTTCTTTATCCTTCTGTTTCTGCCAATTTCCTTACTTTTGCAATAGTTTCTAAAGGTTAGAAATTGAGGACCAGAGGGCAGTCAGGTTGACCTAGAACTGCTACTTTCTCTTCGTAGGTCAGGAAGAAAGGTATTTCCAATTGACTTATATAATAGGGCCATTGGAGTAGGTAGAGGCTAGAGTCTATGAGTCCAAACCCTATTATTCCTGAACTTTTGCTCTTTCCCAACCAGCCCTCCCCATCCTCTGACTAATCTAGAAATGGGCTACTTTTGCTGGCCAACTATCCTGGTCCTTTAGAGATGTACTGTTTCATAATTATTATTGACCTCAAGATAAGAAAAAAATTGTTTTCACCTGATTTTTACCACAAGAGGAACTCTGCTATTAATGACATTTATTAGGTCTGAGATTGTGGCTCAGTGATAGAGCACTTGCCTAGCATGTGTGGGCCACTGGGTTTGATTCTCTGCACCATATGTAAATAATTAAAATAAAAAGGTCCATCAACAACTAATATATATGCATCTATATGACATATATGTCATTTTATATATATATAAAATGACATTTAATAATGACCCAGTTGATAAAATAGTGGCTATTAATATAACTTATAAAAGCTGCCACAAATGGGATAAATAGGCATATTTTAAGTCCCTAATTTATTTCCCTTTTTCTGTCCTATATCTGTGGTTTCTTTAAAAATAAGTTTTTTTAAAACTGTGGACAGTGTTTTGTTTTATCCCTTATTTTTCCTTCACCATTTACTTTTCTCAGAAGTTCTGGTCACGTAACTCTGGTATTTCAAACTTGTTGAACAGTAAATTGTTAATCTGCTAATGAGAGGAAGAATTCATTATTATTGGGTAGAGATGTACGTCCTCTTAGCAGACACAAGCAGACATTTCTTCAATAAATGCCAACATAAGTTTCTTTGGATTATTGTGAACAATATGAGAAGTATTCTTCTCTTCTGTTGGATTTTGACCTTGCAGGTTAGTAGTGCCTAGATCACACAGAACCTTCAAGTTCAAAAACCAACAGAAAAGAGATCTGATACCTTAGCCATTCTAGTATAAACCTGAGAATTTAGAGTAACTAAACTCATGTGGACATTTCTCATAATGTGTAAGCAATTGTTCGCTATTGAAGAATAAGCAAATGTCCATTTGCTTGTCTAAAAAGAGAATCTACCAGTGATGTCTGCTTCCTTTATAGACTTGTGGATTGTGCCTGGAGAGGGTCCTTTCTGCAACATGTGGAAACTGACTATCTAGTTGTGGTCCTTTATCTTCTCTTGTGATTAGTAATGTGCCTGAATTCAGACTGCTTCCTTAGGATTAACTTTTCATATGTCCTTTGTGAACTGGCTTAAGGTGTATCGTTTAAACATGGCCAGGATGCCAGAGGAGGTAGAAAACACTAACTTCAATGCCATGTCACCAGTATTTTAGTCACACTTTTATTGTTTCTTCTTTTAAAAAATTTGTTCTTTTTATATATACATGATAGTATAGTGTATTTTGACATAGTATATATATGTGGAGTATAAATTATTCTAATTAGGATCCCATTCTTGTGGTTGTACATGCTAGGGAGTTTCACTGGTAGTATATAGAATCTAACTCTTAACAACATAAACTGATTGATTATATTTCTACCTTCAAATGCAGCACCAAACAATTTATTCTGTCTTCTAAATATTAACTTCTTCAATGACTAACAGGTAGTACTACTGTTTTATAGGGAAGATATCCTTTCTTTCTTTAATTATTCTTCATATGTAAAGGTTTCAAAATCTTCTGGCATGCTGTGATTGTCCTTTAGAAATATTTTAATTTCTTAATTTACCTCCTAAAGCATAACATTAGAGTGTACCAAATAAATAACCCAGCAAATATTTATTAGAGTGAATGACAGCTAGAGCTGGATCTAGATATGTGCTCAGATTATGAGGAGACTTGCTAGCACTCATGAATTGGACATATTTTATTTATAACCTTTAATTACATTAGATTATTTGGCAGCTGAATCACACTGTTTTTTCATAGCACACTTGGGGCCCAATAAAACCTTTCAATTTTTTAAAATGACTTGCTCTCAAATCAGCCTTCTCCCATTCTGTACTTGTTCAGTTGGTAGTAATATTTTTCTTTGTTTTGCATTGTGATACTGATATTTCAATATTACCTGCTTATTGTAAAACTATTTAAGTAATGCAGAAAATGCAAAGAACAAAGTAAGAGCTAAAAATCTTAAAATCTGAGTTACTGTTACTGTTTCGATGACTGTCCTCTTACATCTACAGCTGATTTTTTTTTCTTCTTTTTTGTTCCAGGGATTGAACTCAATGCTTAACCACTGAGCCACATCCCTAGCCCTTTTTATTTTATTTTATTTTTTAAAGTTTGAGATAGGGTTTTGCTAAGTTGCTTAGGGCCTCTCTAAGTTGCTGAGGCTGACTTGAACTCATGATCCTCCTGCCTCAGCCTCCTGAGCCACTGGGATTACAGGTGTGGGCCACCACGCCCAGCAGCTGATTTATTTTTTCTTTTAAAACTAACCTATATTCAACTCTTTATCCTTATTAAATGATTAAATGTATCTTGTTGGTTTTAACCCATCATTCTAGCTTATCAGGGTATTTTTTGAATCCTGATTATGTCATTTTATGAGTTATCTTCCACAGCTTTATATCATCAGCACATTTGGTAAATATGCCCTCTAAAACTTTGTCCAGATGCTTTGATCTATTCCTGACTGACTGATTGGTGGATGATTTAGGACTAATCTTTCCCTTTTTTGGGCTTTGGATTGCTGTTGTTAAATAAAATTGCCTTGAAAACTGAAAAAGTTCCTTGAGAATCAACTACAAAACTTTTTGTGAAGAATGAATTTGTGAAGAAAAAATTGTTGGTGAGGAATCATCAACAGGAGCCATACTAGAAAAATAAGATACATTTCTAGAAAAATCAGCATTCATAGAGTAGTTCAGATGGTTTTATGTCCCTAAACTCCAGCAGAAGGATTCACCAGTTGAAGAACTGAAAAAAGTTACAACAAGCCTTAGTTCTCCTTCCTTTCTTCCTTCCTCCTCACTCCTCTTCTTTCTTTCACAGTACTTGGAACTGAACCCATGGTGCTATACCATGGAACTGTATCCCGCTGCCCCCCCCACCCCCGGCTTTTTTTTTAAACAGTGTCTTGGTCAGCTGACCACGCTGTTCTTTAACTTGCCATCCTTCTGCCTCTTCCTGCCATTGTCACCATTCTTTGTGGACATTAGTTCTAAAATTAAGAAATGAGAGAGAATGTACAGGTAAAGGGCAATAAAAAGACAGTTTGGGATTGTGGCTCAGGGTAGAGCACTTGCCTAGCATGTGTGAAGCCCTCACTGGGTTCAGTTCTCAGCACTGCATTTAAATAAATAAATCAGTTTTGGTCATGTGCCATGGCATATGCCTGTAATCCCGGCTACTCTAGAGGCTGAGGCAGAAGGATCACAAGTTCCAGTCCAGACTGGGCAATTTGGTAAGACCCTCTCAAAATAAAAATAAAAAGGACTGGGGATATAGGTCAGTGGTAGAGCACTAGCCTATAGTAAGCACAAGGTCCTGGATTCAATCCCCAGTACTTCAGACAACAATGAACTGGGAGGGTATAGTGAAGCTGGGTCGGAGAGCTTTACTGAAAAGTATGATGCTCTTCATTGTTTTCTCTTTTAATTAGTAAGTTTACTGGTTACAATAAAGACTTCCAAGTTGAGGTCCTTCCGGATGGAAGAGTGTGAAACTCACTGCCGCTAGCTAGGTTTTCACTTAACCTTTGCCATGTGTGTTACATTTTACCTAGGTGTTTAAAGGAGGTGTATGATAATCTGAAACTGAAACTGAGGCAGCATTTTAAGCAGGCAATTAATGACATGGTAAGAATTTTTAGCTCCAGTAAATTAATTGTTAAATGAATTGTGTCTATATTTTGCTATCATTTTACTATGATATCAAGCTAATTATAAATATCGTGTTACATAGTAGAATATAATAAAAAACAGAATTATGTACTCAGTGATCAGACTTTAGAAATTTCCAACTCTAAGGAAAGATTTTCTTTTTAAACTGTCTCTTGCTTTACTTTTTATGGAGGTTTTGATTAATTTTATTTTGATTATACATTTCTCCCTGGAGTTCAGATATTTTGCATGCTCTAGCAAAGTGGGCTTCTGTAGTAAGAGGTTTAATGAAATTTTTGTTCTAATTGATTTCTGTATAATTTCCTTTAAAACCAATAACATGTGAGTAGGATGTCAAGCATAGGGTATGCTGATGCATTTTTACTACTCTGAGCACCAAAGAACATTAATTTCAATTCAATTTTTTTATGATGAATATTGTCAGTCTCAAGGAGACTCCAAAGAGAATTGGTTTCCATTGGTGTCTCCTCTCACACATTCATCTTGGTGATACATATGAAAAGGCAACTGGAATAATCTCCATAGTTGGAGATCACTGAGGGTAGCAGAGGGTCCAAGATTTCTGACCAGGGATTGACTGTGCCTCATCTATGTTTCCTTTCTGTTGAGATATTTATGTATGGTAAAGTATAACGCAGGTGTGCAACTGGACTTTTTACATACATATCCTATTTGTATAAATCACCAGCCAGATCAAGATAGAACATTTCCGTCACTTCAGAAAGTTCCTTCACAACCCTCCTTTTTCTGTCAGTAGTCCCTTTCCCCAGAACTATGCCCTTTTCTGACTTTTCTAACCATAAATTATTTTATCTTTTTCTTCTTTTGCAGAGTTGGTCTCATATATTCTAGATAAGCTCTTATCACTGAGCCATACCCCAAGTCCCTGTTCTTGAATTGAATCATATGGTATATTCTCTTTTATGTTTAGCCTTTTTTTAGCCTTTTTTTTTTTTCTTCTTTTTTTTTTCCTGGTACTGAGCATTGAACCCAGGAATGCTCTATACTGAGCTAGCTGTATCCCCTGTCCTTTTTTTTTTTTCTTTGAGACAACAACTTGCTAAATTGCCCAGGCTGTCCTTAAACTTAGGATCCTCCTGCCTGAGCCTCCTGTGTAACTGGGATTATAAGTGCACCAGCAGTTCTGGCATTGTCTAACTTCTTTCACACAATAGGTTTTTGAGATTTATCTACTTTTCAGTGTATATCCATAGTTAATTCCTTTTTAAAAAGAAATTGAGGGCTGGGGAGATAGCTCAGTCGGTGGAGTGCTTGCCTTGTAAGCACAAGGCCCTGAGTTCGATCCCCAGCACCAAAAAAAAAAAAAAAAAAAAAAAAAAAAAAAAAAAGAAATTGAATATTTTAATTATAAAAATATAATGTAAGCGGATGATGACACATAATGGGGGGGTGGGGGGGCAAGAATGGAGGAAGGAGGGACTGTATAGAGGGAAAAGAGGGGTGGGAGGGGTGGGGGGAAGGGAAAAATAACAGAATGAATCAAACATCATTACCCTATGTAAATGTATGATTACGCAAATGGTATGCTGTTACTCCATGTACAAACAGAAACAACATGTATCCCATTTGTTTACAATAAAAATAAATTTTAAAAATATATATATATAATGTAAAATTTACCATCTTAACCAAGTTTTAAATTTTTTTTTTGTATTTGTACAGAATAGCTTTGTTTTATTTTCTTATTTTTATGTGGCACTAAGGCTCGAACCCAGTGCTTCACACATGCTAGGGAAGCACTCTGCCACTGAGCTGCAGCTCCAGCCCCCATCCTAACCTTTTTTTTTTTAGTTGTAGATGGACACAATACCTTTATTTTATTTATTTATTGTTACATGGTGTTGAGGCTTGAACCCAGTGCTTTATACATGTTAGGCAAGTACTCTATCCTTTGAGCCATATCCCCAGCCCCCATCTTAACCACTTTAAAGTGTACAGTTCAATAGTGTTAAGTATATTCACATTTTTGTGGAATAGATTGCTAGAAAACTTTTACATTGCAAAACTGAAACTCTTACCCATTAAACAACTTCAATTACCCTCTCTCCTCAGTCCCTGCCAACCACCATTCTACTTTCTATATCTATGAATTTGACCATTTTAATTGCCTTATATAAGTAAAAACATAAAATATATTTTTGTAACAGGTTCATTTAACTTAGCTTACTGTTCAAGGTTCATCTTAGTATTGTATCGTGTCAGAAGTTCCTTCCTATTTAAGACTGAATAATATTTCATTGCATGGGTACATCATACTTCATTTATACATTCGTCTGTTGATGGGCACTTGGTTTGCTTCCACCCTTTTATTTTAAGTATTTTTTTTTTAATTCTTTTAGTTGTTGATGGACCTTTATTTAATTTATTTATTTATATATGGTGCTGAGACTTGAACCCAGTGTCTCACGAATGCTAGGCAAGTACTCTATCACTGAGCCCCAGCCCCAGCCTTGCTTCCACATTTTTTGGCTATTGTGAATAATTCTGCTCTGAATGTGGATGTGCAAGCAACTGGTAATTAATTCCTTTTTACCACTGAGCAATAGTTTGCTATTTCATAAAAACTATACCACTGTTTACTTATTTTCCCTATTTCTCTTTCAGTTGGATTCTCTAAAGCCTCTGATCTCACTTGTCATTTTTCTGTCGCTTTCTTTCTCTCTTGTTCTCTTCCCAGTGCTTGTCCCCTTTACTTGCTCCCTCATCACCTGCAGAATAAAATTTAAGCTCTGAAGTATGGCACACATTGCCATTCTTAATATTCTAGGAAAAATTAATAGGATAAGTCATCCAATTGCAGCTATACCAGACCAGACCACACAGAGTTCTTTGGAACAACCAGAGACATCTGTAGTTCTCCAGACTACCCCTTGTCCTTAGTATATGTCTCCTCCCTGCCTGGAATGTCCTTCCCCAATTTGTCAGCTTGTCTCTTGAAGTAGTGTATCTTGAGCATCATCTCATCCTTAGAGCCAGGCCTGGCCATGCAACAGTAGTGAGTATCCACTTATCTGTTGTCTTCTTTACTAGTCGGTGAGCCTTTTGTAGACAGGCAGCATCCATGTCTTACTCACCTTAGAAACATAGTACTGGTGTTTAGTGATTTATTTTTTTGTTGAGCATAATGTCGATACACAGAGTTCTCTGTCTAGTAAAGTAGGGATTCAGAATACTAACTGGGCCTGATGTAGAAGGAATAAGGAGAAATGGTTCTTCAGTTGTTGGGCTGATGGAGAGAAGCAGTAAGGACAATTCAGAGGTAATAGCTCAAAGAGAATCTGAACAAAAATGCCAGGCAATCACTCCAAAGGAGAAATGGACTAAAAGGACTTGCAGAATCTTTAGTTATTCTAATCTAGGTCAAGGCTGTGGTTACAAATTAGAGATATTAGCAAAAGGAAGTTTGAAGGAAAGGGCAAGGATTAAAATCTAGACAAAAATGGTCTGGGACAAATAGGATATCTTCAATCGCTTTTCTCAAATTGTGAAAGTGTGAAAAACAGTTTTCACTGTACAGTTTAATAAGTGTTGAGCAGTTCAGTTAAAAGAAAACCCCTTTGGTTGTAGCCAACAGAAGCCTGAGACTGCCAGGTGCCTCAGTCTACAGAATTATGCTAAAAGAAAAGGAAAGCCCTTTAAGATCAGTACAGAAAGAAAAAAGGCATCAAAAACATGGGACTATTAAAGGAAAGACTTGTTAGAACCATGAACTTCCTTGGCAAAGAAAGAACAGTTCATTTAGTCTCATATATAGCCACTCAGAGGAGTGAGGAGGTATGAAAATAGCTTTTTATACTTCTTAGATAATACATGTCACTAGGTCCTTGGACATTGAGGCCATTCAAAAAATTAACCTGTTGGTGTTTTTCAAATTGGTAAGGCTGTTGGGCTCAGGGAAATGTGTGGTTGTTTGAAACAGGAAGGGAAGAATGGAGGAATGAAGAATTATCTTTTTTTTTTATTTTTTTTTAGTTGTAGATGGACACAATACTTCTATTTATTTATTTATTTAGTGTGGTGCTGAGGATGAAAGCCATGTTAGGCAAGCGCTCTACCACTGAGCTACACAACCCCAGCCCCAGGAATGAAGAATTTCTTTGAGTTAAATTACACTGCATTAATTTGTCCCTCTTCCTGTTTTTGCTAGTTCTGAAAATCAAGGCTGTTTCTCCCTGCTGAGGGTCCTCCTTTGGGTTTTTGGTAATGTCTGTGACCTATAATTGTCAGTCCTATTAGTTTGTGTTTTCTCTTCGTGAGTCATTTAGCAGTTATTTATGGACGTCTCTGAACTGATGTAGATTTAGGACTCTTGAGCTTAAGACCTTCACACCTATTGCTCCAGATCTCTGTCCCCAAACCCTTAGCTTTTTGGGTACTTTGGGACTGCAACTTGATTTAAAAAGCTCAAAGTTCTTTTTTATCAGAAATCAGTGTTCTACTAAGGCTGACAATTCATTGTATCCTAGACAATTTCGAGTTTAGATAACAAATTAGAGTTTGCAATACATTAGAGATGATAAATGTGACTTCCTTAAAGGGAAATCCATTTGTTTTGCTTAGTGTTTCTGTGATTAATTACTTGCCAGATTAAATTGCTTCATAAAAATGCATAGTATTTTATTCGATTGCTCTTCATGATGATTAATTGGGCCGTACTGTTGCTTTGTATGTTAATTATGCTTTTTTCCCTTTTCTCTAGTTTAATTAATACAACATTTATTTGAAAGACTTTTTAGGACAGGATACTGCCTGTTTTAAGGGTAACAAAACCCAGCATTGCTTTTAAACTGCTAGTGCTTGGGATTTTCTGAGTGTACTCTGCGTTGTTCCTTTGTGTGTCCATGATTTGCAGAAAGTATACTAACTGCCAGTGAATTGGGAAAAGCTCCATTTGGTTTTCCTTTAGTTATTAAAAATGATATACTGAAGATTCTTGGAAAAATTAATTAAGAATATAGGAGAGAAGCTATTGATGCAAAATGAGCTGTAAAATGTGTATGTATAAAACTAAAGTACATACACTAGAGTACATTTGAGATGGGAGAAAGTATTGTTTCCTAGGATGCTGCAGGGTGCTGATGAGGAAGTCAGGCACATTTAATATTTTTATTAATGATCTAGGACTAAAAGTACACAAAATATTAATGAAGTTTCTAAGTGATACAGATTTGGAGATGTTTCCTACACCCAGAAGGACAGAGAAGTGATACAAATGGAGCAGGAAGAAAAGCATCACAGAAAATAACCCCACAATTCCCTTGGGAAAATGCATCTCTGCTATATAGAAATAGCATGAATAAATTCAGGCAGATGTTTTCCAAAGTAGATATTTTCTAGAAGTCTACTTGTAAGTTATTTATTCAAGCAAAATGAAAACTTGGCGTGGATAAATGTTTACAGTGGTTTTTTTCATATACCGTCAGAACTGGAAATAACTTAGATACTTCCAACTGCGGAATAGATAATTGAACTATGGTATATCCATACTAAATATTACTTCGCAATAAAAAGGAACATGCTGCTGATATGTGCAAAAACATGGATGAATTCAGTTGCGTTATGTATAATAAAGGAATCCAGAATAAAAAAGCTATATGCTATACAATCCATTTATATGACATTCTGGAAATGGCAAATTTGTAGGGACAGAATTTAGATCAGTTTTTTCCAGGACTGGAGATGGAGAGATTGACTACACATGGGCACAGGAGAACTTGTGGGGTGAAGGAACTGTTCTATATCTTGTTTTTGTTTTTGTTTTTCTTTCTTTTTTTTTTTGTGGTGGTGGGGATTGAACCCAGGGCCTTGTGCATGCAAGGCAAGTACTCTCACAACTGAGCTATATCCCCAACCCTGTTATGTATCTTGATTGTGGTGGTGATTACATCAGTATATATGCATTTTTTAAAACTTGGAGAACTATACACTTACATCAGTTAGGTTCTCCAGAGAACAGACCAATAAGAAATATATAGATAGGCAAAAGGAAATTTATTATGGGAATTGATTCATTTGATTATGGAGGCTGAAAAGCCCATAATATGTCATTTGTAACCTGGAAAACCAGGAAAGTCAGTGGTATAATTCAGCCCCAGTTCAAAAGCCTGAGAACCAGGGGAGCCAGTCCAAGGCTGAAGACTTTAGAACCCTGTGACTGTTGGTAAAATCCTGGAATTCAAAGACCAGAGAGCCAGGAGCTCCAAATGTCCAAGGGCAGGAAAAGATGGGCTATCTAGTTCAAGAGGAGAGAGACAGAATTTGCCCTTCCTCCACATTTTGTTCTATTCAGGTAGATTGGTGAGGGTAGATGGCTCTTCTTTACTTGGTCTATGGATTTGAATGTTAATCTGTCTTCCAGAAACACCCTACAGATACACCCAGAAATAATAATTCACCAGAATATCCTTTAACCCAGTCAAATTGACACGTAAAATAAACCATCACATACTAGAATTGGGTAAATTTTACTTACCTGAAAATTATACTTTAATTTTTTAAATCAGAAAAAAAAAAAAAAAAACCTTCACAGAGAAGGGCAAGGAGATTCAATTTCTAATCATCACTTCCATACTTGGTATGTGACGACCTTTTGAAATAACATGAGTGACAGGAGTTAGAATTGGAGGATTTGGACTTTCTTCATGTTCTTTCCAAGTTCCAAGGTTTTGTTTTTAAGTGGGAATAGGGATGGTAGGGTAGGTTACTGATGGTTTTCTTTAGGTATCAGCATTATGTAAACCCATGTACAAGTGAGAGGATTATTTTGAGAAGGAAAGCACAGTTAAGGAGCTCTTAGACCTTATTGATAGCCATCAGACAGATGAGAGAATCATATCCCCAATTTATGAGTTGAATCCAATTATATGGTCCTGGGGGTTTAGTTATTGTTTTAAACCTTAGTTTATTTGTGCCTGGGCCCTCCCACTGTTGTTTGTTTTAAGACCTTGAGTAGTGCCAAAAGATATTTGTGTTCCAGGACTAATCTCAGAGACAACTTCTGTGCCCTTCTGCTTGGACTGGAACAGAAAGCTTTGTCACACTATGAATTGTAAGATGGATTTGCACAATGTCAGGGACATTGTGAATCACAAATACTAAACCATTGCTGATAGCTACTGTCCCTGTTATTTCTTTTCCATGTCTCCAGTGATTTGAACTATGTGTGAATACTCATTGTTTCTCATGTCCAATTTGAAGCACCTCCCTGAATGCCCTGTGATCTCTATTCAGTCTCTACAAATAGCCCAGGGAGGGGGAATTTATATGGTGGTAGCATTAGTGCATTAATTGTAATGGTAACATTGAATATAGCTCTTTGGCAGTAGCTTACTATACTAACTACCCCGAACAGACGTGACCATCATTCTGGTCCAGACTGATTGGATTACTTTTAACAAGATACTGATTCCCTGAGTGAGATGCCAAGCAAATATCCCTGGGTCTTTCAGTGTTTTCAGTTGAATGATTTTTATCCTTGGACCTGAAGAGGCTGCTGTGGCCCCCAACCAACTCCCCATCTGTTAAAATCTCGTGTTGACTTGTATTCCTGATTATAAAATCAGTCCCTTCTCTTCTTTCTAGTGTGACAAATAATGCAGATGTACTAGAAGAGTCTGATGTTGGAGTAGGATTTTTAACCGTATTGCTCAGGGTTGAACTAAACTAATTTTATCAGAAATGGGGCTTTCTCAAATAGTAATATATATCAAATGGCATATTATTTCCTTCCTATCTTTCTTTCTTCTTTCTTCTTCTTTTTTTTTTTTTGGTACTGGAAATTGAACCCAGAGGTACTTTATCCCTGATTTAAAGCCCCAGCCCTTTTTATTTTTTGAGACAGGGTCTGATAAATTGCCCAGGTTGTCCTCAAACTTGAGATCCTCCTGCCTCAACCTCCTGAGTCCCAAGGGTGCCTCATGATACCCAACAGGCTCATTGTTTTCTTATCCTAACTTAGATGTTCAATACTTACAGGGCTTAGCAAGTATTAGTTTTTTTGGGGTTTTTTTTTTTTTTTTGGTACTAGGGATTGAACCAGGTCACTTGACCACTGAGCCACATCCCCAGCCCTGTTTTATATTTTATTTTGAGACAGGATCTCACTAAATTGCTTAAAGGCTTGCTTAATTTCCTGAAGCTGGTTTTGAACTTGGTAGGTAACCTCCTGCTTCAGCCTCCCAAGTCTGTGGGATTACAGGCATGTGCCACCACACACGACACAAATAATAATTTAAAAGTTAAAATCAACCTTGTAAAAATCTTAAGTTTTAGTAGGTAAAGAAGGTATGGCATTTTAAATTTTTGACTGGGTAAATAGGAAATAATAAAACACTGTGACATAAATAAGTGTATCATATCTTAATCCTGTCTTTGTGTACTTTTTCGCCCAAAAGGTATTGAAAATGCAATTTACTGACTATTCATAGAGAACAGCACTTCATCTAGCTAGGAAATGAAGGCCTGTCTTGGCTAAGTCTTAATTAGTCATTAATTACTTATTGTGTAATTCCTGTGTACCTTACCCTGTATTCTTAGCTTCTGACCTAGATTGAAAATACCACATGGTAAGATTTCATAAGATTGTATCTGATTGCAGTTAAGACTTTGGAGCAACAGCTGAAGGCCAGATTACAATTCTGCTGTACCCAAGATGGGATGTGACCAGAACAGCTGTATTCCCACTGTAACTTTTTTGAAAATCTCTGGGAGATAACAGACAACTGCTTACTACCAACCATTTTACTTCTGAAGCATTTCTGAAATATTCCCTCCGTTGTGTGCAATTGTGGCAGCACTGGAAGGAGGAGGCCACTGTTAGCTAAATCAAACAGGTCTGCTAGAATCTGGTGGCCTTTGACTCTGGTCAAACAATGTGCTTCCTTCTGTCTGTCATGTAAAGCAAGAGCTTATTACTAGTGCAAGAATCCCATCCATCTTCAGTCCTTCCAAAAATCATGCAAGTACATAGAAGTGTGTTTTATTGTTTGTTTATTATCAATCATCTGCTAACTGCAAAAGCCAACATCTATTTTTGATAAAAATTATCAACATTCTAGAAATAGAGGAGAGCTTTTTCAACCTGATAAAGGGTATCAATTAAAAAAAACTCACAAGTTGTCATACTTAATGGTAAAAGACTGAATGCTTTTCCCTAAGATCAAAGACAAGGTAGATGTTCACTCTCACCTCAATTCAGCATTATTCAGGTTCTAAAAGTTGCAATCAGGCAGGAAAAAGAAAGGGCATCTAGATTGAACAGATGTAAACTGTTTACTTGCAGCCAACATGATTATGTAGAAAACCTGATGGAATATTTAAGCATATAGTCTAGCAATAAACAATTAGAAATTTTGTCTAATAATTTTTTTCTCTCTGATACCATTATAAACTCATAGCATTTTATATATTTAATGTTTTTCAATTTATAATATGCTGGTGCTCAGATTGTCCTCTTCAGACATTCATAGATTAATCTGTATTTGATGTCTTTTTTTTAATAAAATTCAATTGTCTTTATTAACCTTCTTGCTTTGGGACATAAGATGTCCCAGCATTATCTTCTGCATTTCCTGTTCCAGACATAGAAACAACCTTTTTTTTTTTTTTTTTTTTGGTACTGAGGATTGAACCCAGGGGTACTTTACCACAGAGTTAAATTCCCTAGCCCTTCCCCTTCTATTTTTTATTTTGAGACAAGGACTCACTAAGTTGATAAGCCTTTCTTTGAAATTGCAATCTTCTTGCCTCAGCCTCCTGAGTCACTGCAGTTACAGGTGTGTGCTACTGGGCCCAGCAAAATCAACCATTTTTTCTTGGTTCCTTTTACTAGTGAGGGACCTTCCTTTGTTCCTTCCTCCCTTCCTCCCTTCATTTTTTCCTTTCTCCCTACCTTCTTCTGTAGGGGGAATGGACCCAGAACCCTTTTCATGCTGTCACACACTCTATTGCTGAGTTACCCTGGCACTATTTGTTTCCCACTTTTTTGTTATTGGTGCATTATCATTGTACATAATGGTGGAATTTGTTGTTACATATCATACATGCACATAATATAACTATAAATTGATCAATATTACTCCCCTGCAATTCCCCACTCCCTTCCCTCCTCCCACACCCTGGTCTCTTTTCTCTGTTCTGCTTATCTCCCTTTGATTTTCATGAGAACCTCCACTCTGACCTTTCTTTTCTTTTTTCCTTTCTAGATTGCACATATGAGAGAAAACATGACCCTTGGCCTTCTGAGTTTGGCTTGTTTCACTTAACATAGTCATCTCAAGTTCTGTCCATATTCCTGCAAATGACATAATTCATTTTTATTTTGAATAAAACTCTATTGTATATATGTAACACATTTTCTTTATTCATTCATCTGTTGATAGACACCTAGGCTGGTTCCATAGTTTGGCTATTGTGAATTGTGCTGCTATAAACCTGGGTATGCATGTATCACTAGTATGATGACTTTAATTCATTAGGATAAATACTGAGGAGTGGCATAGCTGGCTAGTCCTTTTTTTTTTTTTTTTTTTTTTTTTTAATACTGGGGATTGAATCCAGGGGCACTTAAACACTGAGCCACATCCCCCTTTTTCTGTATTTTTTATATTTTATTTACCCACAGGGTCTCACTGTGTTGCTGAGGCTAGCTTTGAATTCGCAATCCTCCTGCCTCAGCCTCCCAAGCCACTGGGATTACAGGAATGCATCACTGTGCCCAGCCATTCTTAGTCTTTTAAGGAACCTCCATGCTGATTTCCATAGTGGTCGCACTAATTTTTCAATCCCATCAGCAGTTAAAAAGGGTTCCTTTTTCTCCACATCCTCTCTAGGATGTTTGTATTCTTGATGACTGCCGTTCTGACTGGTGCAAAATTTTAATGTAGTTTTGATTTGCATTTCTGTGATTACTAATGATATTGAATATTTGTTGAAAATTTGTATTTCTTCTTCTGAGAAATATCTGTTTAATTTTTTCACTTGTTAATTGGGTTATTCAGTTTTTTGGTGTTGTGGTTTTTTTTAAATTTATTTTTATTGTAAACAAATGGGATACATGTTGTTTCTGTTTGTACATGGAGTAACAGCATACCATTTGTGTAATCATACATTTACATAAGGTAAGGATGTTTGAATCATTCTCTTATTTTCCCCTCCCCCCACCCCTCCCACCCCTCTTTTCCCTCTATACAGTCCCTCCTTCCTCCATTCTTGCACCCCTCCCACCCCCCATTATGTGTCATCATCCACTTATCAGTGGGATCATTCATCCTTTGGATTTTTGAGATTGGCTTATCTCACTTAACATGATGTTCTCCAGTTTCATCCATTTACCTGCAAATGCCATAATTTTATATTCTTTATAGCTAAGTAATATTCCACTGTATATATATATATATACACCACAGTTTCTTTATCCATTCATCAATTGAAGGGCATCTAGGTTGGTTACACAGTCTGGCTATTGTGAATCGAGCAGCTATGAACATTGATGTGGCTGTATCTCTGAAGTATGCTGATTTTTAAGTCCTTTGGGTATAGGCCGAGGAGTGGGATAGCTGGATCAAATGGTGGGTCCATTCCAAGCTTTCTAAGGAATCTCCACACTGCTTTCCAGAGTGGCTGCACTAATTTGCAGCCCCACCAGCAATGTATGAGTGCACCTTTTTCCCCACATCCTCTCCAACACCTATTGTTGCTTGTATTCTTAATAATCGCCATTCTAATTGGTGTAAGATGGAATCTTAGTGTAGTTTTGATTTGCATTTCTCTTATTACTAAAGATGGTGAACATTTTTTCATATGTTTGTTGATTGCTTGTAGATCTTCTTCTGTGAAGTGTCTGTTCATATCCTTAGCCCATTTGTTGATTGAGTTATTTGTATTCTGCGTGTAGAGTTTTTTCAGTTCTTTATATATTCTGGAAATTAGTGCTCTATCTGAAGTATGAGTGGCAAAGATATTCTCCCACTCTGTAGGCTCTCTCTTCACATTGCTGATAGTTTCCTTTGCTGAGAGAAACCTATTTAGTTTGAATCTATCCCAGTTGTTGATTCTTGCTTTTATTTCTTGTGCTATGGGAGTCCTGTTAAGGAAGTCTGATCCTAAGCCAACAAGGTGAAGATTTGGACCTACTTTTTCTTCTATAAGATGCAGGGTCTCTGGTCTGAGTTCAAGGTCCTTGATCCACTGTGAGTTGATTTTTGTGCAGGGTGAGAGATAGGGGTTTAGTTTCATTCTGTTGCATATGGATTTCCAGTTTTCCTAGCACCATTTGTTGAAGAGGCTATCTTTTCTCCATTGCATATTTTTGGCACCTTTGTCTAGTATGAGAAAATTTTATTTATCTGGGTTTGTGTCCGTGTCCTCTCTTCTATACCATTGATCTACCTGTCTATTTTGGTGCCAATACCATGCCATTTTTGTTACTATTGCTTTGTAGTATAGTTGAAGTTCTGGAATTGCGATACCCCCTGTTTCATTCTTCCTGCTAAGGATTGCTTAAGCTATTCTGGGTTTCTTAATCTTCCAGATGAATTTCATGATTGCTTGCTCTATTTCTGTAAGGTACGTCATTGGGATTTTAATTGGAATTGCATTGTATCTGTATAGCACTTTTGGTAGTATGGCCATTTTGACAATATTAATTCTGCCTATCCAAGAACATGGGAGATCTTTCCAACTTCTAAGGTCTTCCTCAACTTTGTTCTTCAATGTTTTGTAGTTTTCATTGTAGAGATCTTTTACCTCTTTGGTTAGATTGATGCCCAAGTATTTTATTTTTTTTTGAGGCTATTGCAAATGGGGTTGTTTTCCTCATTTCCCTTTCAGCTGTTTCGTCGCTTGCGTATAAAAATGCTTTAGATTTATGCGTGTTGATTTTATAGCCTGCTATTTTGCTGAATTCATTGATGAGGTCTAGAAGTTTTCTGGAGGAAAATTAAATATAAAATCCTCTAAATATAGAATCATGTCATCCGCAAATAGTGACAGCTTAAGTTCCTCTTTTCCTATTCGTATCCCTTTAATTTCTTTAGTCTGCCTAATTGCTCTGGCTAGAGTTTCGAGGACAATGCTGAATAGAAGTGGTGAAAGAGGAAACCCCTGTCTTGTTCCCGTTTTTAAAGGGAATGGTTTCAGTTTTACTCCATTAAGAATGATGTTGGCCATGGGCTTAGCATAAATAGCCTTTACAATGTTCAGGTATGTTCCTACTATCCCTATTTTTCCTAGTGTTTTGAGCATGAAGGGGTGTTGTATTTTGTCAAACACTTTTTCTGCATCATTTGAAATAACCATATGATTCTTATCCTTAAGTCTGTTGACATGATGAATTACATTTATTGATTTACGGATGTTAAACCATCCTTGCATTCCAGGGATGAACCCCACTTGATTGTGGTGCACAATTTTCTTAATATGCTTTGTCAATATTTTGTTAGGGATCTTTGCATCTATATTCATCAAGGATATTGGTCTAAAATTTTCTTTCCTTGATGTTTCTTTTCCTGGTTTGGGTATGAGGGTGATATTAGCTTCATAGAATGAGTTTGGTAGGGTTCCCCCCTTTTCTATTTCCTGGAATACTTTGAGAATTATTGGAATGAGTTCTTTGAAGGTCTTGTAGAACTCAGCTGAGAATCCATCTGGTCCTGGGCTTTTCTTGGATGGTAGATTTTTAATGACTTCTTCTATTTCATTGCTTGATATTGATCTATTTAAATTGTGTATGTCCTCCTAGTTCAGTTTGGGAGGAGCATATGTCTCTAGAAATTTTTCAGTGTCTTCAGTAGTTTCTATTTTGTTGGAATACAGATTTTCAATGTAGCTTCTAATTATGTTCTATATCTCAGTGGTGTCTGTCGTGATATTTCCTTTTTCATCATGAATTATAGTAATTTGAGTTTTCTCTCCTTCTCTTTGTTAGTGTGGCTAAGGGTTTGTCTATTTTGTTTACTTTCTCAAAGAACCAACTTTTTGTTTTGTCAATTTTTGAATTGTTTCTTTTGTTTCAATTTCATTGATTTCAGCTCTGATTTTAATTATTTCCTGTCTTCTACTACTTTTGCTGTTATTCTGTTCTTCTTTTTCTAGGACTTTGAGCTGTAATGTTAGGTCATTTAGTTGTTGACTTCTCATTCTTTTCTGGAATGTGCTCCATGCAGTGAATTTTCCTCTTGGTACTGCTTTCATGGTGTCCCAGAGATTTTGATATGTTGTATCGTCATTCTCATTGACCTCTAAGAATTTTTTTATCTCCTCCTTGATGTTTTCTGTTATTCATGTTTCATTCAATAGCATATTATTTAGTCTCCAGGTGTTAGAGTAATTTCTGTTTTTTATTTTGTCATTGATTTCTATTCTCAGTCCATTATGATCTGATAGAACACAAGGCAGTATCTCCATTTTTTTGCATTTCTTAAGGACTGCTTTGTTGCATAGCATATGGTCTGTTTTCGAGACAGTTCCATGTGCTGCTGAGAAGAAAGTGAATCTGCTCATTGATGGATGGAATATTCTATATATGTCTATTAAGTCTAGGTTATTGATTGTGTTATTGAGTTCTATGGTTTCTTTGGTTGGTTTTTGTTTGTTTGGAATATCTATCTAGTAGTGACAGCAGTGTATTAAAGTCACCCAGAATTATTGTGTTGTGGTCTATGCATTTCCTGAAATTGAGGATTTGTTTGATGTACATGCATGCACCGTTGTTTGGGGCATAAATATTTACTATCATTATGTCTTCCTTATTTATGGTTCCCTTAAGCAGTATGAAATGTCCTTCTTTATTTCTTCTGACTAACTTTGACTTGAAGTCCACTTTATCTGATATAAGAATGGAAACCCCTGCTTTTTTACTGAGTTCATGTGCGTGGTAGGTTTTTTCCCATTCTTTCACCTTTAGTCTGTGGATGTCTTTTTCTATGAGATGAGTCTCTTGCAGGCAGCATATTGTTGGGTCTTTCTTTTTATTCTTTTTCCATTCTGCCAGTCTAAATCTTTTGATTGATGAGTTTAGGCCATTAACGTTCAGGGTTATTATTGAGATATGATTTGTATTCCCAGTCATTTGGCTTATTGGTTTTTAAGTTGGCTTGGTTTCTCCTTTGAGTGGTTTTTCTCTGAGGTAGTTCCTCCCTTTGCTGACCTCCATTGTTGTTTTTCATTTCCTCCTCATGGAATATTTTGTTGAGAACATTCTGTAGCACAGGCTTTCTATTTGTAAATTCTTTTAACTTTTGTTTATCATGGAAGGATTTTATTTCATCTTCAAATCTGAAGGTAAGTTTTGCTGGGTATAGGATTCTTGGTTGACAACCATGTTCTTTCAGAGCTTGAAATACGTTGTTCCAGGCCCTTCTAACTTTTAGAGTTTGGGTTGAGAAGTTGGCTGCTATCCGTATTGGTCTCCCCCTATATGTAATCTGATGCTTTTCTCTCGAGGCCTTCAAAATCCTATGTTTATTTTGAATGTTAGGCATTTTCATTATAATATGCCTTGGTGTGGACCTGTTGTGATTTTGTGCATTTGGTGTTCTGTAAGTCTCTTGTATTTGATTTTCCATTTCATTCTTCGGTTTTGGGAAATTTTCTGATATTATTTCATTGAATAGGTTGTTCATTCCTTTGGTTTGTATCTCTATGCCTTCCTCAATCCCAATAATTCTTAAATTTGGTCTTTTCATGATGTCTCATAGTTCTTGGAGATTCTGTTCATGATTTCTTTTTTTTTTTTTTTTTTTTTTTGGTGCTGGGGATCGAACCCAGGGCCTTGTGCTTGCAAGGCAAGCACTCTACCAACTGAGCTATCTCCCCAGCCCTCTGTTCATGATTTCTTACCATCTTCTCTGTTTGGGCAACATTATTTTCAAGATTAAATATTTTGTCTTCATTGTCTGAGGATCTGTCTTCCAAGTGGTCTAGTCTTTTGGTGATGCTTTCCATTGAGTTTTTTATTTGGTTTATTGTTTCCTTCATTTCAAAGATTTCTGTTTGTTTTTTTTTTTTTTTTTTTTTTTTGAGAATCTCTATCTCTTTGTTGAAATGATCTTTTGCTTCCTGCAGGTGCTCTTTCAGCTTAGTGGTATTATCATTCATTGCCTGCATTTGCTCTCTTATCTCATCCTTTGCTTCACAAATCATCTTAATCATGTATAATCTGAAGTCCTTTTCTGACGTTTCTTTTAACATACTGTCATTGGATTCTATTAATATAGAATCTAGATTTGTTTGGATCATTTTCTTCCCTTGTTTTTTCATGTTGTTCATGTACCCTCTAGCAGTGCAGATCTGGGGTATTGCAGATTTCCCCCTGTAGGCTTATAGTGGCCCTATAGGTTTCCAAAACCCTTTCTTTAAGTGGAGATCAATATTAGCAGTGCCCAATTCAGACACTATGCAGTCCTAGACCAAATAGCCCCTATGAGGACAATAACAAAATTGTCATAATAAACAGAATGAGTTCAAATATAATCTTCAGTAAAACAAACAGATTTGCAATAAGGTCTGCAGTTTCAAATGGAGGACAAAGAGGATGAAGAGGGATGTAGAATGTGGCTGTTAATGGGATAAGAAAAGAATATATAGAAGTTCTAGATAATAGAAAGGGTGAGAGTGTAATCAAAAGAAATTGGATGTTAGCATGCAAAAAAGGGAGAAAGAGACTCTGAGGGAACAGGTAAACAAAAGGAAAAGAGAGCAAGAAAAGTAAAGAAATAAAAACTTAAAATTTTTCAATAAGGAGTAGAAAGAAAATCTACAGTATAACAGTCATATAGTAATGAAACCTCCCAGAGTTCAGTAGCCTGATGCATGAGAGGTATGTGGCAATGAGCTTCAAGCCTCCAGCAGGCATCTCAGGATGGGTTTTACCCTACCTAAAGGTCAGAGCTACAGCTTCCAGGATTATCCAAGATGGTGGCTCTGGCTTCCAAATGTATTGGCAAATGGGGAGCTGCAGCTCAGGGTGTGGCCGTGGTCAGCAGGAGGTCCTGGAGGCGGGATGTGGTTGGTGAGGCAGGGGATCTGGGGGTCAGGTGTGTTTGGTGTGGTTGTGGGATCCTGGAGGCTGGTTGCAATTAGTCGGTCTGGGGTCCCGGTGATAGGGTGCAGTCAGTTGGTCTGGGGGTCCTGACAGCCAGGAGCAGTCAGTAGATGTGAGGGCCCCTGAGGCAGGGAGTGATCGGTCGGACTGAGGGATCCTGGAGATGGGGCTCGCTCAGTCCGGCCAGGGGTTCTACGGGGCCTGGCTGTTGTCTCAAAATGGCGGCAACTATGTGTAATCAAACCTGCAGGTACTGTAACAGTGAACTTCCAGGCAACAGCAGGCAGGTGGTGCTCCACTAGCGGTTATCGATCAGTTTGCTGACTGTTGTCGGATGATCGGGAGGTAAACCTCGTGCGTTGGGTGATGGATAGGTGTAAGGCAGGCGGTGGACAGGTGAGAGGCAGGCAAATGGTGGATGAGTGCCTGACAGTGAGCAGTCAAGAAACAGATATCCTCTGCTTGAAACCGGAGTTACGAGCGACAAGGAACACAGCCTCCCTCTAGTCTGCCATCTTGGATCTCTGGTGTTGTGTTTTTGATATATCTAGATATGAATTCTTTGTCAAAAGAGTAGCTAGCAAAGATTTTCTCCTATTCTGTAGTTTCTGTCTTCACATTCTTGTTTCCTTTGCTGTGCAGAAGTTTTTTAATTGGATACCATCCCATTTGTTAACTCTTGGCAGTATTTTCTGAGCTTTTAAGGTCCTATTGAGAAAGTCATTGCCTGTGCCTGTATGCTGGAATATTAACCCTATATTTTCCTCTAGGAGCTGCATAATTTCTGGACTAATTCCTAGGTCTTTCATCCATTTTGAGTTGATTTTTGTGCAGGTTGAGAGGTAAGGGTCTCGCGTCATTCTTCATATAATTAACCAGTTTTTGTAGCACCATTGTTAAAAAGGCTGTCTTTTTGCAATGTATGTTTTTGACACCCTTTGCCAAGGAGCAGATGACTATATCTGTGTGGAGTTGTTTCCATTGGTCTGTATGTCTGTTTTTATGCCAGTACCTTACAGTGATTGATTTTATTTTGAGACAAGTTCTCACAAGGATGCTTAGGGCCTCACTAAATTGCTGAGGCTGGTCTTGAACTTCCCATCCTCCTGCCTCAGCCTCCAGTGCTAGGATTACAGGTGATTACCACCATGCCCAGCTAGCTTTTGATTTTGGTATGCTGATTCTTTCCCTGGTACTTTGCTGAATTTGTTTATTAGCTCTAGCAGTCTTTTGTGGAGTTTTTTTTTTTTTTTTGGATCTTCTAGTACAGGATCATACCCTCTCAAACAGTGATAATTTGACAACTTCTTTTCTTATTTGTATCCCTTTTATTTCCTTCTCTTGCCTAATTGTTCTCACTAGAATTTCTAGCACTGTATTAAATAAGAGTGGTGAGAGTGGACATCCTTGTCTTGTTCCAGATTTTAAAGAAAATACTTTCAGTTTTTCCCCACTTACTATGAGATTGGCTTTGGGTTTTCGTATATAGCCTTTATGATGTTGAGATATGTTCCTTCTATCTGGTTTTTTTATCATGAATGGGTGCCCCAGCCTTATTTTTAACAGAACAGAGAATGTAAATTGGTGCCCTTACATAGCCTTCACAGTGTCTATAAATCCCCTGAAATTAATCCCAACTCTGTGGACACACTTATTTTCTGAGGACTTGATTTGTAATTTTGATCAGATTCTCATTCATTACCCCCTCACACACACACAGAAAAAGAACCACTGTCTTATTTTATGTTTGTATATATAGTTTTGTGAATGTATATATAGGCATGGACTTGGTCTTGACCTGAATGGAGAGAAAATCACCTCTCTTGTATTTAACCTTGAGATTATAGGCTCTTGTTTCAAAATGTAGTTGATGAGTGGTAGAAAAGAAGAACACACCATGAATGCTAACTTCAACATTTATTTTTCCTTCTCAGTGTTGGAAGGCTGCATTTTAGGTAGCTAGATTATCAAACAGTGGGTATTAGAAATAGAAGAGCAGCTTATTCTCCCTTAGTAATAAATTTCAGGGATGAAGGTCAGTTTGATTACAATTCTTCCTTCTGATGTCAGAAACAATCAGAGACAACATTTATTCACCAACGACTAGGGATTTTGGAAATATTTCACTCTCTAGTGTTTTTAACTTATCAGGGCACTGTCATTGTAATGATTTCTTATATTATGTTCCACAGGAAGAGCAGATGGACTAGTAAGAGGAAGAACATTTGCAACAAGGTCTAAACCTCAAGGTCCAATAGAAATATATTTTGAGTCACATATATCTGTATTTTCAAACATGTGAAATCAATTTTAAAAACATTTTATTTAACCCAAAGTATCCCAAATATTATTGTTTTAACATCTAATTGAAATAAAACAGTATTAAGTGAAACATTTTGCATTCTTTTTAAAATCAGGGAGGTATTTTATACTTTCAGCACATCTCAGTTCACATAATAAATTTTCATTGAAAATAATGTATATTTAGGTTTCATAAAATTGTAGTTGAAAAAGAGTAATATACCCATTATAAACATACTAGAAAGATTTCCAGTAACTGCACTGAAGACCTAAAAAAATTTTCCTTTAACCTGTGCATCCACATTGATAAAACTGATTCATGTTTTTTTTCTAGAATTCATTTGACTTTGAAGCAAAAGCATATCAGTTTCAAAGCTACCTCTTTCCAGGTTAAGTAAATTCACTGATTTTTGTATCAACATCAAATTCAAAGAAGTATGGCATAAATTGTAAAGCAACTCTAAATTTATCAATATCAACAAAGCATTTGTCAAAAATTCCTTATAATTTTTGCAGCTGTTTCACATTATACTGTCACTGACATTTAAAATCTCCGACATATTGATTCACAAAGAAAAATGTATTATTGATATTGTGGAAAGTTTCAATTTCAGCATAAATGGCCACAGAATAAGGTTTTCTTTCCTTGGGACTTCAAATTTAACTCATTTATATGTGGTGTAATACAGATGAGAAAAGCTGTTATGTATTTGCTCGATTCTTAAACATTTTGTCTTTGATATTGGACATTTGATATTTTGTCTTGAATATTTGGCAGGCATGCAAGAAAATCTTGAGTTCTGATAACATATAGCAAATTTTTGTAAACTTTTCCACTACTTAACCAGTGAGCATTAGCAAAAAACTCAGGATCATTAAATTTATTGTCTTCTACTTATTTTAACTATTACATACACTGGTGATGTTCATATAATTTGCAGGTATATTCCAAATGATTTTAGCAAAAGTATTCATGACACTTCAGAGTCTGCTACAGAACACTGTGCACAAATATTTTAATATATACCAGGCGTGTAATAAAGCAGAAGGGAAACATCAGTCTTATTTTAAAATTCCAATAAATCTGAATCTTTGGCTTAATATAGCTAGAGTACCAATCATGTGATAGAAAAATTTTAAATCTTGTCAAATTCTTCATTGGCAGATGTAGAAATGTTTTTTGTTTAGTTTTGCTTGGGATTGAACTCAGGACTTTGGACATGCGAGGCAAGTACTGTAACCTTGGGCTATATGACCAGTCTTGGCAGATGTGTAAGATTCAAAAATACATAATGCCATAGACCTTGGAGACTTAGGAAGGAGGATTGCCAGTTCAAGATCAGCCAGGGAAACTTAGCAAGACATGTTTCAAAATAAAATATGCTGTACTTTGGGTTTTTTTTTGTTTTTGTTTTTGTTTTGTGGTGCTGGGGATTTGAACCCAGGGCCTTGTGCTTGTGAGGCAAGCACTCTACCAACTGAGCTATCGCCCCAGCCCTCAAAATGAAATAAAAAAGGACAACAAATGTAGCTTAGTAGAAGAGCATTCCTAAGTTTGCTACAACAACAGAAAAGCTCAAAATTATTAGTGCCCTGAGTTCACGTTTTTAGGCTATTGTCAAATTTTCTTTGTGTATTCAAAAATCCTTTGAGAGAAATTGTACCTAAAGGGTATACCTAATGGGAGGAGGGGAAGAATAGAAATTCATGGATTAGACAAAGGGAAGGGAGGGGAATAGGAAAAGGAAAAAGTTTGAATGAGTCTGACATAACTTTCCTATGTACACATATGAATACACCATAGTGAATTTCATCCACAAGAATGGGGTCTTAATTAGAATAAGATATATTCCATGCTTGTATAATTATATAAAAATGGAATCTATCATGTCTAAAAAGAACCAGTAAAAAAAAGAATGCACCAAAATGTTAGGTAGTATCGTTTAAATCTAAAGACTCTAAAGAAAATTTAAAAATTTTTTAAATCAGTTGATCTTTGATATCCTTAGAAATGTCTTGTATTATTTTTCCATGTGACATATACTCTGATACTTTTTATTTTATTTTACTTTTCTAAAAAGGCTGATTTAATCCACTAAATTGATTTCACTATCCATACCGATAGGTGTTAATTTAATATGAAAGACTACTTTAGGTGCAGTTTTCTGAAATAGGTGGTGGTGGGAAATACGTAGGCATGTGCTTTGAGAGAGTGAAATGAAGTAGCAGCAAAGTGATTGGGATAAAGGAGACCAGGAAGGAAAATGCAATGGTACAAAAAGCAAATGAAAATGGAGAGTTCATTTCAGGAGCTTTTTAATTATTTATTTATTCATACTTTTATACATACATACATACTGGAGTTTGAACCCAGGGTCACTACCATTAAGTTCCATCCCAGTCTTTTTTATTTTGAGACATGGTCTTGCTAAATTGCTGAACCAGGAATTTGTAATCCTCCTGCCTCAGCCTCCCAAATTGCTGAGATTATTAGGGGGTGTGCCACTGTGCCTGACTCAGGAACCTTTTTAAAAGACAAAATATTCTGAATTGATTGGGGGTGCTGGGAAAGAGAGAAGGAAGAAGAAGGAGAGATAACACTATTTTCCAACTCAGGAAACTGAGCAGATAAAGTGTCTTTAATAGGAATAGGGAGGTCAGGGAGGAAGGCACAGGTGTATGTATGTAAAATCATGGATTCTTTTTTGTGGTACTAGAAATTGAACCCAAGAGAGCTTTACCACTGAGCTTCAGCCACAGCCCTTGTTAAGTTGTCAAGACTGACCTCAAACTTGCAATCCTCCTGCCTCAGCTGCTGTGGTCCATGGGATTTCAGGTGTGAGCCACCTTGTCTGGCATCAGTTCTAGTTTAGACAAAGTATGTGAGTGGTATTTGAAGGAAGTTGATAGTAGGTGACCTTCTATAGCACAGAAATTGGAATTAGAAACAAAGAGAAAGGTAGGATTTTACTCCAGGAAAGATAGTTCAAGTTATGACAGAGGATGGGATGCCCTGGGAAGAAGAAAAAAAAAGAATGAGGGTAGCCTGTATGCCTTTATGGTTAAGAGAAGGCGGGGGTTGGGGGGAAGCTCAAGAGGGGCCAGCATTCCACAAGGAGGTGAATTAAGAGTAGAAAAGCTGCTGAGATATCAAGCTGAGCATTGAGGAAACAAGACTAGTTTGGTAGCTAAGATTAATAGATACCTTGAGTGATGGCAGAAGATAAATTAAAAAGGGTTAAGCAGTAAGTCATGATAAGAAAGAAAAAAATTCAAGTTAGTTCAAAACCCTCTTCACCCCATCTTGATTTGTCCCAGAAGCATTGTAGTGGCAGGGCTCCCCCACTGCACCCTGCTCCATGGGCCTCTAGACAGTGACTTGAATGATAAGTCGTGTTTAAGGGTCCTTAGTCCCTACTCAGAATCTGCTTGGCAGTCATTTTTCTCTGTCAGCACTGAGTAGCAGTGTCTGGCTGCCCTGCTCCCCACCTGGGCTCCAGGCTGGATGTGGGAAGCCAAGGCAATGAACATTTCCTCAGTGGTGAGGTGAGCACTGCACATAATCAGGCAATGCTACTTTGAACAGCACATCCAGGCAGGGCTCAGAGCTTTAGTGCCTCGAGTCTGCAGATATTGAGCAGTTGAGATTGGTGGAGCAGACCATCTTACCTTCTTTTTTTTTTTTTTTTTTTTTTTTTTGCGGTTCTGGGGATCAAACTCAGGGCCTTGTGCTTGCGAGGCAAGCACTGTACCAGCTGAGCTATCTCCCCAGCCCCCATCTTACCTTCTTGTTGCCCACTGCTTGGAGGAAGATTCTCTTCAATTCTGTATTCTTCTTGAGGAGGCAGAATGGAACTCCAAGCTGCTTGACTGAGCCATGATGGCCATCACCATAGTGATCTTCCAGAAATGTCTTGTATTTTATGGGCAGTTTTGGGGTGGATATAATTGAAGGTCTTTCATTTTTTTATAAAGTATTTTTAAGTCTTACTTCCTGACAAAAGGTCCATAATAATAATAATAATAATAATAATAATAATAATAATTTATTTTACCATATCTCCAACTAAAAGTGGTTGTAATAATGAAAGATACAAGCTCAAATCCTATTAAAAATCATTAATTTTTTTTATTGGACATTTAATTCTGATTTTAGACATTTAGAATTCATTTTAAATGTTTAAATGTTAAGAAGAAACTTATTGGGCTGGGGAGATAGCTCAGTTGGTAGAGTGCCTGCCTCACAAGCACAAGGCCCAGGGTTCAATCCCCAGCACCACAAAAAAAAAAAAAAAAAGAAGAAACTTCTTATTAAATTCACTTTTGTTTAGTGAAATGAATGTTTTGTTTGTGGTGGTAAGGATCAAACCTAGAGAAAGTACTCTACCACCAAACTACATTACATCCCAGCCTTTTTTTTTTTTTTTTTGAGACAGGGTCTCACTAGGTTGCTTATAGTTGCCGAGTCTAGATTCAAACCTGCAATCCAATCTCCCTGCCTCGGCCTCCTAAACTGCTGGGATTATAGGCGTGCACCACTACTCCCGGCTCCAAAAATGTTTTTTAATATAGTTTATTGTTATCATAAAACATAAAATAATAACATGTAAAAGCATGGTTTTATTTTATTTTATTTTTTTAATTTTTTTGCAATGCTGGGGATTGAACCCAGGGCCTTGTGCTTGCAAGGCAAGCACTCTACCAACTGAGCTATCTCCCCAGCCCAAAAGCATGGTTTTAGATGCCATGCAGTCATTTCATTTTTCCATGCTGATGGAAATTGCAAAATTGCAGTTCCATTCATCATAAAGCTTATAACAAACCTTCTTCTAGTCTCTCTTTTTCCCCCTTAATTTACTGTTCTGAACATAGTTTTATCTTTTGCAATTAACTTTTGCATATCTATTCAGTTCTTTATCAATACTGTGCCCTCATTTTATTTTATCCATTAATCCAATCTAGCCAGATTTGATTTAATCTGATCTAATCATTGATGCTGAGGGTTGAACCCAGGAGTGCTATACCTCTGAGCTATATCCCTATCCCTTTTTATTTTTTACTTTGAGAAGAGGTTTTGCCAAGTTGCCCAGTTGGTCTCAAGCTTGCTATTCTCCTGCCTTAGCCTATCAAGTAGCTGGGATTACAGGCATGCAGCACTGTGCCCTGCTCACTTTAGGACTTGAAATATTGCATGTAAGCCTGGTTTTCAAAATCACTATTTCTACTTGATTTCTGACAGTAGAGAGAGCAACACCTTGTGATATTAGAATATAACTCTGTGTTTTTAACCTAGTGTTCTCCAACATCAGTTGTTGCTGAAACAGGCCTAACACTGTTAGGGTAATAGATTCCTAACTATTCCTGTATACCACTAAAATAAAACTTCAGGATCAAAAGTATTGTCCCAGTTCCTGAGCCATGTTATTGAAATTAAGAAGAGGATAAAAAAGTAGTCACCATAGCTAGGCATGGTGATATGTGCCTGTAGATACATTGACTTGGAAGTCTAATGCAGGTTGATCTCTTGAACCCTGGAGTTTGAAGCCAGCCCGGGTAACAAAGTGAGACCCCCCTCCATCAAAACAAAACAAAATACCATAACTTTTTAGTAAATATTTACTTCTTGCTTAAAAGGTACCTTTCCATTGATCTAGAAGAGCAAGAAGTTCAAAAACAGTAAATTATAGAATTATTTAAGTGTATTTGGGTAGAATATACTTAGAGGAACCAAGGCTTATTTCCTTTGTCAAACAGGATGTCAGATCTTCTCCCTGTTGGTAGACATTTAAAGCACAGCTTGGTAGTTCTGTGAGGTCTAGTGTTATGAAACTGTCTTCTTTCATCTCTGCTTGTTCCAGCTTAAGTTGAAGGCATTAGTCTAGACAGGCAGAAAGTCAGATACAGAATTAGTTCAAGGGGAGGGTACCTGTATCATAGGGCATGTAAATTACTGGGGCTCCCCCGCTCCAAAATAGAGGAATATATGTTAACTGGTAGAAAGTGCTGTTCTACTTTGCCCTTAACTGTTTTGAGTCTACATATTTGATTCTTTGTAACTCTCCAGGTGAACCAGCTTCAAAATTATTTGCAAACAGCATGGTCTTGCCCCTTGAACTTCATATACTACCTAAGGTCCCACAAGCATCTCAAACTTGACATTCTGAATAATAGGCCTGATTGCCCTCACCCCTGCAATTTATGAACCTTTTCCTCTCGTGTTGGCTCTCTCAGTTAATGGTACTATTATCTGTACGGTTGCTTAAAGTAGAAATCCTAAAGTTGCTTTAGCTTCATCTTTATCTATCACCCACCTAGTCAGTGTTCTTTCAGATCTACCTTCTAAGTATTCTCAAAGTAAATTTTCCTCTCCATTCCTACAACCACTATTTTAGCTCAAGGTGTTACATTCATATTATAAGCACCTCCTCACTGTTCTGCCTTCAGACTTTGCCCCTTATAGCAGCCGCTATTCCTTCCTGCCCTCTTTTTGCAGGACCACGGACTGAAACCAGGGGCCCTCTACCACTGAGCTGCATCCCCAGCTCTTTGTATTTTTATTTTGAAACAGGGTCTCACTAAGTTGCTATGGTTAGGGCTGGTCTTGAGCTTGTGATCCTCCTGCCTCATCATCCCAAGTTACTGGAATTACTGGCATGCATCATCAGGCCCAACCACTCTTCAGTCTATTCAGTTATTAGAGTTGGATTTCAGAAGTGTCTTTATACTGCTAGTAGGAGTATATATTGGTAGCATCACTTTGAGAGCAGTTGGGCAATATTTCATAAAATCAAAGTTGCCGGGCTGGGGAGATAACTCAGTCGGTAGAGTGCTTGCCTTGTAAGCACAAGGCCCTGGGTTCAATCCCCAGAACCCAAAAAAAAGAAAAGAAAAAAAAAAAAAACAAAGTTGCCCAAACCTTATGACCCAATAATTTCATTCCTAGATGTATTTCTTTTGAGAAGCTTTCCCAAACAAGGATATAAAAATAAAACATTTGTTGCAGTATTTTTTAAACTTTTATTTAAATATTTTTTTTAAAATTCTTTTCATATAATGTCTCATAATCTATTATCCTTCCCCTCCCCATCCATCCCACCCCTCTCCTCACTGCCCTCTTTTCTTTTCTTTTTCTTTTTCTTTTTCTTTGTACCAGGGATTGAACCCAGGACCTTACACAGGGTAGGCAAGCACTCTTTAACACTGAGCTACATCCCCAGCCCTGCTTCAGATCTTAAGAGAAAATAGGAAATAACAGTGTCAGCAGCTCCTGGATTAACCTAGTATAACCAGGATGTATGGTTTGGAATTATTACCGGAGTCCCTTTCCTCAATGATGAATTGAATTGTTTATCCCAACCCAGTAGAATTTACTGACTTCTAATTCTCTTCAGAATAATAAGATAGCCAAAAGATTTTAATTATCCAAAATGGGGTTCAAAGACAACGAAAGCCACTTTGAAGTGAATTATTGATAGCTTTATGCATTGTTTTTCTTTCTTTTTAAGTAACAAGTCTCAGCAATTAATTCTGGTTTTTATCCTTGTAGACTTACTGAATTATAAGTGACATTAAGGATGCCTTTAAAAACCTTCTCATTGGCTGAATGATGGGCTGGGCTACTGTCATTTATGTAAACTAGAGGCCCTGTTGAAGGAATCTGTGCGTTTTGATGCTGTTTCACAGTCCACTAGTGTAGGTATTTACATGCCTTACTGTTGTTGGCAGCAAGGTGTTTGCTCAAGCTCTTTGTGGGGTTAAAGGTTCTTTTTTTGTGTTTCTCACCAAGGACCTTCCCAAATGGATATCCGTATCTTATAAGCCAAAAGAGAACCAAAGAAACTCTTACAAATAATGAGCAGCTGCAAAGCAGAACCATTTAGTCCCTTCAGTGTGTTTGGTGGAGATCAGGGACTAGAGATTTGAGTGTGGCTTTCAGTGAGGCAGCTGCATCACCAGCTGGAGACTGACACTGCGGAGGACTGCACAGCACAGCTGAGATCCCTCCACTCTCCCAGGAGACCTAAAGCCCTGCCTTCAACTGAGAAAACTACTTCCTGTTTACATTGAGTTTAGGGGGAGAAGGTTTACAGAACCTGCCTTAGACTCTCCCAGAAGCATCTTTGAGTCAGCAGGAACAGATAAGACCCCAACAGGTCACAAAGGTTGTCCTGTTTCCCATTTAGTCAGAAAAAAAATGTAAAATGAAACCCTAAGAAAAGAGGTATACCTTTTCACTTTAGTTACTGGAAAATTTTGACTGTTTATTTAATGAATGAACCTAATTAACTCGTAAACTTCTTTTGTATAATTAGAAAATGTGGATTTTAGTCTCCATCCCTGTAAGAAAATGTGCCAGCACATCTCTCCCCTTTCCTTGCCTGATTAAAGCCACTGATATTTCACACTGCTCAAGCACCATCTTCAGAATGCCTTCCCTGAACACCCCACTTGGGCTGAGTACCCCTCCTCTGTGCCTCCATGGCAACCTTTGTCTATATTTTGTCTTAGTCCTTCGCATGTCATAATGAAATTATGTCTGTGGTAATGTCTCTTCTGCTAATTTATAAGCTCCATGATATCTAGGATCCCATTTTATTCATCTCCCCCATTGTCTGGCATAGTACCTGCATATAACAGGTATTCAGGTGTTTGTCAAACAGACTGAATTATCAAGAGTCATAAGTGGTTCTGGCAAACCCACCACTTCAGATACAATAGTACTCTCTTCTGGGAGCAGAGTGTTCCTTGACTATATGAGAAGGCATTCACTTTTCAGAGTAAGGGAAGAGGAGAAAATACAGAAGTTCTCTTTCTAAAAGGGCATTGATAGGATAAAACAAAATTCTGTAATCACTTCAGATTTTTCCTTTTGTAGCATCACCTTTTTAGGAGGGGGGGAAGTTATCACTCTTTCTGGTATTTTGGAGACAAAGCAACTAATAACTTCTTTGTGAGCATAAAACAATTACACCCAGCCTCCTGTAGAGACAATCTGCCAGAGCCAACTGCCTCACCCTTCACTTGGGTTTCATTTTCTTATTCTGGAATTTCATAGACTCTCCCCTAAAGACCTTCATCTTGTTGCACTATTATGATGAATGTTTAGAACTGGCTCTCGCCCCCTGCTTTACCAGCTATTACTGGAGGTGCTGTCAAAATCAGGCCTCAAATTTATCCTCCCATCAAGTCCTCTCCTGGGCAGCACTGTTTGGTTCCCAGTAGTAGTCATCTACTTTCAAGCCCCTCCTTTACCCACCTCCCACTGCCCTTGAATGGAAGGGAACTGCAGGTCCTGTTGCAAACAAAGAGCCGTGGGACAAAGTACAATTGCAAATCACTTTCTACCACAGCTTTTTGCTCTCTTCTAGGCCTGGAGAGAAGGGCCTGTGAATACATGTGCAGTGAGACCTCTGGTAATTTCAGTGGCAAGCCTATTCTGTGGCACTTCTTCAGTTAGCCAAGCATGGCTGTCTCCCAGCAGTGTCTCCAGAATCTCCTCTCTGTAATGAGTTAGAAGTTTATTGGTTTCTGGACACAGGAGCCTTACCTGCTTCAGTCTATTCTTATCTTCTTGG
This sequence comes from Sciurus carolinensis, assembly GCF_902686445.1. Classification (NCBI taxonomy): domain Eukaryota; kingdom Metazoa; phylum Chordata; class Mammalia; order Rodentia; family Sciuridae; genus Sciurus; species Sciurus carolinensis. The sequence continues at coordinate 150,475,669 of NC_062217.1, read as the reverse complement.
AGTAATATACATGTGGTATTTGATGAGTTTTTTAAATGACTTATATAATTTTTGAATTTGTCTCCATAGCTACTACTTTTTTTTTGTTTTTGTTTTTTGGTACCAGGGCTTGAACCCAGGGGCGCTTAAACTACTGAGCCACAGCCCCAGCCCTTTTTTATATTTTATTTAAAAATAGGGTCTAGGACTGGGGATATAGCTCAGTTGGTAGAGTACTTGCCTTGCAAGCACAAGGCCCTGGGTTCAATCCCCAGCTCAGCAAAAATAAAAATAAAAATAAATAAATAAATAAATAAATAAATAAATAATAAAAATAGGGTCTAGCTGAGTTACTTAGTGCCTTGCTGAGTTTCTGAGGCTGGCTTTGAACTCGTAATCCTCCTGCCTCAGCCTCCCTAGCTGCTAGGATTACAGGTGTGTGCCCCCCAATTCCACAGCTACTCTTACAACCTTCCCCTTGTGAATGTTTTGGTTGGAGGAAAAAACAAAAACAAAAAAACTCTGGGTCTCTCACTTAGTAGGTTGGCATTTGGTCAGTTTGGGAATTTCATTTTGCTTCTCGAGATTATTTGCAGATATAGGGCCCAAAGGTGCTCAGGTGTCATTTGTAATCTTAGGATAGATATTCATTTCTCTGGCAAACAGTGGATTTTGTTAAATAATAGATACTAACTAGAGACCGCTGGGGCTTTGGTCTCGCGCTCTTTCCGCAGTCAACCGCGTGTCTGTAAGGCCTGGTGGTTCGGGTGGGCGCAGCTCTGCTGAGCAGCCCCGGGCTTTAGCTGATGGGCTTTCTGGCATTTGCAGAGATGAGAAGCAGAGCTGCAGATGGCAGTTTAAAAGTAATGGATGGAACCCCAAAATGAGTAAAGATGGATGCAAGCAGGTCTGGGTGGTTACCAGGAATGAGAAAGCAGAGATGGTGTAATGGCCAGTTACATCCACCTCATGCGCTGTTCAGAAGTTAAGTTGAACTATCGAAGGTATTGGGTATGGACTTAGAAGAAAGTCATGTGAAACCCATCATCTTAAAGTATTGCACTTAAGGATCTTTGTGATGAAATTTCTGTAAATGGTGCAGTCTCAGCCTCAGTTTCTGAACCTGGGAAAGGATCCTCTAGCAGCCACATTGTGGCAGCCACTGTGGACCTGAACCCCAAGTGGAATGTCTCTCATGTGTCTACTGAGTGAGGTAACTGTAAACTGCTTTGCCAAAAGGTTATCTCCCAGTGCTGCCCAGTGGGATCTGCACAGCCCTGCTTCTGCTAATGCCTATGAGTTAAATCTCCCCCAAATAGAATCATTTAAGAATTCTTCGTGTACAACCAGAGAAACGATAGTTGTACACCATTTGTGTACAATGAATCAAAATTTAAAAAAATAAAAGAATTCTTTGGGTTTCATCCTCAGAAATAGCCAAGGGTGGGGGGATAGATACTGACTAGGTTGTTAAGAAAATGTGACCCTTTAACCTTAAGGCTAGCTCATTAATAAAGCTGATACTGGGGCTGCCCTTAATGTTGGAAATCAGCATTCCTTGGTAATATTTCTATTACTGAAGAAAAGGCAGATATATTGTAATGAAGTTTTACCTTTTTTGAGAGAGACAGATCATCAACTTCATTTAGGCAAAATGTTTGTTTATTCTTCATTTAATTTTTGAATTACTAAAATGGCCCATTCTCTTTACCTTACTAACGGATCTAACCCAGCTCCCCTGCTTTTTACCACATCCATTCTCTCCACCTCTTAAGGCTCCTTTCTCTAGCCAATCCCACCACCTGCTCTCAGTAGCAACACACAGACTTCTTATAGGAAAACACTTGTCATAGGTCTCAGAACAACATAAGTCACTGCCAGAGAAAGCAGCCTGTTTTTTCAAAGCTGACAAGAAGGGTGATGCTCTCCATCACAGTGGGCGGGCAAGCAGCCAGGGCCAAGCAATGCCACATCTCAGTGGTTAGCACCTGCAGGCTCAGAGCTGACAGTGCACTGTAATAAGATTCATCTCTGTTCACTTAACTGATGTGGGCTTTATGGTAAATGTTTGCCTGCTTAATTGCTTTGGCAGTCTTGCTGATTGCCTTTCCTGAGGAGTTCTAAAAGATTCCTTTGGGATGGAGGATAAACCTCTTTCAGTGACTTTTAATTTCATTCTTTTCTTGGAGTACTTGAAAACCAGTATATGATCCATATGGCCCATCTCTCCTGTGTATGAACATCAAGGCCACTCCTATCTCATATAAGATCTGTATGGCCCACACTGGACCACTCAGAACTCCTGACAGCCTTCCTTTGTGCACATGAGATCTTTAATCCCTCCTTCTCCACCACTGAGGTATATGTGTAGCTCTTCTAATTTAGCGTGTGGGATCCATATGCCTCTTTTTCTCTAGCTGGTATGGGATCCACAGAATATTTCCCTCCCTCCCAGTCTAGTGTGTGATCTGCTAAAATTTGCCTCTATTTTTTAATTGATAGAAAAAGAAGCCTAAGTTAATTGCTCATTTTTTGACCTTCTACTTTTCCTATACTTAAAACTTAAATGTCTTATAATTAATTGGGCTAATGAGAATGAGATGTACTTAAAATATTTGCATTTTTTTTTCATGCCAGTTTTTTAAAAAGTTTCAAGTCATTCAAGAGATTGAAATGTTTGTCATTAAGATTAAATCACTTCTTGGAATTTCAAGCTGATCTCCACTGCTTTAGAATTCTTTGTAAGATGTATTAGGATTTTCTGTGTCCTGAAGAGGGGCAAAAAATATCTAATACCCATTTTCATATGACCTCTTTTATTCCTTATGTTCTCTAGATGTTTCTGAGAGTGTAGAGGGTTCTTGCTTCTGGAGATAGAAAACCCTGGGCCAAACCAATTCCAAAGGTTTTCATTTTGTAGCCCTAGGAACTCTGTCAGCAGTTTCTGACCTCCACTTGAGACAGGGAAAGGGAATCTGAAACACACAGTAATGGAATCTGTGCATGGTTAGGTAATCTTGTGGATATTGTGTCTTTAGGAAAGTTTTGGAGCTTCTGTTCATTTATTGAAAGAAATATTTAATAAAAAGCAGACATCAAGGGGAGTGTATTAAGTGATGCCTTTTATGGAAATGTAGCTGGTTTATTTTACTTTGGTGGCTCTTTCTTTGTTTTTCTGATACTAGGAATTGAACCCAGGGCTTAATGCATGCTAATTAAAGCACTTGCTCTACCACTGAGCTAATTTCCAGCCATTTGCTTAAATTTTATTTTGAGACAGGGTCTACCTAAGTTACCCAGGCTGGTCTTGAACTTGTGATCTCCTACCTCAGTCTCCTGAGTAGCTGGGACTATAGGTGTGCCCAGCTCACTTTTAGTGGTTCTTTCAATTCCTGTGGTCCATTCTCCCTTTACATTTGTTGGACTGTAGAAACTGAAAAAAATGTTAGACTGGTGTCTAAAGGGGGAAGAAATTCTATTCCTTGTGGCAGTGCAAGAAAGGCTACCTTAGACAAAGTTGCAAAGCTCATAGCATCTTACTTGGCTTAAATCTATGATTTGGCCCATAGTAACTAGAACTTAGCTTATTTTTAACCAGTGTGATGACATGTACCTTTAGTCCCAGCTACTGGGAAAGCTGAGTGGGAGGATCACATGAGTCCAGGATGTTGAGGCCAGCCTAGGCAACAAAGTAAGACACTGTCTCAAAACAATAGAAAAAGAAAGACATTAGCCTATTTTTCAAAGTAGCTCTAACCAATTGCTTAATTTTTAGCAGATGATAAGGAGGAAGCAAACATTGGGCAAAGTCCTACCTCATTGAGGTAGGAAGCCCATACAGCCAAAATGTATAGTCGTGCACACAGGTTCGAAAATTAGGCAGCTTCCTCTCAGGCCATGTTCTTATAAATTTCATATACCTTGACTCTCTCCCATTCCTCTCCAGTATAATGAATTGTGAACCTTCATTCATCTAATGCAGAACCTTTATGAAAATGTAGTGAGTAGGTGAATAACTTACCAGGTATGACATGTGTTTTCCCCCTAGAAATCAGGAGGAACACTGACTCAAATCATTCCTGTGTTAAAATATGAAGGTTCTTAAGATGTCAGTAATCACATTTTGTTCCACTCCCTTCAACTAGAAAATTTGTATGCACAATGAATCAAATTTTCATTCGTAATTTCTTTTTTTTATATACATACAAATCACATACTTTTTTAAACATTTTTTAAGATGTTGACAGACCTTTATTTTTTATTAATTTATATGTGGTGTTGAGAAGTGAACCTAGTGCCTCACACATGCTAGGTAAGGGCTCTACCACTGAGCCACAACCCTAGTCCAAATTCTCTTTAGTAATGTCTTAAGCCAGTTTACAAAATTGGATCATTGGGTAAAACAAGCAACTATGATACACTGGCCAGAAGTAACTCGTTCTTCTGACTGGTTATCCAAATACCCCTATAATAAGGTTTCATTTTTGTGTCTTTGGTCATCAAAAGAGTGGGCACAGTAATAGTAGTGTAATGAGGGGGATAATTGGCATGAAAGGGTTAAGACCTAGGACTTAGGGGATAAATTAGAGGAATACCCTACAGGTCATTTTCAGATTTTTTTTTTCTTTCTTTTTTTTTTTTTTTCTTCTGTACTGGGGATTGAATCCAAGGGTTGCTTTATAACTAAGCTACATCCCCAGTTTTTCTTATTTATTTTTGGTACCAGCGATTGAACTCAGAGGCACTCAACCACTGAGCCACATCCCCAGCCCTATTTTTATTTTATTTCGAGACAGAGTCTCACTGAGTTGCTTAGTGCCTCATTTTTGCTGGGGCTGGCTTTGGACTCCCAATCCTTCTGTATCAACCTCCCAAGCCGCTGCGTATTTATTTATTTATAAATTCTGTCTAAGTTGCTGAGAGTCTTGCTAAATTACTACGGCTGGCCTTGAATTTGTGATCTTCCTGCCTCAACCTCCAGAGCTAAGATTACAGGTGTGTGCCACCACGCCCTACTAGTTACTGAAGTTTTGAATAGATAGTTTCAAAGTGAAAAGGTTAGAAGGAATTCTTATTTGAAGTTTTATTTTGTTAAATGTTAATCAGCAGAGTCTCTGAGGCTTGTAATGCACTGCTGTTAACAGGCATCAAGGGAAATTGCTTTTTTTGTTGTTGAATTGGATGGGCTGAAGATTCATTGGCTTCATGAGGAAGAAAGCTTATTACTGCATGAAATGGGGAGTATGTGAGGCAGTTCTGAAGGTGAAAAGAAATGTTAGTGTAAAATTAAATAATGCAACCTCAGATGAACCATTTAACCACTGCCATATACTATTCAGACATACATTTACCCCTTCTCAGAAACCAGTATGTTTGAAGGTTTCCCCTTCAGTAAAAACAATTATGATTACAATAGCTTTTTGGTCTTAAATCCCCAGACACCTGAGAATATACTCTGTAGTATATTACATAGTATATTATTAAAATTGTCTAAGAAAGGGAAAGCTGCTTTTAAAAAGTTCCTTTAGGGCAAGTTAGATAGAATGTAGGAAAATACAGAGGAAATGCAACCAGATAAAGAAACTGGTACTCAGAGAGAGGTTGGTCTTTTGTCCAAAGCCACACAGCCAATAAGGATCAGGATTTTACCTCAGGCCTATTTCTTTGCTTTTTTCTATTATACATGCAGTGTTGTTCATGAAAGCAACAGTATTTTAACTGAACCTTCAAGGAAAAGTGAGTCTTAGGCTTTTTAGTGATAAAGAGAAATTGCTTTTTTATGTGAAGACAACCTGGTAAACAAAATCAAGACATCTTAGGCTGAATGTCAGGAATCCCAGCTACTCAAGAGGCTGAGGCAGGATTCCATTTGTGTGTGTGCGTGTGTGGTAGAGTGCGGGTTGTATCAGGGATTGAACTCAGGGACACTCAACCACTGGGCCACGTCTCCAGCCCTATTTTGTATTTTATTTAGAGACAGGGTCTCAGTGAGTTGCTTAGCGCCTCGCTATTGCTGAGGCTGACTTTGAACTTTCAATCCTCCTACCTCAGTCTCCCAGGCCACTGGGATTACAGACACGTGCCACCGTACCTGGTGCAGTATTCCAATTTTGAAGCTAGTCTTAACAATCTAAGGTCTGGGGAGATAGCTCACTCAGTAGAGTGCTTGCCTTGTAAGCACAAGCTCTGGGTTCGATCCCTAGCACCAAAAAAAAAAAAAAAAAAAAAGAAAAAAAAAAGAAAGAAAGAAACAATCTAGTGACACCCTATCTCATAATAAAAATAAAAAGGGCTGGTGATTTAGCTCAGTGGTAGAGTGACCCTGGGTTCAATCCTGAGTACTGCAAAAAACTAAAAGGAAAAAACAAATCCAACTTAACATGGTTAGCACCCATTTGAAAATAAAAGACTCTGATGAGGTTGGAACTTAAGACCCAGACTTTTTACCAGGCCTAATCAGATTCTTTAATGTAATTCTGGTAGTCTTCAAGGAATAAGTTTAGGGTGAAATGTTTAAGAATCTTGCCAGTATATGCCATGTTGACTATACCAGTCATGTTTCCTTCTTCCTTGAAATGAGAACTACTAGAAACTCTTTTTCTATAAAGAAGCTTTACCTTTCTCCCCCTTTCTGCCTGCAGAATTTACATAGCAGACTTTACAGACTGCATCCTCCAATATCTCAGGAATGAAATCGTCACTATGTTCTGGGCTTCCAGATGAAACTATTATTTATTTATTGTTTCATAAAAGACCTTTAGATGCCTCTGTCCATAAGAGATCACTAAGATCATGAGAAATTACATCTTTGAAAGATTTGCTTTAGATGTATACTGGTAATGAGAAAGAATCTTCTTCATTTTTCTCCTAAGTTCTATTGCTTACATTTAAAAAAAATTTTTTTTAGTTGTAAATGGACACAATGCCTTTATCTTATTTATTTATTTTTATGTGGTGCTGAGGATCAAACCCAGTGCCTCACACATGCTAGGCAAGTGCTCTACCACTGAACTACAGCCCCAGCCTATTGTTTACATTTTAAAGGAAATATTTCTATTCATACTTGGATCAAGTTGAATATCAACTATCAACTACCCAGCACTTGGGAACAGAGAACGGTTTTGCAGAATCATGAGTCAAGAGAAAAAGTTAAAAATGGACCAAGAAATCTCCAGCCAGTTTTCTACTCAGCCTTGCTATTCCATCTGTCCACTTCATTTTACTTCAGTCGGTGCAAGTGACCCCTCTCTTCAGCAGTCAGAGTTGACAGTAGCATTGGAGGGTGGCCCAGATTCCTGCCTTAAAGGTGCTTTGGACTCAGAGCCATCCCTCACTGTGACTGGTTTTAGCAATTTCCCTTTACTGTGACATTATCTATTGCTTTTTCCCTTCCCCTTCGGGACTTTCAGTAGCATTAGGAGGTTCAGTACCAGTACATAATATAGTCCTCCATTTCTTATTTCATCCTTCCTACCCCAAAAAACGAAGGCTTACTTTTAGAAGACATTAGATATGTTTTAAAAGAAGAAGAACCAGAAAGCTTTCCTTTAGCCCCCTGGTATGACTTTAAAAGAGAAAAACTTCAGTCTTCAGGGACAATTTTGTTCCTTCTTTGGAGGGCTGTTGTTCACTTCTGAACCACCTTATCTCCTGGTATGAGGATAAAATATTGTTTGCTTACTCTGGGAGACTAGCTGATGATCATGGATCTTTTTTTTTTTTTTTTTTTTTTTTAATGTAACTGAACTTCACAATCATCCTGTTAGTGGTTGGGGTTCAGTATCCTCATTCCACAGGTAAGAAAACAGAAGCAGAGGGATTCAGCTGCCCAAGGTCTCCAAGTTCAAGTCTAGTTTCCACTCAAGCCCATCTGAGTCCCAGCTCTGGTCCCTCCAGTGCCTGAGGCTGCCCTTGTGATGGTGTGATACAAAGAAATGGTTCAGAGTTAGGGTCTTCTTTTTTCTGGTGGTGGTGCTGGGGATTGAACCCAGGGCCTTGAACACACAAGGCAAGCACTCTACCAACTGAGCTATATCCTCAGCCCCTGATCATGGATCTTCAGAAGCAAAAGCTTACTTGTGAGACTAGACAGAAACCTTTCTAGACTTTTGTTTATCCTTCTTTCAGTTTTTAAAATCGAATCTCCCAGTGTGCCAGGCATTTTGCTGAAGATCTAGGAATATATTGGTGAGCAAAATAAACTATCCCTGCTCTCATGGAGTTTTTAGTTAGTCCCAATTTGGCTAGAATTTATATTCTGTTTTCCCATTAAGTTCTATCTTCAGTGTCTTTTCCCTTTCCTTAGGCCTTGTTATTTGTATTTTAAGCTCTCTTCCTAATTCTGGATGGTTGACTTTCAGAATAATACGGGCAGCACCAGCAGTTGCTTTAAAAAAAAAAAAAAAAAAAAAAAAAAAAAAGCCAAGAAAGCAAGTCCAGGGTGTTAAAATTAGAACGAATCTTCCTCCCCTATTTCTTTCCCTCTCACCAAGTCTGCCCCCAGCATTCGATTCCAAGAACCAAAAGTTGACATCTTTTGCAAATGCTGAACTTTTTTCCCCCACGCTGGTACTGGGGGAAATATTCTTAAGTTAAATACACTCTTGTACTCCCAGCAACTCAGGAGCTAAGGCACAAAGTTACAATTTCAAGGCCAACCTCAGCAACTTAGTGACACCCCATCTCGAAAATAAAAAATAAAAAGGAACTGGTGTGTAACTCAGTGGTAGAGCACCCCTGGATTATATCCATAGTACCCCAAAATTTGTTAATTTAAATTTTATAAAGAAGTTCCCTTGGTGATTGAATTACCCTAGGATCTGTGAATTCCACATGGAATTGGCTAGGGGAAAGCAGCCTGCTCAAGAACTTCTAGGCTTAAGGAGGCCTTATTCATTCACATATAATACAGTTCACCCATTTAAAGTGTATAATTTTTAAAAGATGCAATCACAAAGTTGTGCATCTATCACCACAATCTAATTATAGAATACTTTGTACCCCCTGAAAGAAACCCTGAATGTATTAACCTCCCCATTCTTTCCCTACCCTCCTTCCCTAAAAAATCTCTGATGTACTTTCCATATCTAAAAATTTCCATGTTGTAAACCATTCCTATAAGTGGAATCATGTAATACATGTGTATCTCTGGTTTCTTTTCATGGTTTCAGGATTTATGCATGTTTTAATATTTTATTCCTTATTGAGGCAGATTAATATTTCTTTTTAACTCTACCATAATTTGTGGGGGTATTTTCCTTCTACTCCTCTTCCTCCCCTCCCCCTCCCCCTCCCCCTCTTCCTCCTCTTCTCCCCCTCCTTCTCTTCCTTCTCCTCCTTCTTGTTTTGGTGGTGCCGAGGATCAAACCCAGGGCCTTCTGCATGGGAGATAAGCACTTTACCACTGAGCTATATCCCCAGCCCCTCATCTTTGTTTTTTATTTTATTATTTTATTTTTCTCATACCATTTTTGTTGATCTACTCCTCGGTTGATGGACATTTGGGTTGTTTCCACATTTTGGCTATTAGGAATAATGCTGCTTTGAGCATTCATGTACAAGGTTTGTGTGTGGACATGTATATTTATTCTTTTGGATGTATTCCTAGGTGTGGACTGGGTCATAAGATAACTGTTTAACATTTGTGGAACTGCTGAGCTGCTTTCCAAAGAAGCTGTATCATTTTACAATTCTACCAGCCATATAGGAAGATTCTAATTTTGCCACATCCTTGCCAACACATACTATCTTTTTGATTATCACTATCCTAGTGGGTGTGAAATTGTATCTTATGGTTTTGATTTGCATTTAAAATCCGTAATGACTAACAATGTTGAGCATCTTTTCACATACATTCAAATCTTTTGCCCCTTTAAGTAGATTACTTACCTTTTTATTACTGAATTGTGAGAATTCTTTAAATATTCTGACTCTAATAATTCCTTATCAGATAATCAATTTGCAAATATTTTCTCCCATTCTGTGGGTTATCTTTTACTTTCTTGATGGTGTTTTTGCCATACAAAATCATTTAAACTCAATGAAGTCCAAATTGATCACTTTTTATTTTGAAGTATTAGTCAGGTTCATTTACTTCTAGGCTGTGGTCATCCCTGCCAGTAGACTCAAACCTCACCCTCTGAGTGAGAAACATATTTGACAAAATATGTTTGGATACAAAATTCTTTCCCACCTTGGATTTAGACTAAGCCTGTATCTTAACAGACAGATATTATGTCGGCTCCTCTTGTTATTCTCTGGAAAAATTAGTTTTCAGAACTCTTCTCCTGACCCATTTCTATCCTGTTTGATTTATTCACTCATTGAATATTTATTGAGTACCAGCTGTGTGCCAGACATTTGACATTGCTTTTCTAGGTTTTTATTATAGTATATATTGTTATATAAATGTTATATATTTGTGTTATGTATCTTGTATAAATATTGTAAGAACGCTTTTGAGATTTAGTCATTCTTTCAGCAAACTTTTTTTTTTCAATACTTTTTTAGGTTTCAGTTGAACCTCGAGGTGCTCTACCACTGAGCTATATCCTCAGCCCTTTTTAATTTTTATTTGGGAACAGGGTCTTGCTAAGTCATCCAGGCTGACCTTGAACTTGCAATCTCTGCCTCAGCTTTTTGAGTAATTGGGCATGTGCTATTGCTCCCAACTTCTTTCAGCAAACATTTATTGTATGCCTACAATGTGTTATTCCCAGGTACTATGCTAAGTGTGATTGTTACCACTTTTTCCTTTGGTGAGATACATGGGTTGCCAAGAATCAGTCAGAATAACAATTGGTCACACCAGTCAGATTATCATTTTCAGGCATGGAGGTGCACACCTGTAGTTCCAGCTACCTGGGATATTGAGAAGGAGGATTACTCAGGAGTTCAAGACCAGCCTAGGCAATGTAATAAGACTCTGTCTGAAAATAAAATAACAAGGCATGATTTTTTTAAGGTTCTGTCTTATACTTTTATTACTTGAATTAGATAAAATGATTCTGTAATTCTTTACTCTCAATAAGCCACGTTAAAAGAAAATATGGATTCTGTTAACCTCTCTCATGCAAACACATTGAAATAAACTTTTTCATTTGGAATAATTTTAGATTTATAGAAAAAATGCAAAGATAGTATACAGAGTTCCTATGTATCCTTAGCCTAGTCTTACTCGTGTTACATAAGCATAGTACATTTATCAACAGAGGAATGCATTGTTACATCACTGTTAACTAAAATTCCATATTTTATTTAGATTTCACCAGTTTATTCAATAATATCCTATTTCTCTGTTCCAGGGTCCAATGCAGGGTACCATGCTATATTTAGTTGTTGTGTCTCCCCAGTGTCCTGTAGTCTGTGACAGTTTCTTAAGTCTTACTTTTCATGACATTCACAGTCTTACAGAGGACTGAGATCCAGTGGAATGTCCCCCACCTGGATTTGTCTAATGTTTTTCTTATGTTTAGATTAGGGTTAAAGCTTTTGGAAAAATGTAACAGTGGTAAAGTGCCCTTCTCATGATATCACAATAGGGGTTACATGATATTTCTCTCATGCTGTTAAGCTTTATCATTTGATTAAGTTAGTATTTGCCAGGTTTCTTCACTGTAACATTACTGTTTTTTTCCTTTTGCTATCCTAAATAAGTCACTAAATCTAGCTCTTCCTTAAGGGTGGAAATTAAACTTCATCTTCTATAGGAGAGAGTATCTACAGGTGTTACTTGAATTGTTATATTAGGAGGATTTGGATTGGTAGAGTTTTTGCCTAGCATTTGCAAGGCCTTGGGCTCAATCCCCAGTACTGAGAGAGAGAGAGAGAGAGATTTGCTTCTTTTACCCATTTACTTTATTATTTATTTATGTCAGTATGAACTCATGTCAAACCTTGATTTAAAACCTATGTTCTTGGGCCTGGGGTTGTGGCTCAGTGGTAGAGCACTTGCCTAGCATGTTCAAGGCACTGGGTTCGATTCTCAGCACTACATATAAATAAATGAATAAAATAAAGGTCCATTAACATCTAAAAAAATTAAAAAAAAAAAAAACTATGTTCTCTCCATTGCACCCAGGCAAGAAATGACAAGAATTTATACCAAGACATTGATTTCAGGAAAATATACTTATTTCAGATTTTAGAAATTTTTGAGGTAGGCTTGAAAAGACTTGGTAACCTTGGAAGTGAGCAAGTGATGGAACAGGAGTGTTTGAAAAATGATAACTTAGATTTTGATTTGAATGACTGGCATTAAAATTTGGGTTGAGCTGAATGTAGTAGTTGCATGCCTCTGATCCCAACTACTCCGGAGTTTAAGGCAGAAGGATCACAGATTTGAGGCCAGTCTCAATAACTTAGTAAGACCCTGTCTCAAAATAAAAAATAAAAAGGACTGTGGATGTAGCTCAGTGGTGGAGCACCTTGGGTTCAGTCCCCAGTAATGACCAAAAAAAAAAAGGAAATTAAAACTATATACTAAAAAGTGTGAACATTACTTGTGGACCTTGATGAAGGTGAGCTACCTCAGAGATTGTGTTTAGCCTACTCAGTGCCTTGTTCTTCCTAGTCAGAACTGAGAAAAACAACTTCCCTTTCTGATTGAAACACAAGGGCCCTCTGGCAGTAGCACCCTTGGTCCTGTTTCTTGTCTGCAGGACTCACATGGTTTTTCTTTGTCTTTGCTTGTTTGGCTGTGGATTTTTCTCCTTCATTTGCCTAGCAGAGATGCTTGATTCTATACTCTAATAAATTATTAAAACCTTCCAATTCAGAATTGTCAATTCACTTCCATTTGTAATCTCATGTTTAGTAAGAAGACAATTACCCTCTGACAATCACTCCCATGATCCTAGTACTCTAAGCCAGAGGGTACTCAATCCTTGTTTTTAACCAGTTTATCCTCTTCTCCCATCTGGTACTATATTAATTTTAATTCTTTGTTTCAGAGCCATCATCAACCACTTTAACCCCAAAATTGAGTCCTATGCTGCTGTGAATCACATATCCCAACTATCCGAGGAGCAGGTAAGCCACTATTCTCCTCAGAGTGACTTAGTTGGTGACCAGAATCAATCAGTTGCCTTCTCTCTGGTAGCAGGGAATTCTGTGACTGAACTTTAAGCAGGAATGGCAAGAGCCAGGCTGTTTGAGAGGAATTAGTACAGGATTGCTTGATAGTACTTAAAATAGCAAGTAATACCTTCTGCATTTGTGCCATCTGTAGGGTTTGTTTAATTACATAGAAGAAATGTAGTTGAAAATTTGGTGAATTATTTTTAAAGGGGGTGATAAATCATTACTTTTTAAGATCTTAGAGTTATTTTTGATTTTTGAAAGTAAAAAATGTGAACCTTGAAATGGATGAAACTGCCAATTAGAAAAACCCTGAGTTCAGCTTAATTTGAAGCTTTTTGGCTCGTTAAAACATGAGCCCTTTTTTGGGACAGATTTTCCTTAGTAATTGAGTTCCCTTTGCCTTGAGCAATTATTTCTGAGCAGGCTTTTTTATGGTATGGACTGAGTTGGAGATGCAGAGAGCTTGTGTTTGCTTTGCTTAAATTTGGCCTGATTTCCCCTTCTCCCAAAGCGCCTGCACTCAGCTCTACATTACATAAAAGTACAGATGGGGCATTAGCATGGCATGGGGTTGAACCTGATGTTTCATTCTGAAACACTTGAGTCCATTTTTAAAAGCAGAAAATAAGACATTTTATTCACATGATTCCCCTTTCTTTCTTCTCATCCTCCTCCCAAGTTGGAGGGACCAGGGTATAGAGTCCAAACCAATAAAAACAACATATATGTTCCTCTTTCCCTTGCTTGCCAATACATCATTATACCCCTTTTCTGAGCTTCTTCCTAATAGGACCAGCCAGCAGCTATGTTATGACGATGTGTTCCAGTGTTCCTAAAAGCTATTCAGTTCACTCATTGAGGCACAAGGCAAGTTTTTTCCTAACAGGCTTTTCCGTATTCCCCCAGTGACTCTTTCCTCAGCCAGATGGATAGGACTCTATTAGTCTGTCAGTTGTTCCCTTTGACATATTTGTTCTCTTTTGTGAGACCAGCTGTGTGAATCCATCCTCACATTTAAAACTCTGTTATAAATGGCTTTCATTTTTCTTTTTTTCCTTTCTGTCTGTAGAGCAGTCCAGAGTCCTTTTCTTTGATGCTGTGCTCTCTGTGAGGTGCTTCCTGATGCTGCTACCTTTTTCTCTTGGACCCACTTGTGTCAGTTTGACTATGTCATTTTTATGCAGAAGGATGCAACACCCTGAATTCTGAAGTGAGAAAAGGGGTGACTTCCCTACATCAGTGAGCTCTGGTTAGTCTAAAAGCTTTTTTTTAAAAAAATAGGAAGACACATTTTCACTGTCAGTGGCGTGCAGCATTTATGCCCCAGCAGCTTGGGAAGGTCAGGCTGAAGTCTTTCTCCAGCAGTAGCAGCCACAGACCAATAATAAGAGCTCATTCTGGTGCATGAGACAATCTGGAAAAGAATGATTAGCAAGCACATGTCCTCACCCTCCTCCAACTTCTTTCAAAGTTAAATGAAGTGATGAAAGTGCCTCTCAAAAAGAGTCCACACGAGCCAGAGATGAAGTGAATCCTGTGGAGAGGAAGAGGACCTACCTATACAAGAATGGGAAAGTAAATCAACTGATTTATTTACCTCGTCAATAAAGAATTACTTGGCTGCTATAATACAAGTTATGGTGCTGGGAGTGGGGATCAGCAGTGAATAAGTATAGTCCTTTCTGTTATGGAGTTTTTGTATATTTATTACCTCTCTATAACAGTCCTTTTCACTTGGGTGGGGAGGGTGACATTGTTCTGGACCCTTTTCAAAACCACCCTCAAAATAGTTGTTGCTTCTGTTCCCTAATTGACTTTTGCAGAGTGCTAAGTGATAGCATCACAGTGTACTTGGTTTTATTCTCAGCACTATCAGATTAGAGGTATTTGAGTGCCTTGCTTATCTCCAACATGTGTTGGAGCACTTCTCTCCCTTCACTTATGAATTAATGCTAATGTCACTTAATGTTAAGAGTATTCACAACTTCTCAAAGAGCTGGCTATGGCACGCAGTAAGGCCCTGCAGCTGTTAGCTGCAGAATGAGTAGGGGAAAAAATTAAGAATTTTATTCCCAGTAGATTTTCTAAAGTACTCCTAAAATAAAACCTAAAGACCATGGATAGGTGTTAACTGGAATTTATAGTACTTAGTTAGCAGACAGTGTAGGGCTTTTTTTCTTAAAAACATATGCCTGCCCGGCCTGCCATTTTCTTCTGGCAAGAGATTTGTTTATTCTTGATTCCTGATGATCCCCAGATACAGTTAGCCTCTGTTCTAAGGCATCAAAAGCCTATACATTTTTGCTGATTAAACAAAGCCTAGTCTCTTACACTGGGCTTTCTTTTCAGACATCCAGAAAAGAGATGACTGTTTTCTGTCAATTTCCATTACTTCATGGAATGCCAGATTTTTTTAAGTGAGTTAATGCCCTCAGTATGACTGGTCACGCATTTTCTAGCATAATAAACTGCAAGCATTTTTATAGTCTATATATGCTGACATTTTATTTGTCTGTAAAGCTTATTCATTTTGACTTCTTTTTTACATGTGCTAAAATATACACAACATGAAATTTACCATTTTTACAAATTTTTAATGTACATTCAGTGACATTAAGTACATTTACACCATTGTGCAGCCATCACTATTCGTTTCTCCAGAACTTTCTCATCCTTCCATAATGAAACTCTGTAGTCATCAAATAATAAACACCCATTCTTCATGACCCTTAACAGGTAACCACTGTTACCGGTAAACAATTTGACTATTCTAGGTATCTTAGTGGAATCATATACTTTGTGACTTATTATTTCTTTTAGTGTATTCAAGTTTCATCCATGTTGTAGCATGTATCAGAATTGAGTTCCTTTTTAAGACTGAATAATAATCCATTCATTGCATTGATGGACATGTAGGTTGTTTCCACCATTTATTTATTTATTTGGGTACTAGGGATTGAATCTAGGGCATTCCACCACTGAACTACATTCCCAGCCCTTTTCATTTCTTTATTATTTTTTTCGATTTTCAGACAGAATCTTTCTCTCTTTTTTTGAATATTTTTCATTGTAGATAGATAAGATACCTTTTTTTTTTTTTAATAAATTTTTATATGGTGCCGAGAATTGAACCCAGTGCCTCACATGTGCTAGGTCAGCACTCTACCTCTGAGCTACAATCCCAGCCTAAGACAGGATCTTTCTGAGTTGCTGAGGTTGACCTCTAACTTGAAATCCTCCTGCCTCAACCTCCTAGCTTTGATTATAGCTTTGATTATAGGCATTCACCACTGTGCATGACTTGTTTACATCTTATAACTTTCCCCCTCCCCCAGTCTCAGGGATTGAATCCACTTGCTAGGCAAGCACTCTACCACTGAGCTATATCCCCAGCCCATCTTCTAGCTATTATGAATAATAATTTTTAAATTTTTGAAGAAGTTCAACTTGCTTTTTTCTTTTGTTGGCTGTGCTTTTGGTGTTGTATCCAAAAAATCATTGCTGAATCCAGGGTCATGAAACTTTTGCCCTATGTTTTTTTCTCAGAATTTAGCTTTTATTCTTATATTTAACTCTTTAATCCATTTTGAGGTTTTTGTTTTGTTTTCTTTTTTGTTTTTTTGTTTTCTTTCATTTTGTTTTTAGTTTTTAGTTTTCTTTTGCAGTGCTGGGGATTGAACACAAGGTCTTGTGCATGCCAGGGCAAGTGCCCTACCACTGAACCATATCCCCAGCCCAATTTTGAGATTTTTTTTTTTTATGGTATTAGGTAAGGGCATTTTGACTTCTGTTTGTATTTGACATATCTTTATGAGAAAAGATTAAGGAAGAGATACAACTTGCTTTTCGAAAAGCTATGAAACTACTCCCAGTTTATCCCCTGAATTTGGCTTGTTTCTAGCACATCTTTTAAAAAGTAGATCTTCAAGTGTTGGTGGTATAGCTCAGTGGTTGAGGGCTGGGCTAGTGTATGAGAGACTCTTGGTTCATTCCTCGGATCAGAACCTCAGAAAGAAAGAAAGAGAGAGAGAGAAAAGAAAGAAAGAAGGAAGGAAGGAAGGAAGGAAGGGAGGAAGGGAGGGAGGGAGGGGAAAAAAGTGTTCTTCAGGCCCCTTTTGCCCACCCTCAATGAAGATTTAGCTCCTTTCTCAGTATGGCTCATTAATAAGTGTCCATCCCTACCTAGTATGCCTCGGTATGCCAGGCAAACCTGATCATCGATGAAGAAGGATTTCTAAAACAATAAAGCTAAGCTAAGACTGGAATATTTGAAATGCATGGCAATTTAAATGGTTCTTCACATAAGGAACTTTGAATCTGATTCCTTCCATTCCCAAGTCTACTTTCTCTCTGGTTCCATTTGTGTTCATCTCCTCTCGATTTACCCTTTTAAGAGGACCACAAGTAGAGCAGCCTTGACTCATCACTCCTGTAAACCTTCCTAAATTCTGATCTCCAGTCCCTCCCTCACCAGTGATCTACACCCTGAATTTATTCCCAAAGGAGGATAGTTGAGTCACACAACTTGTGTTTCTTGGATAAATTCCAGGGATCATTTTGTCTGTACTAAAGAGATGTACATGAAAGGTATTTAAGGGAAACTCTTGATACCAGGCTAAATCTTGGGTTGAGATGCTTTGAGTATATCCTATCTTGATATAAGGCAATGCTCTCTTGCCAGCAGAGTCCTAAAATAGAAGAGCCCTTTGGGGACATTCTCCTTCCTATCCTGACTTACTCTAACCTCATAAATATTCCTTCTCTATTCTGCCTTTCCAGTTAGGAAAAATATTTTCAGTTATTGTTGGTTATATCATATTAGTGGTGGGTCTGCACTCAAGATCAGCCATGAAAATTTCTTGGAATGATGTTTACTCACAGATAGTTCTTAACCTAAAGTCCAAAAATAAACAGTTTTTAGAAAGTGTGTACTCCAAAATTGTGTGTAAAATTATGCATATGTCACCATCTTCATCATCTTCATTGTTGTGATCATCATTGTCTTCTTGTTCGTCTTCCTCTTCTAAGATTCTCATCTGGTCTTTGACTACCCTTTCCAACATTTTTTTATTATTTTTTTAAATTTTGGGGGTACTGGGGATTGAACTCAGGGGCACTTGACCACTGAGCCACATCCCCAGCCCCTATTTTGTGTTTTATTTAGAGACAGGGTCTCACTGAATTGCTTAGCAACTTGCTTTTGCTGAGGCTGGCTTGAACTCATAATCCTCCTGCCTCAGCCTCCCTAGCCACTGGGATTACTGGTGTGTGCCACCATGAGCAACTTCCTTCTAACATTTTTAAGATTCATTAGCTTAGCCACTTTGAATAATACCTCATACTTTCCTTACTCCAAAGTCATCAGACCATTGAGGATCTCAAGCTCCCTGTAAGCTTCACTATTTGCTTTGGTTTACAAACGCTTATGACATGTTGATTTATATCAGCTCTCATTTCCTTATAGGCAATAGAAGGCTTCATAATAGACCTTACAGAAGATTCTGTAGAGTCCTGAATGTCTACAGGACATAGTAACAGGTTAGGATTCAAAACAAAATCTTCCTTGAGTACCTGATTCCTTTCAGTCTCATTCATGACCAGTTTATTGCCTTTGAAATGTCCCACTGGAAAGCAAGTAAATTACTGGTTCACTCTTGCTCTATCAGCCTTCATTTAGCTATCAGTATATTAGCAAATGCTCTGGACCTGTGATTGCATTAGGCATTTGAAGGATACAAAATTATGATAAAGGGCCTTTGCTCTCAAAGGACAGTATGGTACAAGAGATGGTTTTAAAATGTTGTTATTGTCAGATGTCAGGTTCTAGCAGTGGGATGTGTTCCTGTTAGAGAAAGATCTCTAGTTGCAGTGGTCAGAAAAGGCCACATAGAGAAGGCAAAAACTGAGCTTGATTGGATAAATGAAGAGGCATAAATTGTAAATGTACCTAAAACTAGAATCTGAAAAGCAGAGTACTAATAGAGAAGAGTTCCAGAGTTCTTGCAAGTAATTTCTTTGAATCACAAAACATCCAGAGGTTGGATAACTTAGAAATGCAAGTCAGTCATTTAATCACATCCTATGTAATCCCTAATGCTCTGTCATCCCTTCCTAATTGTTCTGCCTTTGATTCAATCACAAGCATTTATTAAGGGCCTAGCCTGAGCCAACCTCATTGCTAGGCAAGTGATGAGACCTAATAGGCAAACTTGCTTTTTAAATTGTGGTTAAACACACACACACACAAATACACATCAAAATTTACCATCCGAACCATTTTTTGCTGTATAGTAGGCTTACAGCATGCATATTGTTGTGCCATAGCTCTGTGGAACTTTTCTATCCTGCAGAACTGAAACCCTATATTCACTGAATAATTCCCTTTCCCCACTCCTTTTTCTGCCCTGGCAACCACTACTTCACTTTCTAAGAGTGGGCAAACCTATCTTGAAGCTGGTTTTCCTTTCAACTCAGTGACCCAGGAGCTTGCTAAAACTTTTCTACATACAAATTTAGTGATATTTTTGTGAAGATCAAGACAATGTTCTGCTGGTAACTACCCCCACCCAGTATGCCATAGGACCATAGGATAGTACAACCAGATTCCCAAGTTTTCTACATAAGGAATTTTGATGGGGTTTTTATTTCCCTTTAAGTTTCCACCCTCACTAGAATTTGCATTTTGGATACAGAGGAGTCCTGTTGTATATCGAAGGGCATATCTTCATAAGTATTATGACAAAGCAGAATATTTTTGAAAGCTGCTAAGTATTATTTATTTCTACCTATTAGTAATCTTTCTAAATCTTTTTTATTTTCTCCTGATCCTGAGAGCCATTACAAATCAATGCTGGGTGTTTGGAGTCTAAATGAAGCCTCACTTTATTTTCTTAAGAAGTGTGAGATACTAATGAGGGGAAAGTCCTAGTTTGTGAAGCACAACATTGTTAGGGGTCCTGGGTGGCATTCATTATTGTAGAAAGAATGCACAGAGATCTTGGGGGCAAATCCTAAGAGCTTAAAGCCTTTCGAGGAGGTTAGGGACGTAGCTCAGTGGTAGAGTGCTTGCCTAGCATGGATGAAGCCCTGGTTTTCATCCTCAGTACCATACACACAGACAGAAAAGTTTTATGAAGAAAAGTGAGGCTGAGGCTGAGGCTTTAAGAGTCGTTAACCCTTGGTGTATTAATAAATGTTTAACAAGCACTAGGAAGGGTGAGTGGTAGGAGGGGGTCTAATGGGTAGTGTTAGGTGTGCATGTTCCCACTGTGGCTAATGTGAAGCCAGCTGGCTCTCACATTGAGGCAGTTCTCATAGACCAAGCCTGTGTGAGCCAGTTCCAGCACACCACTTGTTAAGGAAGGCTGAGAGAAGGGCTGTGACACTGTGTGGCAGGGTGTTCTGAGCACAAAGTGAATGTAGTTCACTTTCTCTGCTGGAGTCACCTCTAGAAAAATTCTCTCCAGGGCAGCCCTGGATCTTAGACAGGATAATTGAGGCCTGTGAGCAACCCACTCTTCGAGCCCCTGTCATGTTTTCTCATTTTAGAACAGTGCCCTAACCATCATGTAGGACTGCCTTAGAAGAGACATGTGCTAGAGAGCAGAGATTTAAAGACTCCCATGATAGCTGTAACTCAATTTCCTGTCCTTGGCATCATGTTTTTTGACAAGTCTGTGGTCTTGAACTGTCTGTCTGTAGCCATGAATGATAGTTGCTCTGGGAACACTGATTGAGTACTAACACATGACACAAGTGTTAACTATATATATGATCCTGCCCCCTGCCTTCTTTGTTGCATTTGTTTAGATTCTGGCATTTCTTTCTTTTTTATTTTATTTTTTTTCATGGTACTGGGAATGAAATTTAGGGGTGCTCCACCACCGAGCTACATCCCCAGCCCTTTAATTTTTTGAGACAGGGTCTTACTAAGTGTCCGGCTGGCCTCAAACTTGCAATCCACCTACCTTAGGCTTCAGAGTAGCTGCTGTTACAGGCATGTGCCACTGCAATGGGCAATTTCAGTTGATCTGTTGGGCAGGAAAAATGAAATTGTCATGAGTTGTTTGTTTACTGGATTCACTGAAGCAAGAAAGAAATAATGTCAGAGATGGGGGTGTTTTTCTATAAGTTACTTATCCTTCCTAATCAACTTTAGGTTATATCAGCATCTTGAGATATAAGAGGGTCAGCTGATTTATGTGCTGTTAGGTTGACCACTCTTACTTAGACAAAGTTGGTGCACCATCAGGGGTCTTAGGGGAGAGAGTATCTTGGATTTGGAATGACGCAAATAAATGAAACAACTCATAATTATGAAATTGGCAATTTTATATGATTTATTCACTTAATTCTTACATCAACTATTTGGGATAGGTGTAGTTATCATTTTATAGCTGAGAACTCTAAGTAGGCTAAATAATTTGTTCAAGGTCACACAGCCATTAATATTAAAATAATGCGGACCTCAGTCTATCTGACTCCAAAGTCCATTTCGTCAGGCAGGGACATGTGTGACAACCTGAATCTGTCAAATATTCTGAAGGAAGAGGTAAGTCAAAAAAACAGAAAGAGAAGCAGAGAGAGAAGATAACAGGGCTTATTCCTGGGGGATGGGGAAAGGTCCTGGATTGAGAAAGGCCCATTTACTTGAGAACAGAAAGTACCAAAACAGGCTTAGAGAGTTTGCCTGCCAACTGGGCAGAAATGCCTGAGAAGAGAATCCTGGCATCGTATGATGTTTACAAATGAGAGAATAGTCTTTTTATCTTAACCAAATGTCCCAGGAAGGTCATTGTGAGAAGTAAAGCTTTTCCTGCACACCAAAGAGATATGGTGACTTTTTTCTTTCTAAGTTTTTACTTTACATCTTGAGATGACTCAAGATCTAAAAGACACTGGATTTTAATTGTTTTTAAAATAGTAGGCCCATTTTATTCAAGAAGCAAAAACTCTCAGTGTCTCACTGTCAAGCAGGATGAATACAGAGGTCACTAGTGGAGAAGAGGTCAGCTTATTATTCATCTCTGTCATTGTCAGCATTTTCTCCAATTAGGTAGGAGTTTTGAAATAATTGTCACATGAACTTCTGATCTTCAGCCAGGCAACTGTGAAGTTTCATTGGCAGTACATAGGAAGAACAGTGTTGAAACTAGTAGGAATTCCAGTTGGTACTTTTCAGCTTTTGAAGAGGTTACAGGAGATGGCAGTCCGTGCTTTCTTGCTTAGACCTTTTGTTCCTGTTAGATAGGTGTATTCAAGTAGGACTTCCCTCTTCAGTTTGTTTTTTAGCCACCTCTTTCCTTCCAGTAGATCTTTGGAAAGTTTGTTTTATTTCCACTACAACCTCTTCTCAAAAAGTGGCTCAAAACTCTTTTAAGATGTGCTTGCAAGAGCATGGTTTGCTGTCTGTGGCAATATCAGAGGCTAGAAGTATTACTGTGCAAACTTTTATCTCTGTTATAAGCTATGTGGAAATGTTTTTGCTAAGTAACATAATAGCATTTTGACTTTTCATAGTGATCCTACTTGAAAGATGTTCCAGTCTTGAAAATGACTGACCCAGCTAGAAATGAAGCTATTCATAGCCCACAAATGGGATCTCTGTTAAGGATTCTGTTGTTGGGGAGGGATAGCTAAGTGAGGACTGGAGAGGAGGCAGAGACCTCATGTTGAGTAACCAGTGAGTTAAGATCAGAGATAGTGTTTCTACTCTCCCTCTCTGAGATGTGATATGTTTCCAAGGAAAGAAACCTCAGGTGGTGCAAAGACATTAGCCTCTTGATTGGAGCTGGGTCAGAGAAGGAAAGGGTCTGATAGAAATCTGTATGTGTTGTGTTTCTATATCCCTGTTACCTTGGTTGCCATTTAGTGTGATTGGATGCCTTGCTCGTACAGGGCCCAGTGTGTGTTGGATCGTAATTATTGTAAAGAAAAACTTCACCAAGGGGTGTCTAGGGCTTCAACCAAATAAAGTCAGGGAGGTGGGGTGACTGCCCAGGGAAATTAAAGAAAGTCACTGTCACTACTCCTTGAACCAACTAATCACCCACTGTGAGGTTCATTATC
Organism: Sciurus carolinensis; assembly: GCF_902686445.1. NCBI lineage: Eukaryota > Metazoa > Chordata > Mammalia > Rodentia > Sciuridae > Sciurus > Sciurus carolinensis. The sequence goes on along the minus strand of NC_062217.1, from coordinate 150,452,542 downwards.
TGGTCTACCTTAGCTGAAGGGCAAAGCTAGCCTAGATCAATAAATCTCAGGACAATAGAGAGCTCTCTGATAGGAGGCCTGAAAGACATGGATGGACTGAGAGAACTGGCCGGCTTAAATTGGTTCTGAAATTGGGTTTGGTCCTGAAGTATAAGAGATGAAAATAGAAAGAGCAAAGAAAACTCTCTCTCTCTCTCTCTCTCTCTCGCTCTCTCTCTCTCTTTCTCTCTCTCTCTCTCTCTCTCTCTCTCTCTCTCTCTCTCACACACACACACACACACACACTTCTGTCATGGGACGGGTTGTGATTCAGTGATAGAATGTGTGCCTAGTGTGTGTGAAGCAGTGGGTTGATTCTCAGCACCACATATAAATAAATGAATAAAATAAAGGTCTATCAACAACTAAAAAAAAAATTAAAAAAAAAAAAAAAGCAAGTCATCACCTGGTATGGCCACATATACCTATAATCCCAGCTACTCAGGAAGCTGAGACAGGAGAATTACAAGTTCAAGGCCAGCCTTCAAAATAAATTTTTTTAAAAGTTTTTAGATGTTGATAGACATTTATTTTATTTGTTTATTTATATGTGGTGCTAAGAGTCGAACCCAGTGCCTCACTCATGCTAGGCAAGTGCTCTACCTCTGAGCCACAACTCCAGCCCATCAAAATAAAATTTTAAAAGGGACTGTGTATATGACTCAGTGGTAGAGCACCATGAATTCAGTCCTTAGTACTGTGGAAAAATAAGGGGGGAAGGTCACTGGGGGTGTATCTTAGTGATAGCCCACTTGCCTAACATGCATGTGCCCCTAGTTTTAATCACCAATAACAGATCATCCTTTTGGAACCTGAGGTTTAATGTTTACCTTTGGATCATTGTTTCCAATTATTTTGGGTGGTGAAAGATTCAGGTTACCTAGGATAGGAAGTCACTGTAAGCATCCAGTGGAGGGGAGGAATCCTCACTCGGTGGGAGTCTGTGGTTTTGTTACAGGTTGCTATTTATTCTACTACTTGTGCTGTTGGCTGTATTCTTTTGTTTTTTGTTTTGTTTTTTTGTTGATGGTGGGGGATTGAACCCAGGAGTGCTTAACCACTTAGCCATACCCCCAAACCTTTTGTCTTTTATTTTAAGAGAGGGTCTCACTACAGTGCTGAGGCTGACCTTGATCCCGAGACTTCCTGTCTCAGCTTCCTGAGCTGCTGGAATTACAGGTGTGCACCAGCATGCCCGACTGCTGTATTCTTTTGATGGTTTTTTGTTTGTTTGTTTGTTTTTTAAGTCACATTGAGCTAATGTATTCTGAAAAAGAACCAGTTCTACTGGGCGCCACACCTGTAATCCCAGCAATTCAGGAGGCTGAGGCAGGAGGATTGCAATTTTGAAGCCAGTCTTGGCAATTTAGTGAGACCATTTCTCAAAATAAAGACTGGGGATGTAGCTCAGTGGTAGAGCACCCCTGGATTCATCTCCAGTACCAAAAGAAAAAAAGAAAAAGAAAAGAAAGAAGGAAAAAAGGAAGAAAGAACTGTTCCGACCCCGAAATGAGCTTACAGGACCTGCTTTGGCCTAAGAACTTATTGCTTCTGTGTCCTTAGTGAAGTTAAGACAGGGAATGAGTACTAACTGGGCTTTATGTTCCCTAGATTTCTTTTCTTCTGTACAAAAGTACCAAAGTACCTACTATGCCAAACCAGGAGCTATAAAAATGCAAAAGCTGTACTTTTCCTTGAGGACTTGACAGTATACATTATCACTATCACTACTTTCTTGTTAGACCTTTGCCTGTGTGTGCTCTTGTAGATCTCGCTCACCTGGTATATTTGGAGTGATTGCATTAGCCCCACCTGATCAGCCTAAGGAGGACAAATAAACCTCCTTTTTCTCCTTTGACCCTCCAGTGAAATATTGTCTCATTACAAATCCACAAACAATTGTCTGATGACCTTTATTTACAATGTGTTTCCTCTAGGACAGCCATTATTATCTCATATTAATCTTTCGTCCTTGCCTCCATTTCATGAAGAAGGAAAAAGCCGAATTATCATTATGTAAAATTAGCAAAGGCAGGAATCCCTGGGCTTCACAAATGACTAAATTTATCAGAAGGTCTAGATATTACACCACTAAAAAAATGTTCATGTGACCACCATGTATGGTGGTACATATAATCCTAGCAACTCGAGGTTGAGGCAGGAGGATCATACATTTGATACCAGCCTGAGCAATTTAGTGAGACCCTATATTAAAATAAAATTTAGAAAAGGAATGGGATGTAATCTAGGGCCTGCCTAGCATGTGCAAGACCCTGGGTCCAATTCCTAGTACCAAAGTAAATAAACTAATGAATGATTTTATGATATGTAAATTATGCCTCAAAAAACATGCTAAAAGGAAAAAACCTGCCAAACTATTTTCAAAAGTGATTATACCATTTTTCATTCTACCCAATAACATAAGGTTTCCAACTACTTCATATCCTTGCCATACTTGGAATTTTGAGTTTTAATTTTAGTCATCCTAGTGGGCATGTAGTACATTATTTATGGTTTGTTTTGTTTTGTTTTTGGTACCCGGGATTGAACCCAGGGGTACTCAATCACTGAGCCACATCCTCAACCCTTTTTTATTTTTATTTAAAGACAGGGTCTTGCTGAGTTGCTTCAGGCCTTGCTAAATTGCTGAGGCTGGATTTGAACTTGGAATCCTCCTGCCTCAGCCTCCTAAGCTGCTGGGATTACAGATGTGGGCTGCTGCACCTGGCCATTACAGTTTTTTATTATTTTATTTATTTCTTTCAACCACGGAACGACATCCTCAGTCCTTTTTTATATTTTATTTAGAGACTGGGTCTTACTAAATTGTGGAAGTTGTCTTTGAACCTATGGATCCTCCCACATCAGCCTCCCAGGCCGTTGGGATTATAGGTATCCACTACTGCTCCCAGCTATTATTCATTTTAATTGGCATAATGACTAGTAAACTAAAGCCGCTTTTTGTATACGTGGCCATTATATATCTTCTTTTGAAGACATGGAGTATCTGAAGTGTCCAGACCATTTATCTATTTTTGAAATTTAGTTATTTCTTTTTTATTATTATTTATGAGTTTTTATGTATTGTGGATACAGGTTCTTTGCTGTATATGTTGTAATGCAGATATGTTCTCCCAGTCAAGAACTTTCATTTGCATCTTCTTCATGATGTATTTCAAAAACCAGACTTTTTTTTTTCCCTGTGCTAAAGATTGAACCCAGGGACCCTTAACCACTGAGCTACATCCCCAGCCCTATTTAATTGTTTTATTTTGAGACAGGGTCTCTCTCAGTTGCCAAGGCTGGCTTTAAACTTATGATCCTTCTGCCACCTGATTCGCTGGGATTAAAAGTGTACACTACTGCGCCTGGTCTTTTTCTAACTTCTTAAAGTAGAAACTTGGGTCATTGATTTGAGATCTCATTTTCTAATATAAAAATTTACTGCTGTAAATTTCCATATTAACAACATCATATGTTTTAGTATGTTCTGTTTTCATTTTCATTCAGTTCAAAATATGTTTTCTTTCTCTTGTGATATTTAGAAATCTGTTTTATTTCCTTGTTTGTTAGGTTCCAGATATATTTATCTTACTAATTTCCTTTTTGTTTTGGTATTAGGGATTAAACCCAGAAGTGCTTTTACCACTACGCTACATCCTAGCTCTTTTTATTTTTTCTTGAGAGACAGGGTCTCACTAAGTTACTTAGAACCTCAATAAATTGCTGAGACTGGCTTTAAACTTTCGGTCCTCCTGCCTCACTCTCTCAAGCCACTGGGATTAGTTATATGCCAACACACCTGGCTCTCTTACTGATTTATTTAATACCCTGGGGATCAGAAAATATACTTGATGTTTTTAAAAAACTTATTGAGATTTGGTTTCTGGTTCAGCATACAGTATCTGGTTGAATTTTCTATGTATACTTGTAAAGAATTGTTTTGCTATTGTTGAGTAGACTTTCTATAAATGCCTTTTAGGTCAAGTTAGGTTGGTAGTGTTTAAATCTCTCTACTGATTTTCTGTCAACTTGTTCTATCACTTACTGAGAATAGTATTTGAAACCTTTAGCTATAATTGTAGATTTTTCTTTTTCTTCTTTTGGTTTGTCAATTTGTTTCACTCAGAGTTCTGAAACTCACATAAATACAAGGTACAGATACATATAGGCTTGATATGTCTGTATAATGAATTGACTCAATTATTAATAAATTTCACTCTTTATGCCTGATACTATTCCTTATTTTGCCTCCTTTGTCAGAAATTGATATAGCAATATTACTTCCTTTTTGTTTTTGTTGTTGCTGCAATAATGGGGATCAAACCCAGGGTCTTAAGACTACTATGCTTGTACTCTACCACTGAACTATATATAGCTTCTGAGCTATGTCCCCAGCCCCTCCTACTGTGTTTTAATTAGTATTTGTGTAGCATAACTCTTTTTTTTTTTTTTTTTTTTTTTTTTTTTTTTAGTTATACATGACAGTACAATGTATTTTGGTATGGTATACATACTAGAGTATAATTTATTCTATTTAGGTTCCAATTCTTGTGGAATTGATGTACATGATGTGAGTTACTGATTCTTTTTCCATATTTTTACTTTCAACTTTATGTTTATATTTTATATGGACTAATTTGGTTTATTTTTGTGGATTACTTTTAGATAGCTCATAGTAATGTCTTCATTTGGGAGGCTGAAGCAGGAAGATCACAAGTTCAAGGCCAGCCTCAGCAACTTAGTGAGACTAAGTTATTAATAACTTAGGGCTGCAGATGTAGTTCAGTGGTAGACCAACACTGGGTTCAATCTCCACTATCTTTAAAAAAAAAAAAAAAAAAAAGTAGAATCTTATTAATCCAGTCTGACAATCTCTGCTTTTTTCTTTTCCTTTTTTTGGAAATGCCAGAGATTGAACTCAGGGGCACTCAACCACTGAGCCACATCCCCAGTCCCCAGCCCTATTTTGTATTTTATTTAGATATAGGCTCTCATGTAGTTGCTTAGCACCTCACTTTTGCTGAGGTTGTCTTTGAATCTTCCTGCCTCAGCCTCCCAAGCAGCTGAGATTACAGTCATGCACCACCACACCCTGCAATCTATACTTTTTAATTGGAGTGTTACACTTAATTTATTTACAATATAACTGAGTTAAAATTGACCCTCCCACTTTTTTCCCTATTTCTCCTGTATTTCTCATTGATTTTTTGTGGGTTTTTTTTTTTTTTTTTCTTAAATGATTTCCATTTTATGTCCACTCTCTTTTTTTAATTATACTTCTTCATTTTATTTTTTTAGTTACTGCTCTAGGGTTTATAGTATACTTTTTTTTTCTTCTTCTTCAGTACTAGGAATTGGACTCACAGTCTTGCACATGCTTGGTAAGCATTCTACCACTGAGCTACATACATCCAGCTCTTTTTAAAATTTTCTTGTTGCTGTTTGACCTGATTGAATTAGGCTCTACATGTATGTAGTCCCTTATTTACCAACAGCTCCAAGGGAAACACAGTGCAAAATTCAGAAAGTTTTTCTCTGCTTATCTGCCTCCTCTCTGATTATCTGTGTCACAGATTTCAGCTTGCCCTCTCTCCAAACTCTGTATGCCTCTCTAACCCAGCCAAACCTTCATACTTACCTTGTTTTCTTTTTCTCAGAATTTCTGTCCTGTACTGTCTGCTGTCTAGTGTCTAAAAACAATTGGTTTGTTCCTGGTTTTCAATTACTCCAGTATGACTGCAAGTGGAACTCCTGAACTATTTTAAAGTATTATAATATTCTCTGAATTACCAGCTGAATTTTTTAAAATTTCACACTTTTAGAGAACTGGCCCTTGTGTTAACTATTTATTTTGTCTTTTCCTACTTTGTTCTCTTTCTTCCTCTTTTTCTAGTTTCTACTAGAGAAAATATTGAATGTATATTAGAAACTATACACACACATGTACACAGTAGTGAGTTGGTTTTTTTTTTCTTTTTTTTTTTTTTTTTTTTGCGATGCTGGGGATTGAACCCAGGGCCTTGTGCATGCCAGGCAAGCACTCTACCAACTGAGCTCTCTCACCAGCCCAGTAGTGAGTATTTTTATATTTTATTTTAAGACATGACCTCACTAAATTACCCAGTCTGACTTTGAACTTGCAGTCATCCTGCCTCTGAGTAGCTTGAGATTATATGTGTGTGTCACCATGCCCAGCTATTTTTTTAAAAATATTTTTAGTTATAGGTGGACACAATACCTTTATTTTATTTTTATGTGGTGCTGAAGATCTAACCTAGGGTCTCACGCATGCTAGGCAAGCACTCTACCATTGAGCCACAAACCCAGACCCCAGCTATTTTTATATATTTTAAAAGGTAATTCACTAAAAAATATTTCCTTTTCCCACTTTTTCCTTCTATTATTGGACCCAAGTTCCATCCTTTTTTTGGGGGGGAGGGGTTCTGGGGATCGAACCCAGGACCTTGTGCTTACAAGGCAAGCACTCTACTGACTGAGCTATCTCCCCAGCCTCCCAAGTTCCATCCTTAGCATTGATTATTTTAAAAGGCTTGACCCTCCAGTCTTTCAAAACAGCAAGGGGAGCACCAGGCATGATGACATCTGCCTGTAATCCCAGTGATTCAGGAGTCTGAGGCAGGAGGATTCCAAGTTCAAGGCCGACCTCAGGAACTTAATGAGACCCTGTCTCAAAATAAATAATAATAAAATTGACCAGGGATGTAGCTCGGTGGTAGAGCACCCCTAGGTCCCTGGGTTTAACCCCAGTACAAAAAAAACATTTTTTCCCAAAGATAATTGAAAAATAGTCTCTACTGTTCTGTCCTTTCAACTGTCACTTTTTTCTTTTCTTGGTACTTGGGACTGAATTCAGGGGTATTTTACTACTGAGTTACTCCCCCAACCCGTTTTACTTTTTGTTTCAAAACAGGGTTATGAAGTTTCTTAGGGCCACAGTAAGTTGCTGAGGCTTACGATCTACCTGTCTCAGCCTCCCAAGTCTCTGGGATTAGAGACATGTGCCACCACTCACTATGCCTCTTTTAGGCCATGTCCATGAGGACATGACCAAGCGTTGTGCTGTATAAGAGAAGAGTAAGAAGACAGCATCTAAAGGCAGTTAATAATCTCCTCTGGGTACTAGTGAGTCTTGGAGCTCACAGATCTAATTGTTTCTTTTTGTCTTCTGAGATGCAAATCTTTTGGTTGCTATGTGTGTACAAGTGCTAAAAATAGCTTAGCAAGACTTTGAACCTGCTTGCTGAAAGATCACCATGTGTGTCTGCTTAGATTGTTTTGGACAGTTATCTAATGAATATACTGCAAAGTTGAGCTGAATTTAAGCTGTTAAAATTTGTCTCTAAATTGAACCCACCTCAGAAGGGAGTTTCAGAATGCATCAAACCTTATTTCTGAGAAAGTGAATCAATAGTTTGTGTATTCGGGGAGTTAAGTGACATTCTTTCCCATCTTTTGTTCATCCTTTGTACAAGACTTTTTTATTTTTTTTTCCCAGTGTCAGGATTTAGCCCAATCTGTCCTTCAGGTGATTGGCCCTGATGGTCCTTCTTACACCTGTCTCAAAGGTCCTGCTATATTAAGTGGAGAATTTCGCACTAGATTTACTTTCCACAGTAGTAGTATAAAGTGGAAGAGGTAGACAAGAGACCTTGGCTTCCTTATTTGTCCCTGTCTTAAGAGTTGTGGCACTATTTCATCCTAGCAGCCCATTCACTGGTCAGTTATGCAGCTGACTTGCAAACCATGTGTAGTGCTGCTGGTGTGCTTACATCTTTCATGCCTATTGATGGTGATTTATTTTCACTCCCCCAATCACCCTGTTCATGGTGATTTATATTGCTTCATAAAGGCAATATTTGACTCTGAGTACTTAGAGATCTGTCAGGGTGCTGAGAACAGTGCTGAGTGTTAGACTGTCAGGGTCTAATTCTAATCTTACCATGTGACCTTGATGAGAGATTCCTTTCCTTTTTGGTTGACCCTGTGTTACTGAATTAGTCCACAATGTTAAGTGTTTACTCCTTCTTAGGACTCTGTTAGGCATTATGAAAAATCTATAATGTAACACTGGGTCCTTTCCTTTAGGGTGATAAGCATCTAACTATGACAAATTTCAGTGAGGAAATCAGTAGTAGTAGTTTCTCCAGAAGAGAGTCTGCCTACACCTGCTAATACACAAGCTCTAAGGTAGTAGGTTCTTTTCTCCACAGTAAATCCCTCAATGGAAAGCCTGTAGAATACAGATTTCCTTCAGAAAGGAGGTGGGAGAGTTTGTTTGTTTGTGGCAGGGGTTGACCGAGAAGCTATAGAAATAGACCAGTTTTCCCAATTTCAGGTCCTAAAAAAATAGTCATGGGGTCATATCAGGGTGAAAGAAAATAATAATAGTAACAGCTACAGTTCTTAAACGCTTTCTGTGTATCAAGCACTACACTTAGCACCTTGTGTTCATTGCTTAGTTTAGTCCTCAGGACCAACTCTATATGATTTAAAATATTGTTATTCCCATTTTTAAAGATAAGGAAACAGACTTACCCAGCTACAACCTGCTGGTAAGTGGTGAAGATGGGATATAAGTCCAGGCAGAGTAGCTCTTAAACTGTACTTTTTTCCTCCTCCACCCTCTCTTCCTCCCTTCCTCCTTTCCTTCCTTCCTTCCTTTCTTTCTGGAACTCAAGGACACTTTACTACTAAGCTACATTCCCAGTTCTTTTTATTTTGTATTTTGAAGTGGAATTTCACTAAGTTATGAGGGTCTCATTAAGTTGCCCAGGCTGACCTCAGATTTGCAATCCTCCTGCCTCGGCCTCACAAGTCATTGGGATTATAGGCATGTGTCACCACACCTAGCTAGATCCATACTCTTAACCACTATGCTTTCTTGGAAATACTAGCTATTGGGTGAAACTCTTATTTCTGCACCCAGATACAACTAGACCCAGTAGCCAGGGTCTTGCTTACAGAACATCTTTGCAGTGCTTCTTATTTAGCTATAGTCCTGAATTTGGAATAGTAAATATGGATTATGGAAAAAACAATTGGCTTTTTGCTTCTCTGTGATCAGAATTCCTCTTCCAAGCTGTCTGGCACCTGACTACCACTTAATTTAGTTGCAATAATACCACTGAGAGGCTGTCCTTAGGCTGGTGAAATTGCAAGGTTAGATACAGTCCTTTATTGCTTTCTGTGAGAAAAGAGGGTTGTTCTCATTGCGAGACATATAACCACTTCTGGGGAAGGTCCGGATTTAGGAAAGTAGAGGAAGGGTGGGAGGCTCAATTCAGTATTTTCAGAGGAAATAAAAGATCAGACCTTCTATTTTTCTTTCAGTCTCTTGCAAAAGTATAGACTAGTTCAGCCCTATAACAAATTCAGAGAAGTAATGACCCTAAGTAGGTCATTCTCATTTTTATAGGAAAAAAGGTATCTTCCTTTAAGTTGGAGGAAGTTTACTGGGTATTAAAAGAAAAAAGACTATCTTTCCTTGCTAAGAAATTGTGGATATATTTGACTTGTTATATTGTTTCTCTGCAGATAATTAGAAAACCTCAGTGCATTTACCATAAAAACTGCCTGCAGCTACTTGGACCTTCCTCTTTTTTCTAGCAGTTCATTTGGCTGCAGGCTAGTGGATTAGCCACTGACAATTTGTGAAGACCTATTGTGTACTCAGCACTGTTTCTTTTAGAGATGGGACATTATGCTATGACCAAGAGGTCAAAGTAGTGAATATTTGGGGGGCGTGGGCTAGAGAGCAATCTTGAATATTCAGACCTTATTTGTATGGGTGCCGGGATAGTTACATCCCAAATCCTGAACCATTATAAGGAAAGAAATTTCCCAACTTGCCTTAGATCAGATTCTTTCATTATGTCTCTGTCATCACTTGTAGAACATGCAGTATCTGCTTAGGCCCCTCTAACTGTTAGGAGAGAGAAGCAAGGACATAGTCCAGACTTACACCTGGTAATTCTTTTGTTTGAGGTTTCAGAGTTGATCATCCTTCAGTTGATTCATCTTCAGTGGGAGAAACAAAGATTATCATGAAAATTTTCTAAAAAGTCTTTTTATCTTTTATCCCTCCTAATTCCCTTTAAACTCCTATTTCTGTGTCAAACCATCCAGACATAAATTTTTCTATGATTAGGGTTTTGACAGGGTTCAAACAGAACTGCTTGAAAGTAGAACAGAATGATTACAGTCTCTTCAGGAAAATGGAAGGTTGGCCTTGAGGTATAAGCATTCATTATGGAAGAAATTTATTAAATCCTTTTAACACTCACCTCAAGTATGAAATCCAGGATGACTGAGGCCTAAAAAGCTCAACTGAAAATTTATGACCCTTGAATTTCAAGCTTCTAAATGAGTATTGTGCTGGGCTTCTAAATGAGTATTGTGCTGGGCGTGGTTGTATTTGCCTGTAATTCCAGCTATTTGGGAGACTGAGGCGGGAAGATTGCAAATTGACAGCCAACCATAGCCATTTAGTGAAACTATTTCAAAAATAAAATTTTAAAAAAGGCTGAGGGGGTAGAATGCTTGCCTAGTATGTGCAGAGACCCTGGGTTCATTCCTCAGTGAGATTTGGGAATTTTAAATTAAAAAAAGGACTAGGGGTGCAGTTCAATGATAGAGTACTTTCCTGGCATGTACAGGGCCCTGGGTTCAATCCCCAACATTGCAAAAAATAAAAAACAAGTCAGTATTGCACAATCAAAATAGCAACCCCAATCAGATTTTGCTAATTATCAGTTTTAAAGTTTTATTGGTAGTTCACCAACTATCAGCAGGGTCGAGTGGGTCTTCAGTGGCTACTGGTAGAAATTAACAAGCCCTGGAACTCTGAGAACTCATCATTAAAGCTCATACATGACAGGTCTTCTCCATGTAACCTTCCCAGCTCCCCACAGATTAGACTTCCTATTTCTTAGGAGGAGTGAGTTTGAATTCCTTGAATCTTTGTTCTCTAAAAAACACCTTTAAGGGCCGGGAACATAGCTCAGTTGGTAGAGTGTTTGCCTCACAAGCACAAGGTCCTGGGTTCAAATCCCGACCACTGCAAAAAAACAAACAAACAAAAAAAAAAACACCTTTAATCTATAAACCCAGGAACATGTTCCAGAACATTCCCCAGATTAGACTAGCTTGCCTGCTAGTACAAATAGAACACTGAATTGGTGTCTAATCCTGTTTTGTGATTTTGGGAAATTTATATTTCTAGACATCAATTTCTTCTTCTGTGAAATGAAGGCCATGAATTAGTATGTAATTTCAAAGGTTCCTTCTGGAACTATTATTTCTGTTGTTCTGTCCCTATGGTAACACTTTGGCATAAAGAAGTGTAGCTGCATTCCATGTCATTGTCCTTATAAGATAGGAAAACTACAGGTTCTCCTGGCCACTACTTAACCAGCTGATTCTTCTTATTTGAATATATCAAATACTTCCTATATCAAATACTTCTCTATTTTTCTTTTTTCTTCTCCCTATTCATTTGTTTTCTTCTCAATAGCCTTTTTCATTTGGTACCTTCTATTTGTTAGATCCTACCATTTATATTTTTACATTTATTTTATATCTCTAATCTTTATAATGTTCTAAGAAAATATTATGACTATTTCATGGTTAAGGAAACTAAAAATCAGATCGAGATTTGAGTCCAGGTTTCTGATCTGTTAGTCTCTTTTCATTACCTCTCACTGCCATCTTCATGGGCCTATGTGTATTTCTTATTCTATAAGAAGTTTTGTTAAGCTTTTCTATTACTATTTGTGGTCTTACCCTCATTTGGCAGCCTAGCTTCTAGGGCAGACAATACATGTTGCCCTGGTTGGGAAATAAGTCATACTTTAGATGTCAGTTTAAATTGAGAGAAGATATGAAAAAGTTTGCTGACAGGACACATCCTATTACTTAGTTGTCCTTCTTTGCTGGGAATTCAGGCCAACAGATTTGAGACTGAGCAGTTTTTCAGGCCCAGGGCAAAGCCTTCTGGCATCAAGATTGGATAGCCATCACCAGAAACTTTTCAACTTGGGAATTCTCATTTGCTGCTATCTTCAGGCTAGAAGTTATTTCCTGTTTCAAAGGCCCTGCTTTGGAGAAAAAAAAAAAAAATTAAGAAAGATTGTGGGGAGTTGGGTGGCTGGTGGCACATACCCATAATCCCAGATATTCAGGAGACTGAGGCATTAAGATTACAAGTTTGAAGTCAATTGGGCAATTTAGTGAGACCTTGTATTGAAATAAAATTTTAAAAAGGACTGAGGGTAGAACTCGGTGCTAGAGCACTTTGCCAAACACGTTCAAGACCCTAAGTGAAATTTCCAATCACACACACACACACACACACACACACACATACACACACAAATTTTAATTAAATAAATACATAAAGTGGTACACTGGCTACTGAATAGTCAGTGAAGAATGCCTATTGAATATGCTTAGGGAAAGGAGTGTGTGTGTCTTAAACCTCATCAACAATTTTGCGTTAACCTAATGCACTAGAATATCATCTACTTCCCAACATTGATGATATCTTGACCCAGATGTGGCTGAGAACTTCACAATCTGTATCTTGTGAAGTCAGGCCTTTATGAGCCTTTCTGCTTGTTTTTCTTTTATATAACTGTCCCTTGCATTACCAAAGTTGTAAAAGTTATCAGCGCATACCGGGCACTTTGTCTTCTGCACTGCTAGTTATACTTAGGGCATTGTGGTCCTTACTGGAGGCTTCCTTTCACATCAAATAGAAAAATGTTTGCTCTTCACTGGAATCTGCCATTGGTTAAGTGAAGATGTGTGAGGCCCTAGCTCCTGGCTTATGATTAGAACTATCTGGAGACAATCAGAATTTTCCAACACCATTAGTAATTATAAAATTAGAACCATTTATTGGCTATTTGTTATGTGCCAGGCATTGAACAATCATTATCACATTCATCTTCACATCAGCCTTATAAGGTAGTGCTGTCCCCTTTTACAGATAAAAAAGAACTGAGACTCAAAAAATAAAGAAAATTATATAAATTTACATAGTTAATAAGTGCTTGCCCCATATGCACAAGACCCTGGGTTCAGTCCCCTGTAGTACACACACACACACACACACACACACACACACACACACACACACAGTGGGACTCCCAGTTTAGTTTGTTTCCTTCCTCTCTCTCTTTCTCTCTCTCTCTTTCTCTCTCTCTGTCTCTCTTTTCTTGGTACTGGAGATAGAACCTAGGGATGCTTTACCACTGAATCATATCCCCAGTCCTTTTTTTAAACTTTGAGACAAACTTGAGTCTTGAACCTCTCAAGTTGTTAAAATTACAGGCATATGCTATTCCTGGCTCAAGTTAGATTTTTTTCTATCAGGCCTTTACCAGGACCCAAGTTCCTGCCCACTGAGGGTCATAGGTGGGGATATAAGCATTCCTTAAAGATTATATCTTGTAGGTGATTTCTGACTTTGAAGCCATTTGAACTGAGGTAGTGGCCTTAGTTCTAGGAATCCCATAAGCCCAACAGCTGAAAAAAGAGGGTTTGTTTGTGCTTGGGGACTAGACTGTTACCCAATGAATTGGGAAGGGATCTCAACCTGATAGGGGCCACTGGAGTTACCAGGAAACCTGATCCTGAGTCTGTAAATTATGGTAAAGTCTAAAGCCTTTTTTCTTTTTCTTTTTCTTGCCCTGCCCCAGGGATTGAACCCAGGTGCATTTTATCACTGAGCTACATCCCCAGCCCTTTTTATTTTTTATTTTTAGACAGGGTCTTGCAAAGTTGCTTAGGGGCCTCAGCCTCCCAAGTTGCTAGAATTACAGGCCCCTCTAAAGCCTAAGGCCTTTAAGCACAGGGGCTCTGAGAGATTGCTCTTGCCACACCCTAGGCCAGTGTTGAAGCTCAAATGGGACATATTCCTAAAGTAAAGCAAAGTCCCAGACTTGGCAAGTGCTCTGAAGTGCTGAATGGGCTGAGGCCCAGACCTGAGCTTATATAGAGTTTGTTCTTCTCTTGGGAGTAAAAGAGAGGTGATGAGGTCAGGAGACAGTAGAGGCTAGGTGAGCAAACAGGCAACTTTTTGCTAGGTAAAAGAGAAAGAAAGGAAAGAAGCCCACAAGAAATGCCAGGGAACGTGAAGACAGCAATGGGCAACATCCAGATAAGAGAGGAGCCAAAATCATGTACTACTGACTGATCCAGCGCGGCCCCTGGTTTCCATCTAAAGAACTAGTAGCTCAGGAACTGTCTCTGCTGTCAACAAACTGAACTATGCTATACTCTGAAAAGCCAGCTTTACTGAGAAAGGAAAAATCCCTGTTAAGCAAGACCTTAGACTTCCCATTCTTCCCTTGCAAGAGGAGAATGCCCAGGTGATCAAGGGAGTCTTGGAGGCCTTGGATTCTTGGGGTATAGTAAGGAGGTAGAGACATCTTTTAACATACTACACCTTTTTCTCAGAAATTGGTTTTGACATGGTTTTTGTCTTTTAGAATCTCACACCTTTCAAGGAAAGTCAAGCCTAAGTTGCTGGGTCATAGGCATTGCTGAGGTTGCCTATATTTCAGGGCTTAGGAAAATATTTATTACTTTATTTTGCCTGGTTCTTGGGGGATGTTTCCATTGCGGAGGAAATTTTACCTTTTTCTGGGTTTGAGCTATTCACTTCTGAGCCAAGACCTTGGCTGTAGATATTCCAGCCACATTTTAGCCACAAGTATAGCCTATGTTCTTGGGAAGACTGGATTATTTGTGGATGACTACCGTTGCTGGGCACTGGTTTATCTACCTACAGAGCTGACAAATGGAATTAGAAGCAAAGGAACCAGCTTGTATTAGGGGCTGTGAGAAAGAGCAAACAAAATTATTTTATGGAGCTGGGGTGTCTTGAAGGAAGAAAATTTGGGCTGTGTCCTAGCTGTCCCTTCCTTCTGAACTCAGAGAACTCTCCCCTAGGGACATAAGATTTTCCAGTGCTCTCCAGCTCATCTCTTTCCTCATGAATTCTTGACAGACAGAAGGGTTTGGTACCAAGTCAAGTCTGCTCTGGCACAAATTTAGAGTGGTAAGGGGAACAGTCAGAGTTAACTGTACTTCTGACCTGTCCTGACTCTAGCTTATTATCTGCAGTCCTGCAGAGCTAAGTGTCCCTCATCACTCATTCCCTCTCCTCATGCTCCCTATTGAGCAGAGAGCTCTCCATGATGTCATAGGCTTCCCTACAGGCCATGTAACTACCCTTAGATTATCAGAGTGAACAGTCATTCCCTCTCCTGGTAATTCCTTTCTGCTTAACTCAGTTCTGCTAACTTGATGTAGTGCCTCTCCCCTGACAGTCCTTGCCTTTATTTGATGGTCTTATAAGTTGAAGTCATATCAAGCCTGGCTACAGTACTCCCTTCCTTCCTAACCAGTGGTACCCAAGGTTCCCAGAGTCAGTGGAAGTTTGAATCCTCCCCACAAGATAAAGTCAGAGAGGTGTTGTTTGAAGAGAGAGATCTCTCATCAGAACAAAAACTGTAGCTTAGTCTTGAAAGTATGCCCTGTACCCAAAGACTTGGTTGTCCTAAAGTTTTATCTACACAATGGGTAGGAAGGCTGAGTTGGCATCGAGAGATGAAAACAAGTGGCATATGGTGCTAAGGAACATCCCAGGACTAAAGAAATGTGGTTCTCAGAAAGGGAGAAGCAAGAAGACATTGACAAAATCTGACATTGACAACTTGGCCAGAGAAAACTTCAGGACAGGAATGAGAACACAATTATGGTATCAGGGATATGAGTGGCCTCAGGCACTCACTGTTCTGTCACTTCTTCTCATGCTCTTTTCACATACTCAGAGTAAACAGCCGTGGTGGCCAGACTAGGTTGGTCCGGAAAGGAGGGGAATGGAAGAGATTAGGAAGTAATGTACCCTATGGCCTGTCATTTTTATGGATGATAAGCAGTGAGCCAGGGTCTTTTGGTGGTATCACCCTAGACTGATTCCAACCCAATAAGCTAGTAATGTGGGGCTAAGGTCCATGATTTACATGGTCTCTACTCTACTCTTGACCTCCCTCAGGTGCTCGAAGTGGTACGAGCCAACTATGACACACTCACACTGAAGCTGCAGGATGGCCTGGACCAGTATGAGCGCTACTCAGAGCAACATAAGGAGGCTGCCTTCTTCAAAGAGCTGGTGAGTACCCTGCCTTTGGATCTGCCTGTGTCTCTTGGGGGCCTATTCCCAGCCACTGGGTTCTACCGTGCAGGTGGACATCTAGGGAGCAACTGCAGTTTGCCACAGGCTAATAAAATACAACTAGAAGGGTCTGCTGGGATCTCTACCAAAACAGTTCAGGAGGAGGCAGTGAGAGAAGAAAATATTCCCAGTGCAGCATTGCCCACCTCCTCTGCAGCCATGGAGACAGCCCTTGCATAGCTCCAACTGGGCCTGGGGTTTGACGTGTGTTCCCAGTGGCAGCTCTGGCTCATTGCTCCTTATTGTGTCCTCTGAGCAACTAATAAGAATAATGAGAATCCATTATTCACTTCTTCCTAAATTGCTAACTGGTTCCTAGTCTGAGTGCCCTCCTAATATAGTTCTCTAGTTTTTACTCCCTGCACCCACTCCCACTCTCTAATCACTCAGCTTCCTACAGTCCCCACCCTTAGCTAACCAGAACCAGTAAGCATTTGCTCTGCCTCCTACACCACCTTCCACTCAGCATCTCCACAGAACTGATCTCTCCCTCTTGATTGTCCCTTTCCTGCCCTGTGCTCAGAGCTTCTCTCAAGAAAAATTTGGCCTCCCTATAGTCCTGCCACCCCAACTGCTTGATTTACATAAACATTCTGGCTGGGGACTGAGACTAGGACACAGAGGCCTCTGTACTCACTTCCCATGTCCTTAGACTTCCCTCTGCTGGAGTTTAACTTCCATCAGCCCTGCTTTTACTTCCCCATACCATGTCTGCAGTGAAGGTGCTAGATTTTAGATCATATGTCTTGGGCTAAACATAGTCCAAATCTGACCCTGACATGACTTCCTCAGGATTTCTCTGGGGTGAATTAGTTGGGAACAGGGAAGCCATTAGTGTAGAAGATAGCAAGTAGAGTATTTTTATGTGGTAGTTGATGAGTCTTTATGTCTATGTGGGGTAATACTAGGGGCCAGCAATTAATAAAGAGCAAACTAATGGGAGATGAAAAAGATTGTGAAGGAGAATTAAAGAAGCTATGTCTTGAGGCTCTTTGGTGGTAGCCTCTGCCTTACTGAGCTCTCCTGTCTGCACCTCTGGCACAGGGACACAAAGTGGGTCTGGTCCAGCTGGGAGTTAATGAACTTGAGTTTGTTACTATTTGCCATGCTGCTCTTTCTTTTGTTTCCTACCTGACAACTTTATTAACTTTTCTGTAGCAAAGCAGACTTTAGGGCTCAGGACACACACTTTTTCCTCCCCAAACCCTTTTGTTTCTCATACAGTATACACATGGATGAACCTTCTCCAAGAGTCTGCTGGATTCCTTGTGGGATCTCATGTTAGGGAGTTTAGCCCTCTTAGCTGTTCTCCACAGGTCTTTTCCCTGCTGGTATGGTCAATACTTCCATGGCCCTGTGCCACAGGCACTGCCCTCTACTGTTTATAACTGATTGTGTCCTGTTTTCTCTCTTTCTGTGCCTTCCCACCTTGCCCTACCCTTTCCCAGGTTCGATCTATTAGCACCAACGTCCGGAGAAACCTGGCCTTCCACACACTCAGCCAGGAGGTCCTGCTAAAGGAATTCTCCACTATCTCCTGAGGCCATGCCCACCTGACAGCCACTGATTGCCCTTACTCATGAGGCTCCTGAGCTGGAGGGGCGCAAGGGGAGAGGGGGCTGCCTCCAAGGTTGGAGAGAAACAGATACTGAGTTCTCCTGGTGAAGGCCACCCTTCAATTGGACAGCAAGGGCAAGCCAGGGAGGATCTTATTTGGGGAGGAATGGGTGGGTAAAAGGAGAGGCATCCAAAAATGTGGGGACTTCCAGGGTGGGCTCCCTGGACACTCCCTCACATTTCCAATTAACTTTACAAGTTGTGACTTCTGACTGATCTTCAGAAGCTGATGGGGCAAATTTCAGGTGAGGCCAGGACCCTGAAAGTCAATTGCTTTTCCTTGGCTTCTGAAAATAGATCAACTTTCACACACACCTGGAGCCAAATCCTGTTCTCTTTAAGCTTGGAGTTGAGCTGGGTTTGACATCTGTGTACCTGACCCTGCTAGCACTCTGTCCAGTCATTAGGATCCTTAGGTCAGGCTTAGGATAGGATAGGAGTGGGACACAATTTTTTTTTTTAATTCAAAGTTGATTCCTCCAAGAAACTGGAGATTGGGAGATTGGAATCCACCCAGTGTTCACTGTCCAGCGGCCACTTTCCAGATTTTAGTTTTGGCATCAGAAATACCTGTTAGCTTTTCCCTGCCTTCCAACCCATCGACTCATCAGCATAACAGGCTTACAACCTTAGCTTTGCATTTTTAGTCTGATTTAAACTGTCTTCAGGGTGTGCGTAAAATAAACATTGACAGGTTTTCTGAAGCCCTCAAGGTGCCTACTTTGCTGGTTCCCTTTCCATCAGCTTCCCCATCTTCTCAGCCATCCCCTCCCACTGGGGGCCTCTCCTGCCTCTGCTGAGTTCCCCTCCACGTGTTCCACCCCCTCACCCTGCTGTTGTTTACACCCAGCCTGCTTGAGAATTTCCTCTAGAGAGGAATCTGTTCCTGCTATGGTCTGGTGCCTGGGAGGGAGAGAACCTGCTGGGAGCAGGGTGCCCTCCATCTGAAAAAGCCTAGGTGAGCATTGTGCATAGGGCCTTCATCTTATATATCCATATTCTAGGTGGGGCCACAGGCAACTCTCTTAATCTTTGGGAAGTCAACCTGTGGTTCTTCCTTTGGATAGCCTCCACAGGACCACTGTAGGCTTTTTTTTTTTTTTTTTAAACCCCACAGCTTCCTCCAAAATAGCTGCTGTTCTAAGACCCTCCCTTTCTAAAGCCCTCAGGATGGCAAGGAGCAAGCCGGCACAGAAATAATTGGAATAAGTGAAGGAATCCAGCTGTGAGAGTAGGTATGGGACCTCTCCAGCTGTTATCCATTTAGCCTTATATCTCTTTGGTATACTTGCCCTTCCTGGAAACCAGAGTTGTGTCTCCAAAATTGAGCAGATATGCATTAGTTGCAGAGAATGCACCAACAGACTCCCATGCCTAGACGTAGGTTCTTAAGAGATCATGGCTGGGTCTTCTCTGATCACTGATCACTAGATGGATAGCTCAGCCTGTGACATTAGTATTTTCCAAGGTTTATCACCCCCAGAGCAGCTGGACCTGGAGCTGGTGGCAAATTGAAGTTATTAAAAATTGACTTGTGTGGGACAATTTTCTTAGTGTCTTTTTCTGCCCCTTTACTTTCTGTGGCCCAAAGTCATTTCTCAAAGACAGAGTTAAGGTAATTTCCCAGGTATTGATCCCATCTGGCCAGGAGACTCCTGCCTATCCTTAGACTCTCCTCCTGGGTCTCATGGCCCTAGTAGAGGCTGGTTGAGCTCAGAGACTTGTAGCCTCCCATGCCCTCTGGGTGGAAGAAGGCAGAATACAATTCCCTTATCTCCAAACTTGTTGAGGTCAGTGAGCCCTTTGGTCTCCTTCTGGATTCCTGCCAGCCTGTCCTATAAAATGAGGAAAGGCAGATCTAGGACATGGGTCACTAGACAGAGGACTCCTTGCCTTCCGTTGTTAAGGTCCATCTCTTGACCTCATTTCTTCACTTGTACCTATTCCAAGAACACCAAACAGGAGTTCCCATCCTCTCCCAGAAATCAACCTCAAAGAGTTGCCCATGCCCAACCTCTGTGCCAGGTCTTTGGAGGCTTCTACAGTCAGAAGAGCCAGGACAGAGTATTGCTCCCAAAAGACAATTCCTGCTGGGTTGACTGAATTAAGTGGTTGGAAATTAAATCCAAATGAAGAGATTAAATGTTCTGGGTTCATTTTAGCTGAAGCTTTTGGTCTCAGCAGGCCATTCCTCAAGACCCACCAAACATCATCCACCCATTCTTATGGCATGTTTTGGGGGCAGGGGACAGTGTTCTTGGCTAGGAGCCCAGGCAATATCCTGGGGAAATTCAGGTACATCGAGTCTAAGGGTGCCCAGCTCTGTGTTGCCTCTACTTTCAGAAAAGAAGCTAATCTTAAGTGGAGAGGACTTCATAAAGGGGCATTTATTGTCCACTCTGTCCTTACCCAGATCCCCAAACCCTTTACTACATCCCCAAATCTACTGAAAAACAAGGAATCTAAGACAGGGTAGGTGACAAAAGAGAAAAGGGCAGAAAAGTTGAAAGGAAAAAAAGGAACAAAAGAGCAAGGAAGTCTGGAGAAACTGACCTGGTTCACAATTTTTCTTATCTTCATGGATGGCCAAGGGGGCCGGGGAAGAAGACCCCTGGGAGTGGATAGTACCCAGAGAGAGGGCCCTGGGTGAGAGTGGCGTCCTGCTGGAACTTGAGAGAAGAAAAAAATTGTCCGCAGCGCCTATATCAGAGACCAGGTGGACTTTTCTCTGCGTTTTCAGTCCACTTGAAGCAGGGAGAAGCCGGGTGGGGACTGGGGACTGACTGGAACTGGCAGGAGGAACAAACAAAATAGGGGCTGACGTGGAGACAGACGGAAGAGGGGACCCAGAGACAACCCAGGCTGACTCCACCAGACCGTTCTGATGGTGGGGGAAGAGAGTGCCTGAAAATTGCGGGTTTTCCTCACAGTGGGGTCTCTGGCCCCACTCTCTTCTGCACCCCACGACCCGTGGTTTGAGGTTTAGAGAGTGGTGTTGCTGGGAGATAGTCTCCCTTCCTGCACTTTCCAGTTCACCCTTTCACCGGAGCCTCCCCCGAGCTGGAGAGGGGTGGGGGGCGGAGGTAGGGGGAGCCAATCCCGGCAGCGCCAAAGAGGGGAGGCGGCAGTGACAGCCGCGGGGAGGGGGCGGGAGGAGAGAGGCGGATCGGCTCCTGCTCTGAGCTCAGCTCCACTCTGCCTCTGACTCTGCGCTCATTTGCCGCCCAAGCCTCTTGCTCCTGCCCCGGGACCCCTAGGTGGGGCCTAGAACCGGGCTGGTTCCTCGACTAGGCCCCCAACCTTTGGCTCACCTGGGTCCCCAGCCCCAACGGTGCGCTAAGCCGCCAGGGGGCGCCGTGTGAGCGCCCTATCCTGGCTACCCGGCGCCCCCTCCCTCGGCCCAGGCGGGAGTGGGGCGCCGGGGGCCATGCGGGGCCAGGGCCGCAAGGAGAGTTTGTCCGATTCCCGAGATCTGGACGGCTCTTATGATCAGCTCACGGGTGAGTCAGTGGCGCAGGGTCGTAGGAGGGAGGGTGGATTACATTCCCCAGACCCTTCCACCTCTCCGACCCTGACTTGCTCCATACCCACTCTCTGCCCCATTCCCAAGCACCCTCCCAGCTGGTCTAGGCAGTTGGACACGGGTTCAAAGCCTTGAGTCTCGCGGGGGTGGGGGCGAAGTGGGGCAGGTATGGAGAGGCAGCAGGTGTGGGTGTGTATGACACAGGGCTAGGAGTGTGTCTGGAGTGGGAGGTGTTACGTGAGTGAGCGCCTATCATTCTTATGTGTATCTGCTTTATGTATATGTGTGTGTGCACCTCCCACAGCTGGTTGCCATGTGCCTTGGGCTTGGTGACAACCAGGAGTGTGAGTGTGTGTGGCAGTGCAATTTATGTTATTGTCTGATGTTTGAGTGAGACTGTGTAGGACCCTAGTTGTACTTAAGTTGTTTTGACCTTGTTTCTCTGTGGCATGTGCAACTATAGGCTTTGAGTGTGTGATTCTGTGTGAAGTGACATGTGACAACCAGAATGTATCAGGGCTTCACTTTATGGTAATATGTCTCTTTATCAGACTATGACTGTGAATCTCCTGGGATGAGCAGTTGTTAAAGTGGGTTGTGTTATATTTTGTGATTGTGAGATTATGTGGATTATTTTAACATTTGGTTCTGATTGTGTACTTTCATGTATGATGCCTGCTGTAGGGCTTTCTGAGTGTCCATGCTGTTACTTCTCCTTGCTGCCTCTCCGGCTTCCTGTAGCAGAAGGGAGTCTTTACTGTACCTCACTGCTTCCCCCAAGTTTTCTGCAAATAGCCTAGGTGAACCCAAGTAGAGACTCTAGTGTCCAATTGCCCAGACTGACTTCCGGGTGCACCCTATGGTTCCAGTACCTGGCACCCATAGGGAGGCTTTGGTTAGTGCTGGATCAGCCTCCTCCCCCATTACTCAGATCACTCTTACAAATGAAAATCCTTCAATCCCCAACAGCCCTTTGAGAAATTCACCAGAACCCTGGAGAAAACACATCCTCTTGCCTCCCTCCAGAGCCAGGGATAGAAGCTGTAGGCCTGGGAAGTGCCACATGGCTCTTCTCACATACCCCAAAACCACTCTGCTGCCCAGACATATCTCTCCCACTTTGGGGAGGTATGTAAGTCCAGGATATCTGTGCATATATGCAATCATGGGTTCGGTAGGCAGATCCAGGTGTTTGTGTAGGTGAGTGTGTCACCTTGTGTACATTTCCATATATGTGTGTATTCCTCTCCTTGTGTGGTCTGCTTAAGAACTCCAACTGAGAGTGGGAGGAGGGAGGCTGTTCCTTCTGAGTCTGAAACAAAGCAGGGAGGTAGGGGGAAGCCATGATCCTTGTCCTTCCCTAATGGGGTCAAGTTAAGACCTTTGAATAGGAGGGAGGGGACTAGGATGTTATACCTTGAGTAAGTGTCTTCCCCACTCATTGACCCTGAGGAGACCGTAGTGATATACCAAGACATCAAGAAGGGGCATCCTTCACTTAGGCAGGCCCCAGAGTGGGACAATGACAGATGTGCCCCAGATGTGTTTCAGATTTGGATGGGCTCCAAAAGTTCAGCTATCCAGTTGTATTATGAACTCTGTTCCCCCTACCAGCTCAGGATCTTTCAGAGTTGTAAGGGCCCAAGACCCTCATTAACACCTTAGGTTTGTTTCCTGCCTTTATTCTTCCCTTTAGAGATTGGGTGGAAGTGGGGAAGCACTTGGATTTGAAGGTGCACTGAGTTAAGTCAGTTTTTTAGTCAGTTTTTGCATAGCTGTGACCAAACCTGACAAAAACAACTTAGGAAGGAAAAATTTATTTGGGGCTCACAGTTTCAGAGGTCTCAGTCCATAAACAGCTGACTCCATCCTCTGGACCCAAAGTGATGCAATACATCATGGAAGGAAGGACCCAGCTGAGGAAAACCGCTCAGTTTTTGGTGGGCTCAGAAAGCAGAGAGGGGGAAGGGGCTGCAGAGAAGATGCACCCTTCCAGGGGAACACCCCCAGTGACTTACCTTCAGGCATGCTCTAACAGTTCATTCAAACTAGCTTGGACTGATTAGGTTATGGCCCTCATAATTTAATAATTTCACCTCTGCATAGTCCTGCATTAATAGAAGTTTTGAAGAGATATCTCATATCCAAACCGTAACAGTCTGTCAGGAATGAAAATGTACCAAACTATGTGACTTTCGCTCTCTGGCCCTCGCTTTTCTCATCTGTACAATGAGGAATACTAGTTAGGCATGTTGGTACGTGCCTGTAATCTTAGTTACTCAGGAGTTGAGGCAGGAGGATCACACATTTGAGGCCAGTCTTGGGAACTTAGCAGCACCCTGTCTCAAAATAATAGTTTAAAAAGTGGGGGTGGTTGTGCTGGGGACATAGCCGGGTGGTAAAGTGGCCCCAGGTTTAAATCCCAGTACTGCCAAAAGGCAGGGGGAGGAGTACAACTTCCTGCCTGCCTACTTGCCAGTCTCCCAAGAAAAATAAAAAAAGATCAAATGTTGACAAGCATCTAGAATCCTGGTTAGGTCATCAGCATCCTTATGGTAGATGGATCCACACATGACTTGAGAAGTAGAAATAGGACACCCAGGGACCTCGCCTCTCAAAGGAGGACTCCTTATTATTGTTTTTTTGGTACCAGGGATTGAACCCAGGGATACTTAACCACTGAGCCACATCCTCAGCACCCCCGCCCACACACACACACACCTTTTTTTTTTTTTTTTTTTTTTAGACAGGGTCGCTTTAAGTTGCTGAGGCTGGCTTTGAACTTGTGATCCTCTGCCTCAGCCTCCCAAATTTCTGGGATTACCTGTGTGCACCACTGCACCCGGCTCTAAGGAGGGTTTCTAATGAGTGTTAAATGAGTCTGGGACACCTATGTTAACCATGACTGACTGCTCTGAGCATTTCCTGAAGCCTGAGAGGAGGAGACCTTGTCCGCGGTGCTGAAGTGCTCCAGGCCTCCTCCCCTTTCCCCAAGGGATTTCCAGTAGGTATTCCTAGGATCAGATATGGGAGTGGTCTCCTGTCCTCCTCCGCATTATCCTAGCTGATCAGGCTGCCAGAAGCGGCCCCAAAGTTGTGCTTTTGGGCATCTTGGAAACCCTCCACTGCCAGCTTTCCCTACTCCCATCCCAGCCTCAGAACTGGGAGACTTTTTAGGGGGAAGAAATTCGAATTCTACTCCATCTACCACCTAATACCTCTGGTCTTCTGGGCCCAGTGGAACCACTTGGCAGTGCGGTACAGTGGAAAAAGTCTGCGATCAGCGAAGCCCTGCCAGTGCAGAAGCCGGTACAGGACAGTAGAAGGTGGGAAAAGAATTGGGACCTGACCCGCCAGTTCTGAGCTCCTGCGTCTCTGGCCCTAAGTATTGTTCCCGGGAGTAGGGCGCCCCCGTGTGGCTTAAAGGAACCATGCTTGCGGAACTAATTTCGAGCGGCAACTAAGTGGGCAAGATCTAGACAGAATTCGGAAGTGACTCCTTAAACGTAGGGTTTTCGGCCAGGCGCAGTGGCGCACGTCTGTAATCCCAGTGACATGGGAGACTGAGGCAGAATATTGAAAGTTTGAAGCTAGCCTCAGCAACTTAGCGAGACCCTGTCTCAAAATTGAAAATTGAAAAAGGGGCTGAGGATATAGCTCATGGTTAAGCGCTCCCAGGCTCAATCTCCAGTACCAAAAATAAATAATAAAGTACTGGGGATGTGGCTCAGAGGTAAAGCACCCTTTAGTTCAGTCTCCAATACCTAATAATAATAATGTTTTCAACACCTCTAAAAAAGTGATCCCAGTCAGGATTGGGACTCCCTCTTATGTAGGGTTTCCTAGGAGTTTAAAGGTGTTTTAGGGGGCTGGGGAGATAGCTCAGCTAGAAGAGTGCTTGCCTTGCAAGCACAAGAGCCTGAGTTCGATTCCCAGTACCGCAAAAAAAAAAAAAAAAAGGTGTTTTAGGGTTTTGGAAGGATCGCAAATTCGACGCCAGCTTGGGCAACTTAGGAAGATCCTGTCTCCAAAAAAAAAAAAGAAGAAGAAGAAGAAGAAAATGGGGGACGGGGCTGGGGATGTAGCTCAGTGGTCGAACTCCCCAGTACCAGCAAGGAAAAAAAAGTGTGGGTTAAGTCGTATTTGGATCTAGGAGACAAATACCAAGTGGACGCACAGCTCTGCCAGCTCCTCTTTACCTTCGGATAAGCTCCCTTGGCCTCTCTCCTCCGTCCTTTTTCTTTGGTTGGTTCAGGAAGTGTGGAAGTGTGGGGAGTTGCCATGACAACTCTTGTCCTCTTACCCCTTAGCAAAATGGCGGGGGGGGGGGGGGGAGACAGGAGGAACAGCTGAAGAGAGGCAATAAAAAAGGTCCATTTCCCTCCAGATCGTTTTCCAAAACCCTTGTGTACCCGGCTTTCCTGCCAGGAATCCACAAAATGTTTCAAAAGAAGGTAATGGGGAGTTTGTGCTGCCCCTCCGCCCTTACTGGTCTAGGAACTTCGGGGGTAGGTGCTTCAAATGATGAGGCCAGGGTTCTCAACACAGCCCGGGAAAAATGGGGAGAGCCCTAGGGTCTGAGAACTTCTGTCAGTCCAACCCTCCTGCTCCGCCCACGCAGAGCCCACTTGGGTGGTGACTGAGACAGCCTAGACCGCCCCCCGGGCTTGGGGGCGGAGCTTGGCCACAAAGCTGTCCTGCAGAACCATGAACCGCTGCCCCCGCAGGTGCCGGAGCCCGTTGGGGCAGGCAGCGCGATCACTCTACCAGCTGGTGACTGGGTCCCTGTCTCCAGGTATGATGAAGGGAAGGGAGGGGGCAGCCCTCCTCAGAAAGTGAAGTGGGATGAGAGTCTTACAGAGGTGGGGAGGAGAAAGGGTGCTTACAGAAATGAAGGGAGCAGGCTCCCTCAAAAGGGTTTAAAAAGCAAGATCGCTGACAGAAGTGGAGCAAGGAATAGGATTCGTTAGGGAGCAGGAGGAAAAGATAGGGCTCTTGAAAGAAGAAAGGCGAGGGGTCATTATTGTTCCTCATGATGGTGGAGGGAACAGGGCACAGGCATGAAAGGAGGAAGCTTGGAGCTGAGCTGAGAAAAAGTACAGCTCTTTATTGTATTACTTAGGTTAAGGGAGCCTAAAGATGTGGGTCAATGTCCAGAAGGAAAAAAGCCTGAAATGGGACTAGAACATGAACTCAGCAAGCTCGCTTATGACAGGATGGATAGGCTTGTATGGCATGAATACTGTTATATCCCTGTTTTATCCATCTCTGGCAATCTGTATTAATGGGATTGTGTATTACTAAATTGTACATTGCTAAGGCTGTGTGTCCTTGTGATCGTGATCATTGAGGCTCTGCATCCTGGGGTTACATACCCTTGGGATCACCTAAAGTTGTATGCTGTAGGGTTTGGTTTGGGGTTCCTGAATCACTAAGTTACTTGTGTAGCTTTTATGAAGTTGTACATTGGTGTGACATTTGTGGAGTTTATGATGTATGGATTGTATCATATAGTACTGCTGAGATTTGTGCAT
The DNA here is from genome assembly GCF_902686445.1 of Sciurus carolinensis. NCBI lineage: Eukaryota > Metazoa > Chordata > Mammalia > Rodentia > Sciuridae > Sciurus > Sciurus carolinensis. The sequence goes on along the minus strand of NC_062217.1, from coordinate 150,425,562 downwards.
ACTTCCGCTTGGATTTCTCTAGGACTATGCAGGCAAGGCCCACAGGTTCTATGAACCCAGAATCCCTTCTCCCTTGGGCTTCAAAGAGACCAAAACAACCTGACCCATGGTTCTCTCCATGGTTACCTACTTGAACCCCTAAAGGGGTCTATGGTCACTTCTTGCCTAGAGGGAGGGGAGTTAGGGCTGAACCAGAGCCATGCTTGGAGGTCTCTTGAGGAGCATGCATCCCCCAAATCTCCTGCTTGGCCTTGTCTCCAGTGACAGATGGCTGGAACCAGGCAGGGCCAGCTCTCAATCATTGCAGGCATGACTTCCAGGACCCAAAATAGCCCCAACATCTAGGAAGGTCATTAATCACCTAATGCAGCTGGGGGCTGCAGTATCTTTTGGTTTAGCTGGGAATGGAGTGAGTCTGGGGGACTGAGAGACAGCTTTGGGGTCTTCACTGGCTGGGTAACTTGTGGCATAGGGTGGATTCCTCCACAGGGCAATATTATTCCAGGTTTGTACTGTGGGAGGTAAACATCTAAATAATAGCAGTATCTCTGTGGTGAGATTTAAGGGATCTGGGAAGGGCCACACTAATGCTCTAAGATGTTCTCACCGAAGTGCTTCCATTAAGATTTCACTCCCTTGGGTGAAGAAGAGCTAATGTCAGTGGCACAGGCAAGTCTCTCATAGAGCCCTAAAGACTTGAGAAGGTTCTGAGTGGGAAGGGAGAGCCTAGGAAACAACTTATTCTTTCACTTTTTTGTTTTGTTTTTAATTTTACAGTACTGGGCATTGAACCCAGGTGCACTCTACCACTGAGCTACATCCCCAGCCCTTTTAAAAATATATTTTTAATTATTATTTTTTTTTAAAACAGGGTCTCACTAACTTGCCCAGGCTTACCTCTAACTTAAAATTCCGTCTCAGCCTCCCTAGCAGCTGAATCACAGGAGTTCACCACCACACTTCTAACAGACCTTCCCACCAAAGCCCTGATTGGTTTAGGACCTTGAGTCCCTGTGCAGCTGGGTCAAGGTCTTTGAAAATTGAGAGTGGGAGCGAGAGAGAAAAAGGAGGGTCCCAGCCAGCACAGTGGCATGCACTTATCATTCACTTATAGTAGTTACTCAGGAGGATCCCAAATTTGAGGCCAGCCTCAGCAATTTGCAAGACCCTGTCTCAAAATAAAAAGGGCTTGTTGGGCATGGTGGTGCACACCTGTAATCCCAGGGCTTGGGAGGCTAAGGCAGGAAGATCACAAGTTTGAGGCCAGCCTCAGCAATTTAGTGAGGCCCTAAGCAACTAAGAGAGACCCCATCTTAAAATAAAAAGGACTGGGGATGTAGCTCAGTGGTAAAGTGCCCCTGGGTTCAATCCCCAGTATCAATCAGTAATAAATAAATAGAAGCCAGGTACGGTGGTGATGCACACATAGAAGCCAGGTACAGTGGTGATGCACACCTTTAATCCCAGTGGCTCAGGAGGTTGAGGCAGGAGGATGGCAAGTTCAAAGCCAACCTCAGCAAAAAGCAAGGCACTAAGCAACTCATTGAGACCCTGTCTCTAAATAAAATACAAAAAAAGGGCTGGGGATGTGGCTTAGTGGTCGAGTGCCCCTGAGTTCAATCTTACCCCCTCCCAAATAATAATAATAAATAGACATTTTAAAAAATGTAAAAAAACCACTCAGGCCAGGCATGGTGGTGCACACCTGTAATCCCAGAGGCTTGGGAGACTGAGACAAGGAGGATCATGGGTTCAAAGCTAGCCTCTGCAACTTAGCAAGGCAATAAGCAACTCAGTGGTTAAGTGTCCCTGGGTTCAATCCCCAGTGCCAAACAAACTCAAAACGTCCCTCTCCAAGTTTCTCTGGCCTCCTAGTTAGAAAGTTTTTTTCTATAGCTCCCTTTATACCTTGCCTAGGACAGTTCCTATCACAGAGTAGGCATAAAATAATTTTTTTCAAAAAAAATAGATGCTTTATAGTTCTCTCAAGGGGATTGTCTCTCCTCACCCAGTAAGAGCTAGAACTGTATTTGGTTCACCTTTGTTCCACAGGTACCATCCTGGCACTCTATTTAAGTATAATTTTTCAACATCTTTGCCCTCTAGGAGCTTAGTCCCTCTTAACTGGGTATTCTTGAGCAAGTTTCTCTTTTTCTGGCACTGGGAGTTGAACCCAGGGGCACTTTACCACTGAGGTAAATCTCCAGCCCTTTCTATTTATTTAATTTTATTTTATTTGTATGGTGCTGAGGATTAATCCTAGGGCCTAGCACATGTTAGGCCAGTGCTCTACCACTGACCTAAATTCCCCAGCCCCCTCGTTTAATTTTTTTTTATTATTTAAAAAAATTTTTTAGTTGTAGATATCAACTACAACTAAATTATAGTTGTACAATATCTTTATTTTATTTATTCATTTTTCTGCCATGCTGGGAATCAAACCCAGTGCCTCACACGTCAGGCAAGCACTCTACCACTGAGCCACATCCCTGCCCTTAATTTTTATTTTGAGACTGAGTCTCCATGAGTTGCTGAGGTTGGCTGTGAACTTGCAATTCTCCTGCCTCAGCTTCCTGAATAGCTCGGATTACAGGTGTGTACCACTGCTCCAGGCTGAGCAAGTGTTTTTATATCCTCAGGCCTCATCAGTGAAATGTGCACAATACTATTCACTGCCTACTCATGTGGTAGTCATGAGAATCCATCAAGATTCCATCAAGATGTTTGTGGAAATGCTTTGTAAACTGTCAAGAGCTATACAAATATGGGGGGACAATGTATGTTATTTATAATGATAACACTTATGCAGCATTTATTCCATGTCAGGGATTATTCCAACATCTTTTCATGCATTAGTTCATTTATCCCCCCTGCAACCACTGATGTGCACAGAGGTAAAAGAACTCAGTTAGCCAGGTGCAAGTTGCCCAGGCTAACCTTGAACTTGCAATTCTCCTGCCTCAGCCTCCTGAGTCATTGGGATTACAGACATGCACCACTGCACCCATTTTCAAACAAAAAAAAATTAATAAGGACTAAGTGTGTAGCCTGGTGGTAGAGCACTTGCCTAGCATGCATGCAGCCCTGGGTTCTATCCCCAGTACTACAGAAAAAGAAAAAACAAAGATGGGGTTGGGAAAGAAGGAAAGAAAAGAAAACTCACTCAGTTAATTGCAAGTTGCAGAGCTGTGATTTGAATTCAGGGATTCTGGCATCTTGGCTCATGCTACTATTTCCCATGCTACACCACCTCTGTTTACAGTTCCATCTAATTAACATTATAGAATTAAGTGCTGAGTTTTCAGGCTCAACAAGGAATTCTGTAGGAATTCAGGTAACTAATAGACCACTGAGAGCTGGATCCTCTAAAAGGAAGCAAAATTTTAGCTACCTCTAAAGGATAGGTAAGAAATGTAAGATAGTGGGGCACTGTGGCACATGCCTGTAATCCCAGGGACTCAGGAGGCTGAGGCAGGAGGATCCCAAGTTCAAAGCCAGCCTCAACAACTTAGTGAGGCAACTTAGCAAGACCCTGTCTCAAAAAAAAAAAAAAAAAAAAAAAAAAAAAAACATGCTGGGGATGTATCTCAGTGGTAAAGTGCCCCGGGGTTCGATCCCCAGCACCAAAGGGCTGGGGGGACCTGTAGGATAGAGGGAAAGCAGAGAGGAGGGCATCCCAGACAGAGAGGAACAAAGACACAGAGATAGGACCTAGTTTGGTGTGTTTGGGGGACAGTAAGATCACTGAACTGACTGAAACAAAGTGAAATAAAGGAACCTGTTGATGAAGGCAGAGGAAGGGTATTAAATGCCAGGAGGGAATTTGAAGAGAGAGAGAGATTTGTTGGTTATGCAAGGTATGAGAAACTGAAAGCAACACCAGAATTGGCTCCCCAACCTCAGAGGAGGTGGGCAAGCAGAGCACCAATCCTGCAGGAGGCATACCCTTCTTCCTAGATCTAATCTGCTAATTTGTGGGATTTGGGTAAGACAGAAGGGATAAGATATGGTGAGAGGTAGAGGCCTGACCCCCAGTGGTGGTCATGCAGAACTGCAGAACAGTGAATCAACTGGAGCAGTAGTAGGCCAGACCACCATCACCACCATTAGGGCTGGGACACAATTCCCAGAACTAGATAAGAGGGAGGATTCTCTCTGGGATCAGTTCTCCTAAATGGGACCTCCTAGGTGGACAAGCTTTCAAAGAAGAGAGCAAATGTACATGGTGGTTTAGAGTGTAGGCTCAGAGTCAGATTGGATTAAAATCAAGGCTCTAATCTTGGAGATTTACTTAACCTGTCTTTTAGTTTCACCGATATGGGGATCACAGTACCACCTTAATAGGTGTATTTTGCAAGCTCAGTGTGATAACATCTGTAAGCATATAGCATATCATCTAGCACATAGTGAGTGCTCAATCACTGTCAGCCAGTACTGGTAGTCATGGTGTCAGAGGTTACTAACTCATAGACCCTTGTCTTGTGTCTCGCTGGCTCTGCAGATTTCTCCCAGTCTTGTCCATACAACCACATCCCCAGGAAGGAACAGGGAAGAGGAGGGAGGGAGGGAGGCCAGAAGGTGGGGGATGAGAAGGTTTAGATTTCCCTTCTACCCTAGGTTTCTCCATCAGCAATAGCAGCAATTTCTGAAGAGCAGGAAGGATTTGGCATCTCCTGAATGAGGTCCCAATCAAAGGAAGGGATGCACACAGTACCCCCTCTCCTCAAGAAACATAGATCTCTTGGTCCCTAAGGCAGCTGCAATAAGTTTGCTCCCGAGAGGGTCATGAAATTGGTAAGCTGCCTTTTTCCTGCCCAGGATATTGGACCTAATCCTCTCTCCCTTGGGTCTCAGTTTCACTATCTGTGGCCTGTGGGAAGAGAGTGCTTCCCTCCTCAGTCTCCATGGCAACCGCAATCGATGTCAGTTGTGTCTGACATCTGGAGAGGTCACTGCCTTCTCCACCTCCTTATATTCTCATACGGGTCCATATTAATACAATTACACAACTGCAGACCCATTGTAAAACATATCCATGCCTACCAAACTTCAGACCCACATTCTACAACCCTACTAAAACACACCTTTCCCCATACACACTCAGAAATACTCCCACACATTCACACATACATCACAGACACCAAGACCTCATACTAACCATGCACAAAACATACACTTTTGTGTAAGTGCACAATCACATATACATATGCACAGACCCACCACATATGAGGGGACTTGTACTCCCACTGACAAACCCAAGGATATACACACACAGAAAAACACCCATAGACCTGTAACATATTCTGTCCCATACCATGAACTTGGGAGAGCTGGAGATGGTCATTGTGCTCGTAGAGTGCTTGCTGTCTGTTAAGATCTTGAAGCAGTTTGACCTTTTTGAACCTATCTTCTTGGGAGGTAACCCAATATCTGGGTATCTGTTACTCATATGCTGATTGCAGTTTCTGTCACACATGCACCCTACTGTTCCCTGCCTTCTAAGCACAACTTTTCCTGCTGCCCCCTCCCTGTGGCACAGAGTGGTCACAGGGTGTCTCAGGGAAGCTCTCCTCAGGGATGGTGGCAGGTCACTGCCTCCCTCCTCTGGCCCATATCCTTCACACCAAAAGTTCCCGTGGAGGTGGCCCCATGAAGAGGAAGAGGCTGCGGCTGTGGCTAGGAGGCTTGTAGGGCAGAGGAGAGGGAGGGAGAGAGGGAGGAGACCCAGAGCGGGAGACCAGGAGGGAGGCTGCAGCGATCCTGCTCTGGCTGGAGAGCCTGAAGGGGAGGTGGTGTGAGGCTGCCTGCCGGTGTGTCTGGGTCTCAGCTGGGTGGGGGCCATGCCTGGGGCCTGCCATGAATCTGGAAGGGCTGGAGATGGTTGCTGTGCTCGTAGTCCTCGCTCTGTTTGTCAAGGTCCTGGAGCAGTTTGGCCTCTTCGAGCCAGTATCCTTAGAAGGTAACCCAGGTGTCTGGGCGTGTCTGAACTGCTGGCTGGGAGGGTCAGCCACCCTGCAGTGTTGGGGAGGGTGATGCGTCATCTTCATGACTGGGGGCAAGGGTGGCAGGTGAGTGATGAGATAAGCATCTAGGGGAGGTAACAAGCACAGCCTGGGGGACAGAATATTTGGGATAGATTAAGGGGGGGCCTTGAGGAGTTGATCTGGGAAAGGGGAGGAGGAGATTTGAGGAAGTAATAAGGGGTGCAGCATGGGAGGACTGGGTGTAGAGATGAGATGAGGGGAATATGAGGAATAATAGGAGGAGAGGCAGGCAAGGGGTGTCTGGAATAGAGGAGGAAATTCCCAGGGCTCCTGAGATTCCACTAGATTTCTGGGGAGTCCCTTTTAAAGCCAGGGTCCCAAAGAAGGTGTGGGTGACTCTCCACACCTCCATGTATATAGGTGTAGGTTACAGGATGTGAACTCATGTGTATGTGAACTCAGTGTGAGACATGGAATATGACTGTGTGCTCATGTGTGTGAGAGGACAGTGTGTGACTATGTAAGCCCATGTATATGACAGATATATGATTACATGTCCTAATGACCGCATGGGTGGCTTGTGTGGTGGTAGATATGATCACACCCAAGCTGGACAAGGCAAGTGGCTGAGCCTCTTTGGGTATAAGACTGAATGTAGCTGTTTCTAGTTCCCTGAGGATACCAGCTCCATACCCAAGGCTTGGAATGGGAGTGGGTTCTAGAGACATTTATAGGGGAGGGGGGAGGGGCCTGCTCCCCAAGCCCCTTTGCTCTCCAAGCTCCTCTCAGGAACCAAGGGCAGAATGATCTCCTAGGTTTCAACCTTGAGAGTGAGAAGTCAACTCCCCTCCCATCCTGAAGTCAGTAGGTAGAGTGCTACTGGAGGTGGAAAGGGAAACACTTCTGTTCCCCCCACCCCCGCCTCTCTCAGCCTCCCTCAGCCTCCCTCCTCCCTCAGAGTTTTGATTTCCTTCTCTTCACCAAAAGAACTGTGCAGCTCCATGGCACAGCTGTTTTCCTGTTGCACCAGGGGGGCAGGCAAGACAAGCAAGAACCATGAGGTGGGGAGGGGAGGATAGCCAGGGCTGTGGGTTAGACACCTGGGAAAACTGGAAAGATGTGAAGGATGCTGGGGACCAGGGAAGGTTCATGAAGCGTTTTTTTAAGTAACCCTTTATCTTCTGCTGCAGACTGGGAGTTAGATCTAAATGAACTCAGAAGGCTGGGTTGAGCTGGTTCTCTTTCATTCTGGAAAAGAGGAAGTCTGCTGGCTCTAACTTGGGCTGCAGATGTAGCTCAGTGGTTGTGCACTTGCCTTGCATGCATTAGGCCCTGGGTTTGATCCCCAGAACTGCAGGGGGAGGAAAAAAAGAAAAAAGTAAAAGAAGAAACTGGCTAACTCGCCATCCCCTTTAGATTATTTGGTGGGAAGAAAGGCTATGTGGGAAGCTCCAACATCCTGTAGTCTAAAGGCAGATGCTTTCTCTTCCCACCTTTAAAGGAGCGTAGAGGAGATTAAGGCTTGGGATTAGGCAGGGACTAGTGGGCAAGACAGGAGGAGAGCTCTGCTCCTCACTCCCCCGCCTTGCCCCCCAGTTGGGTGACTACACCACCAAAGGCCCCAGGCACAAGTCCAGGCTAATGGAAACCTGGGCCAGGGGCCAGGCCACCATTGATTCCCAACCCCCACTCCCACCAGCCTGGCCCACTGCCTCCTCATCTCTATAGCTCCTGGAGTGGGTTGGGGAGGGAGCTAGATGAGGTTCAAAAAGGTGATAACCTCACACAGTTACCTCCTGGTGTGGAGGGTGGAGCCTGGCCTGGGAGGGCTAGGTGAGTTGGGGTGCGGATGGGGGAATGACTGAAGGAAGTTGGGCCCCTTTGGAAATGTACTGAGGCAAACTTTAGTCGGTGTTTCAGGTCCAGTGGGCTCTGACCCAGCAATCTGTAGGTGGATGCAGCTCAGAGACAGATACACAATAAATGCTAAGGGTGCTTCTAGTGTGCAGTTAGAGCTGTAAGATACATGCAGAAATAAAGTGACAGGAAGCAGAGAAAGAGGAGCTGTAATCATTGGACCTTAAATAACCTCACAACACATCAAAATATTCATCTCCAAGATCTGTTATGCTTCAAAGTTCACTATCATTTTCCCTTCAAAGAGTAACCATACTAGAAAGGACTGGGAAAGGGCCACACTTAATGTCATAGATGTTAGGTGATAAGAAACCCTGCTCAGGAAGATTCTGGGTGCTTTCAAATAAGGATTTACAGGAAAGAAAAGTAGAATGTACCCAGGACAGATGAAGCTTCTGTGGGTGAGGTGCAATATTAGGTGTCTGTGTGCCATGGGGGATCTAGGTCAGAATATGATATGGCTGTGTCATGGTATTCCTTTTTTTTTTTTTTTTTTGGTGCTGGGGAATCGAACCCAGGGCCTTGTGCTTGCAAGGCAAGCACTCTACCAACTGAGCTATCTCCCCAACCCTTGTCATGGTATTCTTAACACACAGTGTTATGGTGTCCCAGGGTCACTATGTGTGTCTTTTTTTAAATATATATACTTAGTTGTTGATGGACCTTTATTTTATTCATTGATTTATAGGCAGTGCTGAGAATCAAACCCAGTACCTCTCACATGCTAGGCAAGCACTCTACCACTGAGCCACAACCCCAGCCCTGTGTGGTGTTTTTGTTTTGTTTTGCTTTCTCAGTACTGAGGATTGAATCCAGGGGTGCTTACGTCCCCGGCCCTTTTTATTTTTTATTTCGGGACAGGGCCTCCACTTTGTTGCTGAGACTGGCCTCAAACATGTGATCCTCCTGTCTCAGCCTCCCAAGTCACTGGGATTACAGGAGTGTACCACTGCACCTGGTCCCAGCCCTGAAACAGGTTCTCACTAAGTTGCTAAGGCTGGCCTGGAACTTGCATTCCTGCTGCCTCAGCCTCCCAAGTCGCTGGGATTATAGGTGTAGACCACTGTGCCCAGATCATTGTTTTCCTGTGTGGTTTGATAATGAAATGGCCTGTGTGGGTCTTCATCTGTATGTCATGTTTTACTTAGGTCATGATTGTATGTGTTAAGGAGTTTTAGGTGTGTCCATGTGTTAGAGCATGCTTAAGAGGTCATCAGGTACGAGTTACAGGTTATTAAACTGTCACCAGCACCTATCTGACTTATCATTGTGTCCCTATACATGCATGTTTGTGTGTCTGAGAGAAAGAGAGAGAGAGAGAGAGAGAGAGAGAGAGAGAGAGCGCGCGAGCAAGAGAGCGCCGGGAGGCAATCCTTAGGTTGGACATTTCCCTGAGGTCCAGCTATGGCACTCAAGCCAAGGGCACTGTGTCAGCAAAGACACTGAGGTCAGTAGTCCTCTCCCTTTGCTGCCTCATTGTGGCTGGGCCATATCCCATTATATTACATACCCCAACCTTGCCTCCATGGACTTTGCATGCCTGTTAGACCCAGTAGGCTTCCTAACCTGCCTCCAGTTATCCTTGTCCCCTTCCTATCCCATTCCTCTCCTAGCCTCGCTCCAGCCAGGGTTGACTTGTGACTGGCGGGGAGGGGACAGGGAACGGAGGGAAAAGAGGGAGTTAACCTGCCTTCTTGGGGTTTCTCTCTTCCTAGGCCACCCTCCAGGGCCCACTAAAAAAGCGCTGAAGCAGCGGTTCCTCAAGCTGCTGCCTTGCTGCGGGCCCCAAGCCCTGCCCTCAGTCAGTGAAAGCAAGTGCTTCTCCTGTGTTTCCGGGGGTGGGGCCGAGTGTGTGGCATTGTGCGGGAGTGACAGGAAGCAGTCCTGCGCACACGTGTGGAAGCGGCCAGTTTGGCGGGGTCGGGGTGGGGGTTGGAGTGGGTGCTGGCTGGTGTGCTTGGATGAAGCTGGTATGTGTGTGCTGTCCAGAGTGCCTGTGGGCGTCACTGCTCTGCAAAATAGAGCAGGACCCGAGCGTTTGGGCGTGGCCAGTATAGCAGGGCCCAGACCCGAGCCTATGTGGGCCTGGGCAGGGAAGGGGTCGGGACCAGGCAACTAAGAGGGTCTAGCCCAGTTTAACTGGGTTAATGTTTGTGACTGTGTGAACTGCCTGTCCCTGTGTATGTTTTGGGCCTAGCAATATATTTCACCTGTGCCACAATGGGATGATGGTTGCAGGTATAGAGAGAATGGAGGCCTCCTTCCTCCAGATGCCAGGATACTTGGGTTTTCTTTGTGGGGGGGGGGGGGGCAGCTCATGAGGGAAGTGATGCAGGGACGCTCTACCACTGAGCTACATCCCCAGCCCTTTTTTTTGAGACAGGTTCTCGCTAAGTTGCCAAAGCTGGCCTCATACTTGGAATCCTCCTGCCTCAACCTCCCGAGGCACCGGGATTACAGGCGTGCTCCACCGGGCCCGGCAATACCTGGGGATTCGGTCTTAGGCTGGTCCCCAACTAAGTAACCTCAAGAGGATCTTTTCTCCCTAAGTCTCTTGTACCCACTTAAGAGGATCATACTGAATTTTGCAAGCTATAAAAGTCCCGTTTTGTAACTGTTTTTGTCATGGCGTTTGATTCGAATAGGTCCCATCATAGGTAGATTGAAAAATAGGGACATGGTTGTGTGTGTGGGATCTGTTTTGTGTATGTCTGCTCCTTACGTGTGCTTTTGCTGCGAGTTTGGGGTGTGTGCATTATGTACAGGTCTGTGAGATTTGCTGTGTGTGAGAAGCGAGGTGAGTGTCTGCACTGGGCCGGGTCTTCCACTTTCTCGGTGACAGTTCACTCCCTTCAGCATTAGCCGCCCCAGCCTCCCTCCGCCCCCACAGACCCCGCCCGCTGGACCCAGGTGACTTACTCTCCTGGTGGGGACGGGGGCGGGGCTTCGGGAGTGGGGGGTGGGGGCATTTGCCTGGGGGCTGAACATTGGTTGACAAAGCGGGACTGAGGTGGGTCCGGAGATGGTGCCAGGGTTGGGGTCCGGATGGAGATTGGCTGGAGCAGGGCGGAGCATGGCTCAGGCATGGCTGGGATGGGCAGAGCTTGACTTGGGGAGGGGAAGATCTGGGCTGGGCAAAGTTGGGGCGGGGCAAATCTGCGTTGGTTAAAAAAAAAAAAAAAAAAAACCTCGGGAGCGCCCAACTTCCGACACCGGCTTTTGAACCAGCTTTTTCCACTCCTCCCTCTCTGGAACGAAGATGCAACTGAGGGCCTTCTTCTGCAACCGGGAATTAAAGGCCCAGGGTCAAGGGCCGAGTTGGACCCAGTCTCTGGGGCCGAGTCAGGCCAGGCCTGGCCTTGGCCCACTGATAGACCTTGAAACCGACCAGCGTCCTTTCTCCTTTCCTGGATGTCCTCAGCTCTGGGTCCAGAGAACTGGCAGGCAGTCTTCGGTGCCGAAGATGGGACAGGGAGGAGGGTGTATGGGTCGGTGATTTTGAAGAGCAGGGGGCCGGGCCTGAGGCGCGGCTGTTCCCCCCCACCCCACCGCTCCCCACAGACAGCATAGAGGATGAGTTTGAACTGTCCACCGTGTGTCACCGACCTGAAGGTCTGGAGCAGCTGCAGGAGCAAACCAAGTTTACGCGCAAGGAGTTGCAAGTTCTGTACCGGGGCTTCAAGAACGTGAGTGGAAGGAGAGGCCAAACTGGGTAAGGGTGGAGCAGGAGGGCCCCAGCTGATGCACCTTCCCGGAAAGTGTGGCCTGAATGCTTTGAGAAGTGAGGCAGCAGGAGGTGGCTCCAGAGACCCAACTTTTAACCTGAGGTTTTGGCCTCGGGCCAAAACATGCACTCTGATCATGTAGACCTGGGTTTAGTTATGTGTTTTCATTCGTGCACTGGGGAAGGAGTCTTACCTGCCACACCAAGACCTAAGTGGTGAGTCCCCTGGAAGCATGATGACTTCTCCTCCCTGGAAGTCTGGCATGGAGGGTGGGAGAAGGGCAGTAAAAAGAAAGTGGGTTTTGTCTCTGCCCTCAATCTGGTCCTCTTCTTCCTCCCAGGAATGTCCCAGCGGAATTGTCAATGAGGAGAACTTCAAGCAAATTTACTCCCAGTTCTTTCCTCAAGGAGGTGAGTAGACAAGGCCCAAGAGAAAGCAGCTATTCTTCTCTAGGCTGAGTGGGGAGAGAGGGTTCTGAAGGACTGGGAATGTCAAGGTGATGAAGGACTTGGGGAAGCTTCATAGAAGAAGGAAGTCCTTTCCTGTCTGGAAACCAGGCTCACTTCCCCACGTTTGTCCTACAGACTCCAGCACTTATGCCACTTTCCTCTTCAATGCCTTCGACACTAACCATGATGGCTCAGTCAGTTTTGAGGTGAGCTTGGGGAGATGGGTCAGGGAAGCCTACTTCCTGGGGTTTACATACCAGGATCTCTAGGTCAAATCCAAAGAAAGGATTGGGTGAAGGGTACCTGAAGTCACAGTTCTCCTCTACTCCCTTCCTAGGACTTTGTCGCTGGTTTGTCGGTGATTCTTCGGGGAACCATAGATGACAGGTTGAATTGGGCCTTCAACCTGTATGACCTCAACAAAGATGGCTGTATCACCAAGGAGGTGCAGGGCAACTGAAGGGTTATGTGGGAGATGGGATATGGGGTACAAAGGGCCATGGGAAGAAAACAACCCATATATGTATCACCAGCAAGAGGGTTAGTCTACATAGGCCCTCAGCTTCTTGGTTTGGAGTCTGGAGGTTCTGAGGAGGGATCTTCTCTTTTGGCCTAACAGGAAATGCTTGACATCATGAAGTCCATCTATGACATGATGGGCAAGTACACATACCCTGCACTCCGGGAGGAGGCCCCAAGGGAACATGTGGAGAGCTTCTTCCAGGTACCTGGAACTGGGTAGGCTGGAGGGCCTTGGAGTGAAGGGAAGGAGACCAGGAACCATCAGGGAACTTACCTGAGCTCTGCCTGCCTTTCCACCATCCCTCTTGTTCCCCCTGCTTGACCACCTTCTTGCAGAAGATGGACAGAAACAAGGATGGTGTGGTGACCATTGAGGAATTCATTGAGTCTTGTCAAAAGGTACAGGCCCTGCCCTCTATATTTCCCTGGTCTGGACTCAGAGCCTCAATTAGTGATGTATGAAAAATTTCCTTTGGTCAACGTACCTCCTCCCTATCTCATCCCCATTCCCCAATCCTGTACCTTCATGATAAGGGACATTTTACCCTTCCCTCTCTCTGGGTATCTCCTTCCTCTCTGCCCCTGAATGTTCCCATCTGGATTCAGTGTCCTTCTTCCTGTCTCTGACAAGTTCCTTTCCCTCTCTCTCTTTCTCTCTCTCTCTCTCTCTCTCCAATCTGCCTCATTCACACCATGGCCACAGGATGAGAACATCATGAGGTCCATGCAGCTCTTTGACAATGTCATCTAGCTCCTCAGAAGAAGGAGTTAGTGTGATCTGGGGGCACCATGTTCTAGTCCTAGTCTGGGCAGACCTCGCCCTTCTCTTCCCAGGTCTGTCCTCATCTAAGCCCTACCCTGCGGGCTGTAGGGATCCAAAAGCCTGGGGCTTCAGTAGTCTAGAACCCTGGATTTGAAGAGGCCAGAGAGTGGGCAGAGTACATCTGGTGGGTGTCCCAACTCCCAACAGCTTTTACCCCCTTCTTGCCTGACACCCAGTGCTGTGGGTACCTCTGCTATAGGAAATGAGTGATGCCCACCTCCCAAGCCAATTCTAGAAACCACAACACTAGACAGAATGTCTCCTGCTATGGTGCTTCCCCATCCCTGATGTCATAAACACTTCCCCCTAAGTGTTTCTCAGAGAGGATGCTCTGTCCTTGGCATACTAGCTGGCTTTTCACCAGCCTTTGAGAGCCTTGTGGGAGGAAAACAGAATACTAAGGGAGAAATCTTGGGCCTGAGCCAGTGGTTTGGTCCTAGTATCTGACTGGAGTAAAGAACAGAAAGGCCATGGAAGATCATTAGACCTCAGGCATGTTGTTAAAGCTCCAAGTTCCACAGTGTACTACCCCAGGCCATTAGAGTTTCAAAACTTTTCAGAAGGCCTTTATGTCACAGGAATGTCCCAGAAGTTTTCCATACCTTTCTCAGTATTCTAGGAGAGCTTGGGAACCAGATATTTGGCTCATCCCTGAAATTCCTTCTCTCCCCCCCTCCTTCCTGCTTGTATGGTGGTGGTGGTAGGGATTGTGAGTGGGAGATGTCTTGGTTGATGCCTAACAAAGTTACAGCCTGCTCTTCCTGCTCATTGCCTATTTTGTTTCACTTGCCATGTCTTCTAGCTTTGTAGGCATGGAGTGAATCAGGGCCTTTCCTGAACTTGGGTCCCATCACCCCTCCCAGTGGATGCCTTAGAGGGAGAATGAAGGAGGAAGGCATGCCTGGGGGGGGGCGGGGGCAGCATTTATTAGAACCTTTGATCAACCCAGGCTCTACCCTAAACCCCTATCTAACCTCCTCAACTCCCTAGTTTTCTCTTCTTAGTCTATTCAGAGATGCCCTTGAGCACACTGAAAAGGCAGGGATGATAGGACCCAGGTTGTTCCACCTCATCATCAGGACCCCTGCCATGCTGCTACTCATTAATATACCTGCTTGTCCCTTTCAACTCACCCTCCCAGTCAGCCAGAATCTGAGAGGAAGAGCCCCCAGGGACCTCCATGTCCCATCAGACACTGCTGACTGCTTTGCATTTTTGACTCTTCTGTATATTTTGTAAAATAACAAGTACACCAGATCCAATAAAACACAATGGCTATGCACAGGCTGCTGTCTCTGCCTTTTTGTTCTTCCCACCCCATAAATACTGCATGGCCCCCAAATCATGTGCCTGTAGCCTTTTAGATCCCCAAGAAAGGGCTGGGGGTATAGCTCAGTGGTAGAGCACTTGCCTAGCCCATGTGAGGCACTAGGTTTAATCCTTAGCACCATATTAAAATAATGGTATTATGTTCATCTACAACTGGAAAAAAAAAAAAAAAAGATCTATCTATCTTAGATCTGTCTAAGATAGAGGGCCTGTCTTTTTGAGTCCTGCCATGCATTGGCAGGAGACCAAGATTCAGGTTCTGGAATAGTTGGCAACCCACCTGACCTTAGGTTCCCACTTGACTCTTTCTTCCACATCCCCCAATGGGCAAGGAAGGACAAGATGTTGATGTCTCAGAGATTATTCCAAGAAAGTTATCTTTTGGCAGACATTTAGAATTTCTAATTTCTAAGAATTTCTAATTTACAAATGTAGTTAATCACAAAGTGCTTTAGTTTGAGGGGAATTCCCCTGAGTTAGTTTCTTTTATTATTTTCCTTTTCTTTTTTTTCTTTTTTCAGTACTGGGGATTGAATTCAGTGCTCCACAAATACTAGGTAAGTGCTCTGTCACTAAGCTACATCCCCAGCCCTTCAGTGTTTAAGAGTCTTTAGCCAAGTCATTGGCACATGCCTGTTATCCTAGCTACTTGGGAAGCTGAAGTTTTGCAAGCTGAGGATTGCCAGGTTTGAGGCCAGCCTCAGCAATTTAGCAAGATCATGACTCAAAATAAAAAATAAAAAGGGTTGGGAATGTATTTCCGTAGTAGAGAGCACCACTGGGTTCAATCTCCAGTACTAAAAAATTGTGAGTCTTCTTTTCTTCCTCTCGTTCTCTCTCTCTTCATCTGTTTTATTAGTCCTTCAGTTCCACCATGATACTCTTCCCTAGTACATAATCACTCACCTAAATGACTACTTATTATTAATCCATTTGAAATAGCTCTTCCTTGTTGCTGTTATTATTCATCACATCATTAGCCTTTCCCCCTTAAAGCACTTATCACAGATTGTTCCTGTGTTAGAACTCTGTTAAGCTTTTTGTTGCTGTAACAAAATACTTGAGAAAAAACAACTTAGGGTAAAGATTTATTTTTGGCTCACAGTTTCAGAGGTTTCAGTCCATGGTTGGCTGGTTCTGTTCCATTCATTCTGGACCTGTGTGAGGTGGTATTTCATGGTGGAACAACATGGCAGAGCAAAGCTGCTCACCTCATGGCATCAGGAAGCAGAGGAGGGTGGGGGAAAGGGCCAGGGACAAGACACAGTCCTCAAGGACACCCCCCATCAAAGATCTACTCCTTCAACTATGTCCCACCTCCTACAGGTTCCACCACCTAGTAATGCCATCGAATTATTAATCCACTGATGAGGTCAGAACCCTCATGATCCAATCACCAGAAGCTCCACCTCTGAACATTGCTATATTTCCAAACTATAACATGTACTGAATTTGTTATTGTCAATTTCTCCAACCAAAATGTAAACTGTGAGGGCAGGGCCCTATGTCTCTCTTTCCACATATATTTATCAAGGGGCTACTAAGCACTTGTTATAGGTGATGGGAGCAGGGGGAGAGGTATGATGTGGAAAGAAAATGTATAGCAATTGTGTAGCAAGAACCACCCTTCAAGTTTGATACAAAATGTTGATATTACCTGGAGCACAGCCTGGAGTTTGGACTATGGAGAGTAGATGAAACCATGACTGCTGATTTTCTGCCAGTTGTGAGGGTGTGAAGTATGAAACAAAGAGAAAAGTGTCATGAGACTTAGCGCTAGCATCAACTAGAATGATAGCCCCCAAATTCTCCAAAGGACCACAATATCCAATGAGACTGCTTATGGTCCCCCACTGTCATCACAGGTGGTCCCCTAGGAAAATGCCTGCTCCATGATTGATTTATCAGTACATAAACTAAAATTGGACAGAGAGAAAAGATTAGGTTGGCCCTTGTGTTAAGAATGACATGTAAATTTGTGAAGTGTTCCATATTGAAAAAAATTCTTGTTATAGGACTAAAAATAAGGGTGACTGTAAGAGTCCCTGGAGCTACAGTACTGTTTTTTTAAATGATTTTTTAGTTGTCAATGCACCTTTATTTTTATTTTTATGTGGTGCTGAGGATTGAACCCAGAGCCTTACACATGCTAGGCAAGCGCTCTACCACTGAGCCACAACCCCAGCCCCTACAATACTGTTGTAATAAAAGAATGAGATATTTGTTCCTCAAAAGTTGAAACAGATTTCTCAACTGACATAAATGTAAAATGCATTATGATAGGACTACAACTCTGGGAGCATACAGCAAGGGGAGCTTGCTGAGCCAATCAAACTAGGGTTCATGGAAGGTTTCTTCATGAAATGATACTGATGCTGAGGCTCAAGGGATCTCATGCCCCCTCACACACCGTGTTAGTCAGCTTTATGTTGTTGTGACCAAAATACCTGACAAGAACAACTTAGAGGACCAAGGTTTATTTTGAGCTTATGGGTTCAGAGGTCTCAGTTCATGGTCGGGAAATTCAATTGCTCTGGGCCTGCGGTGTGTGACTGAATATCATGGGGGACGAGCATGATGGAGGAGAGCTGCTGGGAGGATGGCATTGAGAAAGTAGTGGCAGGGTCCCCCACCTGCCTACAATTATCACCCAGTAGTCCAAACTATTACCCCATAAAATTGATTAATCCAATGATGAGGTTATAGCCCCCATGACAGTCATTACTTCAAAACCTCACCTCTGGGGGCTGGAGTTATGACTCTGGTAGAGCACTTGCCTGGCATGTGTGAGGCCCTGCGTTCGATACTCAGCACCACACATAAATAAAAGATCCACTGACAACTTAAAGAATATTTAAAAAAAAAAACAAAAAACTTCACCTCTGAACTTCGTTGTATGAACACGAGTTTTGTGAGAGAACATTAAAATCTAAACCACAACACACACACTAGAACTCTCCATTTCCAAACAAGCCAGTCCTTTCAAGCGTTTCCTACATCGGGCCTCTGTTGTTTCACTTGCCTGGAGTGCTGTCTTTCATTACGCCCCATTCTGGCTAACTTCTGCTCATCCTTTATGATCCAACTCAGAAATGAAGCCATGGGATACGGTCACCTCAGTGGTAGAGTACTTGCCTAGTATACACAAGGGCTGGGGTTCCATCCCCCAGCACACAGGAGGGGGAACTACAGCCACAGCCTCACCCCAAAGTACGAGTTATCACTTTTTCTGACTTCCTAAAACACTTGGATACATCATGAAGGAAATCTGTGTAGTTGCTTGCCTACCACCATCTGTGAGCTCACGGTGGCCCATTAGCCCAGAACAGGCAAGCTCAATAGGTGCCTGCCACATGAAGGAATGAACGAATGATTTCATCGTTAAATGGAGTTAGCTTCAAAAGTGGATAGGGAAAAATGATTCAAGGCAAAGGTGTGAGCTGAACTCCTTGGAATGGTGTCTTCACAGAACGGAGCCTGGTCAGTCAAATGTAATTAGCCAAACTATTGACAAGAACCTCCATAGAAAGTAGGTCAGTTCCTTTCTGTCTCTTTAAGAACAAGAGGCTTCGTTTCCGCGCTTGCGCTTTGAGAGAGTAAACTCCTAGCCTTTTCACCCTACCCCCTTCTCCTAATTGCCCCAAATGGCGGCAACCTCCTCCCATACTCCCCTTCTTCGGGTGGAGTAATGGTCCATCCCAGGGTGCCAGGCTCTTTCTGGAGGGTGGCAAGCATAAGTGGTACATTCCACCGCCTTCATTACCTCCTGCTTTTCGCTTTTCCTACGTTCTATTTCCCCCTACTGGATGAAACGTAATAGGCTGGCCCTAAGAAAGGAGGGGGAGGGGGTGCTGAGGGGACCGGTCTGAGCCGGTCTGCGGCGCAGGCGCAGTGCGGATAAACAGGAAGCGGGTGGTAGAGGCAGCGGCAGAGGAGATCTAGGGGCTTCGGGGGACAGCAGTGGAAGAACTAGGATTGTTGGTAGGGCAACAGATACCAACTGAGAACGAGAAAAGGAGCCCTGGCCATCAGCTTCCAGTGAACGAGAAGTCGCGGCTTCGCCCTCTTCTCTGCTTAGGTTTCCGGCTTCCTAGCTTAGGCTAAGGCAGCGGCTGACAAAGGGCTCGCGCCGGTGCCGCCGCCCTTCTCATCCGGGCAATCGGGCCCCTGCGGTGAGGGAGGGGGAAGGGCCGAGGGGGAGGGGAAGGAGCAGGAGGGGCGCGCGCTTGGAGCCTAGGCCCTCTCTAGGGTTCCAGGCCCGTGGCCCAACGGACGGAGGCCGAAGAGGACCCGCAGAGGTGGCGGCGGCCGGTGGCAGGAGGATGGTGCAGAAGGAGAGCCAGGCGGCGCTGGAGGAGCGGGAGAATGAACTCAGTTCCAACCCTGCCGCCTCTGCGGGCGCATCGTTGGAGCCGTCGGCAGCTCCGGCCCCTGGGGAAGACAACCCAAGCGGGGCTGGAGGAGCGACAGTGACCGGGGCGGCCGGAGGGGCTCGGAGGTTCTTGTGTGGCGTGGTGGAAGGTGAGCACTCCTTCCCGTCACGCCACGGTACTAACATGTTCTCTTCTCGGGAAGGGGATGGGGGATAGTTCAGGGGGCTCGAAAAGGCTGTTACTCCCTTAGGTCCGAAGTTCGACCCTGTAAAAATGAGGGGGAATGTGAGGCGGTGGACGAATTTCCTCTCCTCACGTCCTTAGACGGAGTCCAATTCCTCTCTGGCTACTAACGAGCCTAACCCCACCCGGTTTGGGCTTGGAGCCAGGCCGACTCTCGAGGAGGCGGTGGTAAAAAGCCTGGTGTTTGACTCTGTTATAGTTGTTTATACCTTGGGCTCTTACTCTGTAGGGTCGTTTTTTAATGGAAAAATGGACAAAGCTGGGCTTAGTGGCGCACGCCTATAATCCCAAGACTAGGGAAACCGAGGCAGGAGTATCGCAAGTTCGAGTTCAGCCTCAGCATCCCTGTCTCCATTTAAAAAAAAAAAAAAAAAAAAACCCGGTTCCATCCTTTATGGGGAGGGAAGGGGAGAAAGAAAAAAAAAAAAAAAAAAAAAACCAAGAACCTACACAATCACACAGACGTGCTTATTGTGTTTCTGAAGTGAAGAGTAGCATAGTTGGCCTATGATATTAAAAAATTACTTTCTGCTTAGAATTTTTTGCTAAGCAGATAGGGAAAAAGCAAACTCTCCTCCTTCTTTGAAATGCACTTGCAGCCTAGAAAATAGCCTGCTTCTCAACTACTGCACTTTGTCCTCCAAGGATAAAGTAACATTTTGAAAGCATCTAAGATATGGAATTTGAATTTAGGGACTGCAGATAAGGCTTAAAAATGCCTTTCTTACTACCTTCTTTCCATTTACAGTTAAAAGGAATGATTGGACATTTTGTTAGTGAGGGAAAATTACCACAAGACTGTACAACAGTTTCTGAATAAGAATGGACACATACTCTGCCCTACATATTACAGATATACCATTCAGTTATAGTGATCTTTGCTTGAGTGCAACATGTATTTCAGTGTTTGAATTATTTTGGTCGACCCAAGGATTCCTGGTTGTCATTTGTCTTATTTTCTCCTATTATGTAAATGGTGCAGATAGAAGTATAAAAATGAGTCTTAAAAAACTAAACAGGTGGGCGGTACACACGTATGGACCCAGCTACTTGGGAGGCTGAGGCAGGAAGGTCATTTGAACCCAGGAATTCAGAGAACAGCCTGGGCTACATAGTGAGACCCTGTCTCCCAAAACAAAACAACTAAGAAGATATGGAAAAAGCTAAGGAGGTTTGTTCTCTTGTTTGAGAGCATCAACTTCTCCAGTGTGTGATCATATAAATGTATTCTTTTGAAAGATGGGCAGTGATTATGGTATTTTAGATAAAGTTTAATTGTAGGGGAGAAAATACTACTTTACAACTCAGTAAGGCATGAAACAATTTAGCAAAATTAACTGTCCTGCAGATCATATTTTATTGGAGTCAGTATTTATGAAAACATGATTGTTTTGTGTGACTTATGTGTTGGTGTATTTGGGCTTCTTTGAGCTCAGGGAGATTTAGAAAAGCTATATCTTGTTATCAGTGATCTTGAAGTGGAGGGTGGGAAAGAAGTGCTGGGGGAAATTGAAATTTCATACCTAAACTGGAGTGAGTCTAAAGAAATTTGCCAATCCGTTATACCTTCAGTAATTAAAGGAGAAAACTTGCTGTGGTTTAAATTGGTTTGTTTTGCATAGTACTGAAAAGGGAGTCTTCCCGTTTTGAAGAATAGAGTTGTCTTGAATTCTCTTGTTCTTCCTTCTCCCATCCTTTTATATATTTTCTTGGTAACTGAGCACCTGAGCCAGCACACTTTTATTTATTTTTTCCTTCCTTCATTCTTTGTTGGCACTGTTCCTAAAATGGAGGAGGATGGGAAACACTGTAATTGCTGCCAGGATTCCTTTTTTGTTTCTTGCCTTTACAAATCTTCATTGGTTTCAACTCTGTGTTAACAGCCGTGCTTTCTTTTGTGGTACCAACCAACCGAAACCATAAATCTGACTCTGAAAGAGCCAGGTTAAGATTTCTGAAGATTAAAATGTTCAGATTAGGCATTTAAAAAAAAAATCCTTCCATGTGTGTGCTGGGGATCGAACCCAGGAACAGTCTACCTCTAAGCCAGATCCTCAGGCATGCACCACCTTTTTTTTCTTTCTTTTTTTTTTTTTCTTTTTTAGACTTTTTTTTTTCTTCTTTTTTTCAGGGCTGAGTACGGAACTCAGGGCCTTGATGTGCAAGGCAAGCCTCTGCCACTGAGCTAAATCCCCGACCCCTTTTTTCTTCTTTTTTAAACCAGTCTCCCTAAGTTCCTGAGGGGTGTGTCCTACTTGGAGTGGAGTCCTCTGCCTCAAGCCTGTGGAGTAGCTGGGATTACAGGTGTATGCCACAGCTTCCAGTATTAATGCCTGCTCTTTTAAGAGAGAGAAAAAAAAAAATAATGCTAAGGGTCGTAAGAAGGCTAAGTAAGAATTGTAAAAGTTTTACCATGTCAAGAATATTTTAAAACCACTTGTAAGAGGGAAATACTGATTTGTCAAGATTGAAAGTTCTATCCTGGGCATGGTACAGAGGCTGAGGCAGGAGGATCTCAAATTTGAGCCTGGGCAACTTAACAAGGCCCTGTCTCAAAATAAAATGATGTAGCTCAGTGGCAGAGCTCTTTTCTATCTTGTGTGAGGCCCTGGATTAGTCCCCAGTACTCCAAAAAAATAAAATAAAAGATTTAAAGTGCTACAGTTTGGTAACATTTGTATCCTCCTTAATGAATTTTTCTTTGATTTGCTATTGTTCTTTTATTGACCTTTTCATTGTATTCTTGAGTGGTTGTCTTTACCTCTTGGTTATGATCAGAATGAAACAGGTGGAGAGTAAAGGTTAGGTAGGCTGTAAGGTGTTCTGTAGTAGAGCTATGATTAGCTCACTAGGGAACTCCAAATACCAGTTTTGTGCTTATACAACAACTTAGGTCATCAGTCTGCAATGCTTGTTTTCTACAGTGGACACTCTGGAGCAAATCAGTTATGTTCTTAAATTTCTGGTGTTGAAACCTTTGCTCTGGAATTACAATGGTTTGAGAGTTTGCAGTTCAAGCCAATTTTATGGCTAAATCTGTTGTGAATATAGTTTCAGGCTTTTTTTTTTTTTTTTTTTTTAAAGGAACTTTTTTCAAAAGTCAGATTCTTCTCTAATCCGATCCCTGAGTTATCTCACCTCACCCCTCTGGAAGCAGGGGATTAACCCCTTCTAGGTAGTAATTGTTCTTATTAGCAATTTGGATTTTTTGATTTCTCTTTCCCATTGTGAGACTGAGGTACTATAAGTAAGATTTGAACTGGGATCGTTGCTCAGTGGTAGAGGTTTGCCTAGCATACTCAAGGCCCTTGCACTGAAACAAAAACAAAAGTTAGCTTTAAGTGTATTTGGTTTTTGTTGACAGTAAGAAGAGATTGTAGGTTTAGGTATTTTTAGATAACTACCACATAAATAATAAATGTCATCATAGAATAACCTGAGCAAAAAGGGAATGAAAGGTACTTTATAATAATGTCACTATACACAGATAAGCAAATCTTAATGTTTTACTAATACTCTTCAGATTTGGGTGTATTGTACACATTTTTTTTTACATGTTGTATGTTTTGTAATTTGCTTTTCTTAGTAAAGGTTACCACTTTTGAAACTTGAAAATAATTCTTTTCTTACTTTAAATTTAGGCTTTTATGGAAGACCTTGGGTTATGGAACAGAGAAAAGAACTCTTTAGAAGGTAAATTTTTATCAAATGAAGCAGAGAGGAAAGCTTTAAGCCCTGCATATTTTCCTGTATTTGAAGAAATACTGACACTGAATAACCCTACTACAGTTTCTTATAGAAGTAACTTCACTTTGATCCTATATCTCTTAAGCCAGTGATTTTCCAACTTTCCTTGGGTAAGCTGAATAGTTGTGTGGTTTTACCTACCTCACCTAGAGTTGTGGTGTTTTATTCAAGACTTTAACCTGTTGATATACTTTGTAATACTAATTTTTTTAAAAAAAATTCCACTGATTACTAAAGTTTAAAAACTGCTATCTTAGAATATTATTAGTTTTGTGTGAAATGGAAAAGCGCCAAGAAAAGGGAGAAAAAACAGTTGAGATTTTGTAGCCTATAAATGTTGCCTCCTCACATACAATTTTCTTCCCCCTTAAGGCTCCAGAAATGGGAATTAAATACATACTTGTATGCCCCAAAAGATGACTACAAACATAGGATGTTTTGGAGAGAGATGTATTCAGTGGAGGAAGCTGGTAATCTTTCATTTCTTATTCCATAAATTCAGAATATGATGAAAATAGCTATGTTTTAAGTATTTTGTTTCCACTTTAAAGGTAGTTTCCTTTTATATAGTAATCATTTACTCTGTGAGCTAATATAGATTGAAAGTATGATTCCAGGAAAAATCAGTGTCAAGATAAATGGTTTTACACTTTTTTTTTTTTTTTTTTTTTTTAATGGTACTAGGAATTGAACCCAGGAGTGCTTTACCTCTAATCTATATCAGTCCATTTTATTTTTTATTTTAAGACAGGGTTTTACTGGGTAGTAGAGGCTGCCCTCAAATTTGAAAGCCTCCCACCTCAACCTTCTGAGTTACCGGGATTACAGGCATGTACTTTGTACCCAACTATGCAATATTTTTTTAAAAACCAAAATTATTGCAAAAAATTCATGGTGGAAAAAATACTAAAATTTTAAATAAAGATCATATTACTGATTATTCTTTCTGCTTCATGCTTGTGGCTTAGTCTTTTTTATTTAATAATTTTTAAACTTTATTTATGGATTCTTTTTTTTTAATGTGGTTCTGAGGATCAAACCCAATACCTTGCACGTGCTCAGCAAGCATTCTACCACTGAGCCACAACCCCAGCCCTCATGGCTTAGTCTTGACCACTATTAGTGATCCTGTCTTTATTTAAAATAAAGATCTTATCCTATCCAGTGAAGTGGAAGCCTATAAAAGATTATCCTAGCTATGAGTATTTATTATCCTAGCTATGAGTTTTGTTGAATTATATTAGTTCATAAGTTAGTACTACATCACAGAACCTCCCTGTATATCAGACAGGTGGTAGGGGGTTTGTACTGGGGATTGAACCCAGGTTGATTTACCACTGAGCTCCGGCCCCAATTATTATTTTGAGACAGGGCCTTACTAGGTTCTTGAGGACCTTACTAAGTTTTACTGAGGCTAACCTTGAACTTTTGATCTTCTTGTCTTAGCTTCCTGAGTTGCTGTGCACCACTATGCCCAGCGAAGTAGTTCTTTTCTTTGGGGATTTAGTGAATGGAGAGACATTTTCATACTTAGAATTAAATAGTGTTCACATGTCATAATAAGATACTTGGTTACAGAGCTTAGCCCAGGTACAGAAGGCAGAGAGTTTTCTTAAATTATGAAGGAAGCAATTAAAACTTCGTATAGTGTTATTTACTACGCTATGTAATTTAAGTGCACCTTTAACTTACTTATTTTCTAATGATGCTAGTAATGAAATTTAAAGTGGTCAATAATTAAAATATAGTGGCTATCTTTAGGTATCACTGAATGTTATTCAGAGATATATCCTGACTGAGTACAGGGGTGCACACCTGTGGAGACTGAGGCAGAAGAATCACAAGTTTTTAGGCCTTAGCAACTTAGTGAGAACCTGCCTCAAAATGAATTTTAAAAGGACTGGGAATGAGCTCAGTGGTAAAGCGCCCCTGGGTTCAATCCCCAGTATTTCTCCACTCCCCCCAAGATCGTATAGTATATAGTAGTAAATCACTTAGGAAAATTGCCTGTCATATTTATTAAAGACTTAAAATCTGTAATGAATGTTTTAAGATACAGGTATACCTTTCTTACACTATGAGTAGAAATGGTTTGGGTTCATTAAGAGATTTGATGATACAAGATTTTCGAAGAAAGGCAATGAAAACAAATGCTTTATTGATTTTAGCTTGTTTCCCAAAAAGGACAGGAAATTATTTGGAAGTGAGAAGGAAGGGCCTCATATTTTCTGTTGATTCAAATCAAGTGTGGAATTTAACTGGGCATTGTAGTGCCTGTCTATAATATAAGCTACTTCGGAGGCTGAGGCATTTGGATCCCAAGTTCCAGGCAAGTCTTAGCAATTTAGGACAACATAGTGAGGAAGCCCTATCTAAAAATGAAAAGGTCTGGTGAGGTATGTTCAATGATAGAGGGCCCCTGGATTCAGTCCCAGTACCAAAAAAAAAAAAAAAAAAAGTGAAACTTGTTTTTCCTCTTACATGACATTAAATCACCTTAGGCTTGTGCCATTTTATGTGGGCTGTTATCACATTGAATATGATAATTTTCAAAATAAACTTTTCTTTTAAATTAGAGTTGAATTTAAATTAGAATGGAAAGTGAAGATTCTTAGTTTTCTGTGCTACTTTCTAAAAACATGGACTCTATTTTTTAGAGCAACTTATGACTCTGATCTCTGCTGCCCGGGAATATGAGATAGAGTTCATCTATGCTATCTCACCTGGATTGGATATTACTTTTTCTAACCCCAAGGAAGTATCTACATTGAAACGCAAATTGGACCAGGTAATTCCTTACATTTTATTATTTTTATCTGACTCAGTACTTGAAACTAAGTTTTCAAAATTGCTTTTATTATGTTAAAAGGAAATTATATTCGTACTTTGTTTCCTTAGGAGTTACTTACTTTAATGCTTCCGGGTAGAGAAATATTTTTCTTCTTCTTTCTTCTTCTTTTTTTTTTTTTTTGGTGGTGCTGGGGATTGAACACCCCCAACCAATACCACCATGGCCTTGCATGTACTAGGCAAGTTCCATACCACATTGTACCACTGAGCTTCTTCATCCAGGAATATTTTTCAAAAATAAGTCAAAAGAACTTTATTAGAAGTACCAATTATTTCTCAAATTTTAGTTTGTGTAAGAGCTGCCTGAAGAGAATGCTGGGGCTAGGGGTTTGACTCAGTGGTAAAGCAGTTGCCTATTATGTGCAAGACCCTGGGGACTTAGAGATGCTTAGAAGTGATTTTTTTATTTCTGGTATTAGGGATTGAACCCAGGTGTGCTTAACCACTGAGCCATATCCCCAGCCCTTTTTTATATTTTATTTAGAGACAGGGTTTTGCCTGGTTGCTTAGGGCTTTACTAAGTTGCTGAGGCTGGCCTTGAACTTTCAGTCCTTCTCTTGAGCTTCTGGGATTACAGGCGTGTGTCACCATGCTTGGCTAGAAGTGGTTCTTAAAAGAATTTTGACATGGAGTGGGAACCACAAACATAGGTAATTATGAGATGGGTCATCCTCCACCACATTTTGGGAAACTATACATAAACATACACCTTTGGTACTTGACTAAATTCAGACTAAAACTATAGGAACTGGGTTTTACCTGTTAGACATCAGTTTCCTAAGTTATATAGATAATAGGTATAATTCTGTCTGGAAATGCCTAGTTTACCAAGATCAGAAGAAAAAAAGACAAGGTAGTTACATAAATTCTTGGTGAACTTGATTTAGGTCTAAATTCTACTTAACATAAAAGCTGCACATCTTGTTTGATAAAGTGTAGGCCTCCCATTTCCCCGTTTCTGGGTTTGGGGTTCTTTTCGTTGGTTGTTTTTGGGAGTTTTTTTGGGGGGGCAATACTGGGGATTGAACCCAGGAGTATGTCGGCCCTGAGCTATACTATACCCCAGCCCATTTTATTTTATTTTATGACAGGGTCTAACTATGTTACCCAGGTTGGCCTTGAGCTTGTAATTCTCATGTTTGAGCCTCCCGAATAGCTGGGTTGATAGACATGCACCACCATGACCAGCTTCCCCATTTTTTAAGTGTGTTTATTTTTCTAAATATGTATTTCTTTAGGCAAAGATTTATATTTGTAACATTAAAATGACTAATAAAAATTTTAAGGTATAGCGGGGAGTGTTGTTCAATGGTCTAATGTGTGGTTAGCAGGTGTGAAGCCTTAGGTTTTCCCAGCACCAAAAAGAAATAAACAAGTAAAATGAAATTAAAAACTTAAGATAGTTAATAAATGTTCACGAGTGAGCTAGGCATGATGGCACACTCCTGTGATTCCAGTGGTTCAACCAACGTTGAAGGATCACAAATTCAAAGCCAGCCTCAGTTATTTAGCAAGGCCCTAAGCAGCTTAACAAGACCCTGTCTCAGACAAACAAACATAATGATAAAAAGGACTGTGGGGATATGGTTTAGTGGTTAACCATTATCAGGGGATAACATCACAAAAAAAAAAAATGTTCATGAGTGAATTTGTAAGAGATTATTTCCCTATTTAATCAAAATCTGTTGTTTTCTTTGTGATTTATGTCTGGTTATGTCTGCAAAAGTATTACTTAAGATCAATGTGTCTTTTGGGAGTAGAAGGAATCCTGGATTTTTCATGTTCTGAGTTTAATTATTGTTTATTTCTGTGTATTTCTGACTGTGGGTTTTTCTATAATCAGTAACCAAGGTAGAAACTTTATTGGAACATTTTTATATTGCATTCAAGCCCCAAGAAGAAATGGGCTCCAGAACTGTCTAGTATTTAATTTAGAATGACTTCTATAGGAAAAAAGGGTGAGATTCTGCCACATCCAGCGTGGATGAGGGAAAGGGTTTCTGTCAGAGGATGGTGCTGGGTTTCGATTAATCACTAAGAAACTTACCTAATTAAATAAACACAGAAGCCAATAATCTTTTTAAGTGGAAGTGGGTGTGATGGATTGGGCCATGCCAAGATCTGGCCTCAAAATGGAGAAGCCCACCTTCCCTTTATTTATAGTTGCACAGGTAAAGGGGGACTGGAAGGGGCTTCTGTGAATAACAGGATGGGATGGAGTTAGGGAAGTCATTTCTTAGAGAATTAGCATTTTATCAGGCATTGAGCCACCTCTGTACAGAGTCATTTATCCCAGGCTATCTGAAACAGTCTCTCATGATTGCCAGTTCCTGGGAGTCAGACCTCTGTATCCCATGGCTCAGCCAAGCCTGATTCTGCTGAACACGATGACTTCCCACAGTCTTCCATTGAAAATGTAAAAACAATAGGTCAGGCCTTGAACAGTTTTAAGGAAGATACTTGATTTAAGTATAACCCTAACCCCGTGCCATGCAGAGGTGTACACCTGGGCTGTAATCCCAGCAACTCAGGAGGCTTGACACAGGAGTGTTGAAAGTTCAAGACCAGCCTCAGCAATTTAGCAAGACCCTATTTCTAAAAGGAGTGGGAGATGTAGCTCGGTGGTAAAGTGCCCCTCAGTTCAATCCCCAGTACCAAGGGGAAAAGTATAATCATTCAGTATATAGTTTATTTGAAATCCTTTGGTTTTTTTTTTTTTTTTTTTTTTTTTTTTTTTTTTAACTCTAAAATGAGCTCTAATAAGCATCTTGATTTTTTTTTTTTTTTTTTTTTAATGCCCCCTAGGTTTCTCAGTTTGGATGCAGGTCGTTTGCTTTGCTTTTTGATGATATTGACCATAATATGTGTGCAGCTGACAAAGAGGTATTCAGTTCTTTTGCTCATGCACAGGTCTCCATCACAAATGAAATTTATCAGTACCTAGGAGAGCCAGAAACTTTCCTCTTCTGCCCTACAGGTATTGTATATAATATCTTTATATTTAACTAGTCTTGAAACATGTAACTTTCAAAGGACCCTTTGTATTGTTATACCTTCTCCTTATTGTAAAAAAGGTAGGAATCCTTTTCTGGAAGAAAATTAGGAGCTTATAAGTGATTGGACAAGGCAAAAAATCTGAGTTTTTAGTAATGAAAGTATATAAACATTACATTGTCAGGATTTGGGGAGGAATAGTATTATTGAAATGAAAACTGGGAAAAAAAACAAATTTACATTGCTTTTAACTTAGTCACTTCTCATTTCCTCCTACTTGTTCCTTTTTTCTGCCCATGTATATCTGTTCCTTTTTTTACTCCTCCCACTCCCATCTGGGCTCTTATTTCCAGTAGTCAGTGTAGAAAGCTTAATTTTCCCCTCTTCATCACTCCCCTCCTTCAGTTTTCTTCCATTGAAAATGTTTTAGTCTCTTTTAGTTGCCTCTTAAAAAGTTTTTCTCAGACACTATTTTTGTTCTGGAATAGATAATTAGTTTTCAGAAATTTTAGATTATTTAACTTTGTATACCTCTCTTAAGAGTATTGTGAGCCATGAACCTTATTTGATACATGAATATTCAGATGTTATTTTAATAGGATGCTGGTAGCTGAGTGTGCTGGTGCAGGCCTGTAATCCCAGCAATTCAGGAGGCTGAGGCAGGAAGATCCCATGTTCAAGGCCAGCCATAGCAACTTAGCAAGATCCTGTAACAAAGTAAAACATAAAAAGGACTAGGAATGTAGCTCAGTGGTTAAATGCTCCTTGGTTCAATTCCTGGTACAAAAATATAATGGGAATTAATTTACTAAGTCACAATTTAAATTGTAGTTGAATATTAAGCCATTGTCATAATCCTATATTTGTTTTATTGTAATATTATCAATTATTCTGTTTGACCTCTGATTATAAACAAGAAATGATTCTATGTAGAAAATGCTGATATTGTAGTTGTTTCAGTAAACTTGTACTTCTAGAGACTGTATGATCTTAAGGATCGATCAATAGTACTGTTGGAGGAAGAATATCAGATTTTATGAATTGATTGATTCTTAATTACTTATTGAGTTTACTTCCTTTTAGGGTAGAATATTGAAGCCTTTTATCACTTGGATGAAAAGAATTTAGAATTGATAAGACGTTTTTCCCCTTTCTAAAATCCACGACTGTTTGACCTAATTTTTTCCCTTTACATTTAGAATACTGTGGCACTTTCTGTTATCCAAATGTGTCTCAGTCTCCTTATTTAAGGACTGTGGGTGAAAAGCTTCTACCTGGTATTGAGGTCCTTTGGACAGGTAAGTCTTTTTAAGATTTACACAGTAAAATTTATTAATTTAACTCGAACCTAGAGAAAGTGGTTCTTGTTAATTGAATACTTCTTTTTTTTTTTTTTTAACTGAACATTAACCAAGAAAATTGGTAAAATTTTATTTTATTTTTGGTACCAAGGATTGAACCCCAGGGGTCTTTTAATAACTGAGTCACATCCCCAGCCTCTTTTTTTTTTTGAGACAGGGTCTTGCTAAGTTGCTGAGGCTGGCCTCAAACTCGTGATCCTTCTGCCTCAGCTTCCTGGGTTGCTGAAATTACAGGCATGCACTATCATACCTGGCTAAAATATTTTCTTTTACAAAGTGTACATTCTTAGTATAAGAAATATCCTTTTGCCAGGCACAGTGGCACACACCTATAATTCTGGTGACTGAGGCAGGAGGATTACAACAAGTTTGAGGCCAACTTCAGCAGCTTGGCTTCAAACTGTCTCAAATTAAAATTCAAAAAGGACTGGGGGTGTAGCTCAGAGGTAGAGTGCCCCTAGGTTCAATGTTCAATCCCTAATTTTATACACACACAAAAAGATTTTTTCCCCCCTGCTGTGTTAACATTTAATATCTTTTATTAATATTGTTTATAGTTACACTTAGCACATATATAGAATAAGATACAGAGTTATACAATTACTTGAATAATACATGTATGAAAGTATAAATATAATATATACATACACACACAATTCCATGTTCTTTATTCAATAAATGATCTCCTTCCCTGCACACATCAAATTTCCCAAAAATTCTAAGCCTGTTTATTTAATCTTATTTACATTTCAGGTAACCTGTTGATAATCTGTTGAAAAAGAAAAAAATGTTAGAAAGTGTATGTGAAGGAAAGCACAATAAAAAGTTGTATGTACATCAGTTTTTAAATAACCATGTAGAAGATTCTTTTAACAGATGGTTGTTATTTCTAGGTCCCAAAGTTGTTTCTAAAGAAATTCCAGTAGAGTCTATTGAAGAGGTGTCTAAGATTATTAAGAGAGCTCCAGTAATCTGGGATAACATTCATGCTAATGATTATGATCAGAAGAGGTTATTTCTGGGACCATACAAAGGAAGATCTACAGAACTCATTCCACGGTTAAAAGGAGTCCTGACTAATCCAAATTGTGAATTTGAAGCTAACTATGTCGCTATCCACACCCTTGCTACCTGGTACAAATCAAACATGAATGGAGTGAGAAAAGATGTAGTGATGAGTAAGTAGCTTACACTCGATCTTTGACCTTGGAAGGTGGGGTTAAGTAGAACCTTTGGCAAATAATTTATTCCTTTGTCATTATAGTTTAAGAGGTTTTATTAAGCAGGGTGGGCTGTGGGGTATAACTGTAATCCCTGCTAATTGGGAAGTTAAGGCAGAGTTCACAAGTTCTAAGACTGGTCACCATTGGAAGACCCCATCTCAAAAGGGGAGGGGAGATTTTTTTAAGGAAATGTTCATTTCTGTTAATGAGAAGAAAGGCTGAGTGACCTTGGATAAGTCTTTTAACCCATTGGCCTTCATTCTTTGTTTTTAAAATGTAACTCAGGTTGGTAGAGTGCTTGCCTTGCAAGCACAAGGCCCTGGGTTCAATCCTCAGCACTGCAAAAATAAAATAAAATAATAAAATAAAATGTAACTCAGTCTTTGAAGTCTGAGTACCAGACAAGATAGTCATTTATATTCCTATTCCTAGAATCACTTTCATTTCATTTGTATATTCAGGCAGTTTTCTTAAAATGGGATATTCTAAATGACTAGATGTTCTGAGTTACTTCATTTATCATTTAGATATATGGAACACATTCACATTTTTGATATGGCTTACTAATTTTTTAATTTATAAAATTCCTGATTAATAGAGTTCTAAGAGAATGCTGACTCTTCATTAATATATATATTTTAAAAATATTTGTTTAGTTGTAGATGGACACAATATTTATTTTTTTGTGGTGCTGAGGATTGAACCCAGTGCTTTGTACTTGTGAGTCAATTGCTGTACCACTGACCTACAATCTCAGCCCCTCATTTATATTTAAATAACCTATCATGTGGTGGGTGCATCTTCTTGGGCACTGAAGATACAAAGAGTAAAGTCTTGGTCTTACTTTTGGAAATCAGTCTCTGGGTTATACAAGGCATATAGGCAGTTGTACTATAGTGTGTTGTG
This sequence comes from Sciurus carolinensis, assembly GCF_902686445.1. Taxonomy (NCBI): domain Eukaryota; kingdom Metazoa; phylum Chordata; class Mammalia; order Rodentia; family Sciuridae; genus Sciurus; species Sciurus carolinensis. The sequence goes on along the minus strand of NC_062217.1, from coordinate 150,393,116 downwards.
AACAGTTATCTGTAAGGGAACACAGAGGAGGGAGTGAGCACTTCTGCTGAGCAAGAGTGTCAAGAAAGAAGAGGGTGTAGTAGTATACCCTGTAATCCCAGCTCCTCAGAGAACTGAGGAAGAAGGATAAGCCTGTGCAATTTATTAAGACCATGTTTCAAAAAAGAAAAAATGGGGACTGGGGTTGTAGCTCAGTAGTACAAAGCACTTAACCTGGCACATGTTTGATCATCAATACCACATAAAAATAAATAAATAAAGGTATCATGTCCATCTATAATTAAAAGAAAAAAAAAAAAAAAAGAATTGGGAATATAGCTCAGTCATAGAATGTCCTTGGGTCCAATCCCTGCTACCATCAGAAGAAAGAAGAGTGGTGTTGCATAGTCCCAGGGTGGTACACACCTGTAATCCCAGCTACTTAGAAGTCTGAAGCAAGAGAATCACCAAGTTCAAAGCTAACCTGTAGCTAATAGTAATAATGAAAAAAAATGGGTTGTAACTGGGTGGTAGTGTGCTTGCCTAGCATGGTCAAGTTCCTAGGTTTGATCTTTACAGAAAAAAAATAATTTCATGAATTTATTTAAGCTGGGTTGAAGTATGAGCATAGTTTGCTGAGCATTAGTGGCTCATGGGCTGGCAGTGAAAGTGCTGGACATTGAAATTTTGAAGTTATCTGAATTTTGTGGACATGGATATTTTGAAGTTACCTGAATTTTGGCCCATTTTGGGTATTAAAGTATCATGATACTTGATGGTATGTAACAGGCTCAGGCTCCTTTCCATTTGTTCAATTCTTTTTTTTTTTTTTTTTTTTAACTTTTTTTTTTTAGTTGTAGTAGACCTTTATTTTATTTATTTATGCTCGGTGCTGAGAATCAAACCCAGTGCTTCGCCCATGCTAGGCAAGCGCTCTACCTCTGAACCACAAGTCTAGCCCATGCAGTTCTGTACCCCTATTTGCAGTTGTTTATTGAATTAATTTCCATTTATATTCAGTCACTGTTGTCCCCCTCTTCCCAGTAAAAAATAGAAAACTGGGCATATAGCCACAATCCCCTCAGGATATTTAGCTTCATCTTTTAAGGAAGAGCATGGATCATACTAAGGAGCAGTAGACATTAGCCAAACTGGGCTATGTGCAGGGAAATAAGGAAAGCTAAGAATAGGGGATTTCTGAATACCAAGCCATAGGATTTATTTTCTCCACCTGGTCTTACCTTTTCTGTTTTAGAGCTTATCCCTTTATCTGTGTTCATGTGAGGGCTCTGTTGATTTTCTTTTCTTCCTCCCTGAGTACATTTATTAATAATGAAGTTATGGGCTGGGGTTGTGGCTCAGTGGTAGAGTGCTTGCCTAGCATGTGTGAGGTACTAGGGTTGATTCTCAGCACTGCATATAAAAAAGTGAATAAAATAAAGGTCCATCAACAACTAAAAAATAAATAAAAATAATTTAAAAATAATGAAGTTATAAATTCCTGAAGACTAGGGAATGTTTTTTATTCAAATCGTGATGCCTTTAACCTTGCATACCAAATAATTGCTGCTTAATGGACATTTATGATAAACTTTTCCAGTGATTCTAAAATTACTATTATTTAAATTGGGATTTTACATTTAGCAGTGTATTTAGATGAATAGATGAAATGGCTAGTGAATGGTTCTTCCTTGTGTTTGCATTTTTACATTTTATATTTAAAGTTTGTTCTTTGCTTCTGTGGTTGTATTATAACAACTAGCTTTTTCTAATTTTATTTTTTATTAGAGCCTTATAGTTACACATAGCAGTTGGGTTCATCCTGACAAAATTATAAATACATGGAACTCAGTTTCAGCTCACAGTCCTCCATTCTCCCTCCTGCTTTGTTTTTCCTCCCTCGGCCTTGGTAGTTGCTTTTTTCTTCTCTCGTCAGGAGGCTTCTGTAATGAATACTACATTTGTGTTTGCTGTTTTTTTTTTTTTTTTCAGCTGACAGCGAAGACAGTACTGTATCCATCCAGATAAAGTTAGAAAATGAAGGCAGCGATGAAGATATTGAAACTGATGTACTCTATAGTCCTCAGATGGCTCTAAAGTTAGCTTTAACAGAATGGTTGCAGGAGTTTGGTGTACCTCATCAGTACAGCAGTGAGTTTGATCATTGTTTATAAGGGGATTGGATCACTGGGTTGAATCAGAGTAAAGAACACTTTTCCTTACCTTAGGACCAGTGGACAGTGAAATTAAATGAAATTTAGGGATCTGGAGAAGAAGTGTTTTAAGATCTTCCAGTTTTTTTTTTTTTTTTTTTTTAACAGGCTTTTATTTTATATACATTTATTATGCCATGAATTCATAGGGAATAGATTCCAGCAGCTCAGTCTTGGCTCTTAAGAGTGCTTAATGTGCTCAATATGCACATTCATTTTCTTGGCAAGAATCTTGCCCTTAACTTGGTTATTCACAACAGTGCCAACAGAGTGCTAGATAACATTGTAGACTCTCTCAGTTTTGCCATGATTACATTTGTGGGGCATTCCTTTTTGAACAGTACCCTTCCTCTTAATGTCTACAGTATCACCCTTGTAGATTCGCATATGGGTGGCTAAAGGAACAACTCCATGTTTTCTAAAAGGCCTTGAGAACATATATTGTGGTGTTCTCCTCTTTCCTTTTGTGTTTGTCATTTTGGCGAAGATGGCAGTTCCAGCCAGAAGGCTTACCTCCAGTCTTTTTTTTTTTTTTTTTTTTTTTTTTTTTGGTGGTACTGGGGATCGAACTCAGGGCCTTGTGCTTGTGAGACAAGCACTCTACCAGCTGAGCTATCTCCCCAGCCCTTACCTCCAGTCTTTAAGTAGCTTTTATCTTGATGAAATGCCACTTTGAACTGTTTGCCTTTAAGTATAGACCTTCAAAAAAGAGGATAATACTCAGTGTCTTGGGAGGCTGAGGCAGAAGCATTGTGAGTTCAAAACCAGCCTCAGCAAAAGGGAGGTGCTAAGCAAATCAGTGAGACCCTGTCTCTAAGTAAAATACAAAATAGGGCTGGGGATGTGGCTCAGTGGTTGAGCGCCCCTGAGTTTAGTCCCCGGTACCAAAGAAGAAGAAGATAATAGTTTAAAGATGTTTATTTCCTGTTTTCTCCCCCACTCTCCTTTCTTCCATGCGTCCCTGGTGGTTTAGAGAAATTTCACTTTTTTCAGGGTTCAAAGTGTTTGAAACTCAAATTGAGATTCCAATTTGAATTTAGAGAAGGCATTTCTCTAAACCAGATTTGTTCTGTTTCTAATAGTGATTATCTCTTTTTTTCTTTTTTGTAGGTAGGCAAGTTGCACACAGTGGAGCTAAAGCAAGTGTAGTTGATGGGGCTCCCTTAGTTGCAGCTCCCTCTTTAAATGCCACAACAGTAGTTACAACAGTTTATCAGGAGCCCATTATGAGTCAGGGAGCAGCTCTGGGTGGCGAGCCTACACCTCTGACCAAGGAAGAAGAAAAGAAACAGCCAGATGAGGAACCCATGGACATGGTAGTAGAAAAACAAGAAGAAACAGAGCACAAGAATGACAATCAAATACTAACTGAAATTGTTGAAGCTAAAATGGCAGAGGAATTGAAACCAATGGACACTGATAAAGAAAGCATAGCTGAATCGAAATCCCCAGAGATGTCTATGCAAGAAGACTGTATTAGTGATATTGCTCCTATGCAGACGGATGAACAGACAAATAAGGAGCAATTTGTGCCAGGTCCAAATGAAAAGCCTTTGTACACTGCAGAACCAGTGACTCTAGAGGATTTGCAGTTACTTGCTGATCTGTTCTACCTACCTTATGAGCATGGACCCAAAGGAGCACAGATGTTACGGGAATTCCAGTGGCTTCGAGCAAATAGCAGTGTAGTCAGTGTCAATTGCAAAGGCAAAGACTCTGAAAAAGTGAGTATATACATAATTTACCTGCTTTTCTAGCCAATATGTTTCCCTGTGCTGGAATGTGGGGGAGGTTCAGAAGTTCTTAAATGAGTATGTTGATAACCTGCAAAACAAATTAATTTACCACATTTAAAAATAATGTGTTTTTTTGTTTGTTTTTGTTGTTGTTGTTGTTCTTAATATGTTTTTGAGCTAGGTGCCATGGTGCATACCTGTAATCCCAGCAGCTCAGGAAGCTGAGTCAGGATCAGAAGTTCAAAGCCAGCCCTTAGCAACATAGTGAAACCCTAAGCAATTTAGTGAGACCCTGTCTCAGAATAAAAAGTAAAAAGGGCTGGGTGTTGGACTTATGTTAAGCGCCCCTGAGTTCAATCCCTGATACCCAAAAAAAAGGTTTTTTACAGAGACTCTGCTGAATCTGAAATGTTGTTCCATAGTTTGATTTTTTTTTAGTTAGGAATGTCAATACTGATTATTTTAGGCATGTTTGTCAGTTCAGAGGGACATAGCCTATTCAGTTGCTTATCTAAAGTTTAAACCAGGGATTCTTTAATGTTTAAGATAAATCCCAGGTACCTGACAACATAAATGGTTTAGCTTGTAACAGTCTTGTTATTTTGTTAAGCTTACAATTTTTTGGGTCTTTTTTATTGATCTTAAATATAGATCGAAGAATGGCGGTCTCGAGCAGCCAAGTTTGAAGAGATGTGCGGATTAGTGATGGGAATGTTTACTCGACTTTCCAATTGTGCCAACAGGACAATCCTTTATGACATGTACTCCTATGTTTGGGATATCAAGAGTATAATGTCTATGGTGAAGTCTTTTGTACAGTGGTTAGGTAGGTGCACCAGGAATAATACCTTCTCCTTGATATATTGTCCCTTTAAAAAAAAAAAAAAAAAAAAAATATATATATATATATATATATACATAAAATTATCCCACAGGGAGAAAAACATTTAGGGAATTGGTGAATTTCCAAATCTTGTTTAATTCTTTGTCTAGCTTTCTTTCAAAAGTAGGCATTTGTTGGAGAAATAAGATACAAGTCTCATTATATATTGAGCATACTAATTTTTCTCCCTTGGGCTAATTCAACATAAATATATTGAAAATATGTTAGAAAGTACTGACTTTAACTTGCTCTGACTGAATGCTTCCTGGATGGGACCCCATATACTACTCTTGCCTGATTTGGAGATGAGACACTATGAAATGTGACTCTATAAGCTTTCTGCTGCTTGCTGTGTCTTCTGTAATATTAATGCTCTGTCTAATAGAACAATTGCTGAAATGACCCAAGGGGCCTGGCAAGAGGAAGCCATCCTCCCAGCCCTGTGCGCATGCGAGCTTTAGTGGAAGGCTATTCTGGTGCTACTCGGTATTATTTCACGTGACTTTTTCTTTATCCCTTTACCAAGTAATTGGTTTTAGCAGGGGATGGAAATTATAGTCCCCTAAAAACTCTACTTCTTTCACTGGACTTTCATATGTCTCCTTTGAAAACAATGATGTTCCAGAAATTCTCAAAACTTGGTAAGAAGCACCAGCATGGCCAAGTTTCTCCAGGGACCTCATTTCATTTCCAGGTTTTCAGCCAGCTATAAGGGTTATGTAATGGACTTACACATGGCACACAGCAGGCAGCAAAGCTGACTGACATGTCATAGTTTTCATAGTAGTCACAAATACTATTATGGGTATCATGGTCTTAGTTATGAAACAGATGGTCTGAAACATCGTGAGCTTAGATTAACAAGTCTCATTTTCTGTCCATATACCTTTGGGCTGTTAAATATTAAAAAAATAACAGTTTTCCTGTGATATAACTGAGTGTTAAAAATTGAGTCTCTGAAAGTTTATTTGAAACTGCAGAATTTCCTTTGGGTTGCTGTATATATATATTAGCACAATAAGTAGAAAAGAGAATTTTAACCCTCTTGTTATAAGACTCCAGGACACTTATTGTAGGTAGGAGATGTCTGACTTTAGGCTCAGGAAAACCCTCTGTAGTAGTTGTTGAATGACAGCATTTGCCTTCTAGGCTTCTGACCAGGGAGTTATAATTAATCCTTAGAGGAATTTAAATCTTAAATTTCTAAGGCCACTAGAAATTTTGAACTTAAGTATAGACTATTGAACTTAAGAACATATGATTTTAAATGTTTTTCAACTTTTTAATTCAAGAATTATTAAAATTTAAATTGAGTATGTACAATATTGTTTCTTAGGCTTTATCTCTGTGTTATGCAATTATTGGGGTAACTTTCCCAATTTATAGAGATAGTGGTTGTACAACCTCAAGGTCAGAGCCTCTTAGAAGTTTTCAGTAACCATCTGGGCATTAACTTAGCTCTAAAAAAGCTCACAACAGGGAGAGTATCTTTATGGTTCTATAGTAATTTCAGGGGGTTAATTATTAGAATCTTTTGTTTTCCTCCTCTCCAGTCCAGCTGGCATTCAGTCCTTTAAAGAATGTGGCTATGCAGTACTTTTGATTACTAACGACTTCTATTATCTTCTTCCCCATTGTGTACAGATGGGAGAATCCTCAGCACAAGTGTCTACTACTATTGGATGGACAGCGGCAGATGTTCACAGCGCGTCATGATTAATTAGTTTAAATTGAAAGGTTCTATCTGTGAGGTAGCTCAGGTAGATTTAAGGGCATTAGGCATGAACTGAAGTCACGTTTGCGCAGCGACTGAGGCATTAACCATGTTTTCATTTACACAGCTCTTCGTACATGCAGCTTTTTTATTGTAATAATAGTTGGAAGTGCTAGTTATGTTGTAGTCTCAAAGTGGGGGGTAGGGGAAATTGGCTGAATTTAAAGTTCGAGAAGTATAGTTTTTCCCTGCAGTGTAAATCACTGAGTTATGGAATAGGGCAAGTTCTCTATAGTCTAAATTTTGACCCTATTTCATATTTATTTTATAAATATTACATTCTGTGTTTTTTGAAAAATACCCCTACCCTTAAAACATGACAAACTGAGATATAATCTCTTAATGGGTTGAATTGTCGACAAAAAATTTGGTTTGCTTTGGGACTGTCTGACTAGCACACTATATCTTGTACTGATGAGACTGTTAACTTGAACAGGAGGTAGAATGCTGTCTTCCAATGGAAAAGAACTATATTGCGCTGCTTTATTTTGTCAGAAGACTAGGCAGATGATTTGGATTTGGCTTCTTAACATTTGCTTTTTATTATCTTTTAAATGAAGTTGATTAAGTGGTGATTTAACTGACATCTGGACCTCAAAACCTGCCATTCCATTCATGTGTTCAGTGCATTACAAAGATGATAATGACTGATCAGAGGAACCAGAAAATGTCATGATTTTAAGAAAAAAATGTTTTTAACACTGAACAAATTAGAATTAATTGGCTCTCATTTCTTAGTACTTGCCTGACTGGTATTATACTAGCCATGTCTAAATTTGAATGATCCTTGTCCAAAAAAAATTTTTTTTCATTGTGTTTCATTTTGTCAACTTGATAACAAGTTCTTTTATTTATTTTGCTAACCTTAGTTTTCTGACAAGATTACCCTCCTACCCCCCTTTCCCTCTCCTGTACCCTTCCTCAAAATGTAAAATGTGACTTCAGACAGGTTTAATTCCTTCATGGGCTGTGATAATAAGATAGAATCTATCTCATTCATTTCAGTTTGTAGTTATAATGGCTTGATTTATATAACTATATCTAGGAAGTGTACAAACTTGACCCAAACTTGAGACTTAATTTTCCTTCCAACAATTAAACAGCAAATAGAACTGTTAACAGTTTTTCATTAACCAGAGGAAGGAACATCAGTATTGAAATTCCATTATAATTTTTAAAAATAATTATTATCACAGCCTTGCCCTGAAACCCTGGATTATTATTGTTAGAGAGCTATTTCCACAAGTGTTTGTTAGTTTGTTGGACATTTGAGACCCCAGGAAATCCCCTTTCTCGTAACGTTCTCCGCTTGGATCTGATCTCAACAGGGTGTCGTAGTCATTCTTCAGCACAGTTCTTAATTGGAGACCAAGAACCCTGGGCCTTTAGAGGTGGTCTAGCAGGAGAGTTCCAGGTATCAAATATGAATTCACAACTGAATTGACATTTTCTTTGTTTTATGAGAAACCTTATTTTGCGCATCAGATGGCTGGAAGGATTGGTCTGCCGAAGGCTTTCTAGTCCCAAATTCAATTTAGTTACATAGCTGGATTTTAAATCAAATTTTCCTCCTCTTTCACAGTAATTTCTGAAGGAGATGCTGCCAATCCCCCCCGCGCCTGCGAAGCGCAGCGGCTCTAGGTATACACTTCACATTGTTTCTTTGCAGGTCGCACAGCATTTTAATCTGCGCCCGCAATGCACAATGCGCGCATGCTTGTCTGCCAGTGAAAACTCCATGAGCAAATAAGATGATCATTATGCATGGGTAAAAGGTGAAAGGGCTTTGGATATTTTTTCCAGTTAGTTTATAAATATAACTTGATTGAAAGAATAGTCCATTAGTGAAAACATTTTTTGCTTTTGGAATTTGTTCATGGACTTTTCAGGTGCTCTACTTTTCTCCCCCCAACAGGTGCTCTGCTGCGCACAGCAAACTGAAGCGCATTGCTTTGGGGATAAAGCGTCTCCTGGACAGATAACCCTCTTCAGACCAAACCTCTCCTCCTGACATTCTGTTCTGCCATCTTTTAATAGGAAGATGGTCTATTTAAGATTGGTTTTTTAAAAAAACATAGTTGTCGTAATTGGAATAGTTTTTTGTTACTGTTTTTTTATTGTAAATTTAAATTCCCATTACTATGCCACTAAAAGCTGTGTAACTCAGTTTGGGTAATTTCTGTGCAGAAGCACTTCCCTATCCCAGCAAAGAGGTGTTTATATTAGTAAAGCATAGTACACCCCTCTTCTTTAGGTCTGCCTGCAGTAGCCAGTTAATGTTAAGTTGGTAATCTGCAGTGCACACTCATTTAAAGAAATGGATATCTTCCCAATGCTAATCCGTCTCCTTTTTTTTTCCTTCCACAGCGTTTGCTGCCAATTGATGGGGCAAATGATCTATTTTTCCAACCACCCCCACTAACTCCTACCTCCAAAGTTTATACTATCAGACCATATTTTCCTAAAGATGAGGTAATTGTCTACCTATCAACTTGGTGAATGGTTGTTATAAACTCACAACTTTCCTTTTAACTCAATGGTTAAGAAAAAAGTCTCTTCTGTCTTAAAATAAGAATTTTGTATTTTGTGGTACTAGGGATCAAACTGAGAGCCTTGTTCGTTATAGGCAAGCATATACCACTGAGCTATACCCTAACCTTTAAAGTACAAACTTTTAGATGAGGATGTTAAATAAAATATTGAACACAAGAGGAGGAAATATAAGAGAAATTGGAGGAAAAACCTAAGGAGTAAAGTTAAGGACTCCTGTCATCTTGTGCAGGTCCTTTAATTCCTCTTGTAAAAAAGTCAAATGAAATGTATTAAAAGTTGGAATTACAAAACAGGTAATGTCGGACTTACTAAACAGTTAATGTCTTTGTTTTTTGTTTTTGTTTTTTTTTTTTTTTTTTTCTTTTGGTACTGAGAAACCCAGGGTCCGTTTAGCTACATCCCCACCCCTTTTATTTTTTTGAGACAAGGTCTTGCTAAGTTGCTTAGGGTCTCACCAAGTTGCTGAAATGGGCTTCAAACTTGCAATCCTCTTGCCTTAGCCTCCTGAGTTGCTGGTATTATAGGCACATACCAGCACCACAACTGTGTCTAAATGACTGTTAATCCTTGACTGGTTTTCTCCAATATGTTGTTACATAATTTTCTGTTGTGCCTATAGGCTGTTGATGATCATTTATGGGAAAAGGCAAGGCTGTTTAAATACAGCAATATTAAAACAGTAACATTTCTTATTTTAAAAATAAGAACTATTCTTATGTTTTAGAAAGTTAAGAGACTCAAACTCAAAATGTGCCTTTTTTTTTTTAAGTATTGGGGATTAAACCAAATACTTTACCTCCTGGATTATATCCCAGCCTTTTTTTATTTTTTCTTTTGAGACAGATTGTTGTTAGGTTGTTGAAACTGGCCTGGAACTTGGCCTCACAAGTTGCTGGGTTTTCCTGGCATTGAAATCTACAGTTTACTACCAAAACCCATCTCCCACAAAACAGTTTTTATTGTTTACTAAAACCATGCTGTTTTCCACTGGTCTTACAGGTCTGGACCAAAGAATAAATCTTTATTTAACAAAGCACAGGTGATATTTCTGACAGGACAGACATTTTGTCACTCTGTCCCCAAATTGACATATAAATCATATTGTTGATAGATTCAGTTGCCATTTTTCTTGAAGTGTTCCTTAACTAGATTGTATTTTCAGGCTTCCGTGTACAAGATTTGCAGAGAAATGTATGATGATGGAGTGGGTTTACCTTTTCAAAGTCAACCTGACCTTATTGGAGACAAGTATGTGGTGACTATTTGGATTTGGGAGTAGACATTTTATGGTCAGGTTTATCTGGTGAGGGGAGGTGATGATGGAATTTTTTTTTTTTTAAGTTCCATTTTAGTAAAATCTGAAAATCAGTATGTGTGTGTGTCTATTTGCTTTTATATCAAATGTAGTTTCCAAAAGATCATTCAAGTACATTCTGAATTTGTATTAGTAACTTAACAAGCTCACTCTGGCCTCTTTCCTTCTGAGCAGGTTAGTAGGAGGGCTGCTTTCCCTCAGCCTGGATTACTGTTTTGTCCTAGAAGACGAAGATGGTATATGTGGTTACGCCTTAGGCACTGTCGATGTGACCCCCTTCATTAAAAAATGTAAAATTTCCTGGATTCCCTTCATGCAGGAGAAGTACACAAAGCCAAATGGTGACAAAGAACTCTCTGAGGCCGAGGTAATATACTGGTTTAGAATTATACTACAGTAATAGTTCTGTTCTATTTACTTTTGCAGTACTGGGGATTGTACCATGTGCTTCATATATGTGCTACTGAGCATTCTTTCCCCATCCCACACCCCTTGTGTTTGTGTATGTGTTTTGCTGGGAATTGAACCCAGGGTCTCATGCATACTAGACAAGTACTCTACCACTGAACTACATTCCCAGTCCCATATCCCTTTTTTTGCAACAAAAATCTTGCAAAGCTTCCCAAACTGGTCTTGAACTTGGGATCTTCCTGCCCTAGCCTCTTGAGTAAGTAGGATTATGGGCATGAGTCACCATGCCTGGCTTGTCTTATTTTTTTTTAATGACATACTTGTTAAGCGCTGTGACTGAGTCGTAGAGTGCTTGCCTAGCATGTGTGAAGCACTGGGTTCAATCCTCAGCACCACATTAAAAAAATTAATAAATAAATAAAATACTTGTTAAAATATAAAAGTAAGCCTGGTGTGGTAGCCCCTACCTGTAATCTCAGGTGTTCAGGAGGCTGAGGCAAGAAGATGACAAATTTAAGGCCAGCCTGGGCAACATAGTGAGACCTCATCAAAAATTTTTAAAAAGGGCTGTAGCTCAGTGGTACAGTGCCTCTAGGGGTTCAGTCTCCAGTACTGTTAGTGAAAGAAGGAATGAATCATAAAATCTCAGTACTTTCCAAGTTAATTTCTTAAAGGAAGTCTTAGTACTTTTTAAAAAATTTTAAACAAGATGTTAGCTTTGATGGGAAGACTAAGATTCTTTTTTTCTAGGATAATTTCTCTCTACTTAAAGGTAATTTTCTATCTACTTAAAGATAGATTGCTCTGCCTGTAAAAACTCTGTGGAAAAAGGTTGTAAAATTACCTTGGTTTTAAAATGCTATATAAAAAACAAAAGTTCTCCCATCATACAGAGCATACAAAGATTTTTATGTTTTTATTGTTAGAGCAAAACAACTTACTAAAGAGCTAAATGTGAACAAGTCATAATGGAGAAAGGGTTTATTTTCATAAAACCAATATTTTTCCCATACAAATTCCATTTGAGGTCAGTCAGAACATACCATTGCTTTGCACCATGATCAACCAGAGGAAGGAAGAGTTGTGCTCCATTTGTGTACAGTGTGTCCAAATGCATTCTGTCGTGTATAACTAATTAGAACAAATTAAAAATAGAACTAAAAAAAATACATACCATTGGCAATTCACACAAGCACACCATTGGCAATATGCTTGTGCATATATTATCAATTACCTTATGTAAAATAGGGAATGGGGCCAGACGCAGTAGTGCATGCCTGTAATCCCAGGGACTCAGGAGAATAAGGCAGGATGATCTCAATTTGGGGGGCGATGGGGGGAAGATGAGGGGAAGAAGTAAGTAAAAGAATTACTATAGAATATGGGTGGAGTGCAGTTTTCTGAGATGTATTACAGATGGCCCCCAACTGATGATAGTCCAATTTACAATTCTTTTCTTTTTTTACTTTATGGTACAAAAGCAATATACATTCAGTAGAAACTATACTTCAGTTTTGAACTTGGTTTTCCTAGCTACCAGTAAACATTTTGATATGCTTCATGAAGCTGGGCAGCAGCAGCAGGAGCAAGCCACATGTTTCAGTCAGTCAGCTGATCAAGGCGGGAAACAACTGATACTTATAATGTATGGTCGTCCATCATTATCCACAGTAAATTGGTTCCAGGTCTACCCCAACCATACCCCTATGAATACCAAAATCTGATGATGCTTAAACCCACTATATCAAATGGTCTTTTTGTGTGTAATCTACATATGTCCTCCCATATGCTTCTTGGTGTGTGTGTGTGTTGCTTTTTACTTTTTTTTTTAAAGGGAGGGTATGGAAAATATAACACTAATGAATGAAGTACCCCAAAAAGCTACAAAACAGAAAAATGGATTTACTATGATCAGAAAGCACAGATACCTATGGCTTCCTTCCATATATTCTGCAACATTTCTAGATTACTTACTAATACCTAATAAAATGTAAATCCTATATTGTTTAGGGAATAATAGCAAGGAAAAAAGATCTTACATACTCTATACAGAAACCCCCACACACCCCAAATTTTACATTTTGAAAGTGGGTTTTACTGTGTTGCCCAGCCTGGTGTTGGACTTCAGTGATCCATCGATTTGCACCTGTCTCTCGAGTAGCTGGATGTGTGTGCTACCACACCAGTCCCCCAAATATTTCTTTAAAATATTTTTTAGTTGTCAATGAATTTTTATTTATATGTGGTGCTGAGAATCAAACCACTTCCTTACACATGCGTGGCAAGCTCTCTACCACTGAGCTACGACCCCAGGCCTCCAAATATTTTTGATTCCCATGAACCTGCTAGTATGAAGGGCTGACACCCTGTGCTGTGTTGGTAAGCTATGATGTTCAGGTTAGGTACACTAAACTCATTTTGGGGAAGGATACTGGTGATTGAACTCAGGGATGCTTTACCACTGAGCTATATCCCCAGCCCTTTTTATTGAGACAGTTTCACTAACTTGCAAAGGCTGGCCTCAAAATTTTGGATCCTCCTGTCTCAACCTCTCAGGTTGATGGGATTACAGGCACATGTTACCATGACCAGTTATAAATGCACTTGTGAGTTGCAGTACTTTGAATTTATAGTCCCCATCATAAGTTGAGCATCTTTATTTTAAAACACCATAAGAATATGTTGGGTACTCAGGGCAAGTTTAGGTAATTAACATGTCTTATTTGTCAGAAGGCTAACTTGCCTTCTCAGTCATGCATTTTACATTATACTTAAATAACAGTGAAGTACATTAACTTTTTTTAAGAAATTCATGTTTTCAATAGTTTTAGATTCTAGAAAAGTTGCAAAGTTAACAGAATTCCTGTATACCTCTGACCCATATTCAACATTTGTTAAATAAATCTAAGAAGCCAACATGGGATCTGTTACTATTAACTAAGTTCCAAACCTTTTTTTTTTTTTTTTTTAAAGGTACTAGGGGTTGAACTAGGGTGCTTTACTACTGAGCTATATCCCCAGACCTTTTTATTTTGAGACAGGGTCTCACTAAGTTGCTGAGGCTGGCCCCAAACTTTCAATATTATTATCTCAGCCTCCTGAGTCACTGGGATTATAGGCATGTACCATTTTAGAAGAATTTTTTTTTTTTTTTTTTTGCGGTGCTGGGGATCGAACTCAGGGACTTGTGCTTGCAATGCAAGCACTCTACCAACTGAGCTATATCCCCAGCTTAGCTATCTCCCCAGCGGCATGTACCATTTTATTGACCAGTTTTTCCACTAATTTCCTTATTCTATTCCAAGATTCAATTCAGGATATAACATTGCATTTAAATAAACTTTTTTTTTTTTTTTTTTTTGGTGGTGGTTCTAGGGATTGAACCTCAGGGCTTATGCTTGATGATAGGCAAGTGCTATACCACTGAACTATACCCCAGCTCCCTAGAAAGCAGCAAAGCTTTGAACATGAAAAATGCTTCAACTTGAATCATAAGCTAATTAATTCTGTGGTGATAATTTTGTAATGTCTGGAAGAATTACTAAATATTGCTTCCATTTTCCTATTGCTGAGTTCTAGGATATAAATATATAATGGGTAACTATTGAAAGTGAAAAGATTCTAATTTTTGCAGAAAATAATGTTGAGTTTCCATGAAGAACAGGAAGTGTTGCCAGAAACTTTCCTTGCCAACTTCCCTTCTCTGATAAAGATGGATATTCACAAAAAAGTAACTGACCCAAGTGTAGCCAAGAGTATGATGGCTTGCCTCCTGTCTTCACTGAAGGCTAATGGTGAGTACATAAGGAGTTGGCATTGTTTGAGCAAGGGAATTTGAAACAGGAAAGAAGTGAATTGTGAATCTGTACTCTTAATATTTGTTGGTGTGTGTGCATGTGGGGGTTATGTGAGAAAGAGATGGGTCTTTCTTACTATGTTTACCTGCAACTCCTGGGCTGAAGCAGTCCTCCCACCTCAGCCTACAGAGTACCTGAGACTATAGCCACATGCTACTATATCCAACTTATGGCTTATTTTCTGAATTATTAGTGGTGTAAGAATTCCATGTATATTAATCGTTGAAAAATGCTACTTTTCTTTTATAGTTGAAAATTAACCTAAAGGAGAAACTTCTTTGGGAATTAGATTTTGGTAGTACTAGGGATCAAACCCAGGGCCTTGTGCATGTCAGGCAGTACTCCACCACAGAGCTACACTCAATCCTTTTTAATTTTGATATAGGGTTTTACTATGTTGCCCAGGCTTGGCCTTGTACTTGGAATCCTTCTGCCTCAGCCTCCCTAGTGGGTTTTTGGGTGTGCACCTCTAAGCTTGGCTCAGTCTTGAGGTTTCTTATACCCTGTTCCTCAAAAGATTTTGCAAAGAGTTTTACTCACTTGAATATTATTATGAATTTTTTAAATGGTTATGAAATTTAAGGACTGCTATAGACAAGCTTATTATCTATATTAAATATATTATGATTATTTCTAATTCATATCCATAATTTTCCTCATCAAGTGACTTACTTATGTTTTGGAATTTTATTTTTAGGCTCCCGGGGGGCTTTCTGTGAAGTGAGACCAGATGATAAAAGAATTCTGGAATTTTACAGCAAGTTAGGCTGTTTTGAAATTGCAAAAATGGAAGGATTTCCAAAGGATGTGGTTATACTTGGTCGGAGCCTGTGACACTGTTGGCACCGTGAACTGTCCAAAAGTCTCTTAACTCCACCTTGTGGTTGGTGGTTGGGGTCTTCATACAGTTCTGCGTCTGGAGCGGCAACATATCAGTCAATTTGAATTGAAAACAAAGACGACTTTGTAAAATTCACCCATCACACTTTCAGACTCCTTACTGGTTGGAAGAAGATAGTATACTGCTGCGAATTCTGTATGAAACAGATGTGGGGCCCCTCATCTGGGTCTTGTGTCTTGTGTTAGGTGCCAAGACCTCTTAGGTGGGCTTATAGGGAGGGTCTTCAATAAATGTAGTCAGCACTATTTTTCTGTATCCGGTGTTGCATTTCTCACCTAAGAGTAATCAAAATCACTTCTGGCATCCTCCTTGGTTTATTGAATGAAATGTCTCATTCTTTAGAGACATGCAGAGTTGAGAAAGAGTTTAGTGGGTTTCAGAGGCTTCAGGGTTGATTTTCCCAGGTGGGATGGTTGTGGTGTTAGTTTAAGATGAATAAATGATTTCAATTTTGGGCAATTTTTCTGCTTTTTGTAAAGCTATGGCCAATTGTCTCCTGTAGTAACCATTGGTTCAGGCATGTTGTACTTTGTAGGGACAAATGTGCAGTTGTTTGTGGTAAAAGCCTAAAATTGACAAACTTGTAAATTTCTTTGTATATAAACTAGGTGTAACTTGACTATCACTATCCTTTTTGTTTACGGTTTTGGTAATTTTTGTTTTCTTTTTTAAAATGAAAAGGTGTTGCAGGATGGCACTTTGAATTAGCAAATCAACAGAAGGTGGATTTTCCTTTTTGTCTTTTTTTTTCCATAATAAGTTTTAAAGTGCCTCCCACCTAGGGGCTAGGTCATAACCTTTTTGGGTATGAGAGCCTAACTTTTTAGATCTGTTGCAAAATGCAGTCACTTCTGGAAATTAACCTCAATAACAGATCAGCATGTGAAATGTTAGTTTTGACATCTGTCAAATAGGGTAAGGAGACTGAATGTTTTTTGCCTTTAGATCAGTTGTCCTTTAATCTGAAGACCTGTTACTACAGATTTAAATCAGTCTTTAATTCTTGCATGATTTTATCTAATTTTTAAAAAAAATGAGCACACTTTAACCAGTGATTTATGGCTACCCCTGTTTTTCCTTTAATCACAGGTTCTGAAAGCTTCATGTATTTTAATTTGGAATTGGTGTTTTTAAGGGTTCTGTGCATGAGGCTGTCAGGTAATTTCTGCAGGATTCATTTTTTTCATCATGGCTGGCTGACTTCTCCATAGATTCATAACAGTATTTTGTTATCTTGCTTCCCTGCAGTTTGCATCAGCTATTTAATTTTGAGCTGAATGAGGGGAGAGGGACAAAGAAGGAAACTTGAAACAGATTTGCCTTCATAGATCTCCACTAGTGTGGGCTTTGAATGAGGCTTAAAGCATTGTATGTAGTGGTATCTAGTGACTTCCATTGGAGGCCCAAGTGTATGCCCAGTGGGTGAGAAGGAAGGAGGCCTCTTTGTTCTTAGGGTAGAACTCTTTTTAACTGATAAAATGTAGTGTGTTGGCAAGCTGAAAACAAGTTTGCATTTTTGAAGACTGAGGTGAAGGTAAGATCCCTATCCTTACTAGATATTAAGACAGTTGAATGTTTGTCTTATTTTGACATCTCAAGCACTAGTGGACAATTAACAGCATTATATCTGGAGGATTTTGGAGTCATCCTCATGTGGGATCAGGATTTTAAAACAAGTGCTTTTGGTTTTATCTTGGTTTTTAATAATCCCTTTGGCTGGCCTCTGGTCACACGTGCTAATAACTGTGCAACAGATGTCCAAGTCTATACCTTCATCACTATAGGATCATAAAGTGCTATGCTATCTTCCATGGTTATGAATATTTATTAAGGTTGGAATGACATTTCATTGATTGTTTAGATCACAGCTCAGTTCCTGTAGAAAACGAACTGTAAAACTATCGGAAGACCATGCAAGAGGCTAAATAAAACTTGAAGTGAATGTGTGTGGTGTCGTACTGCCTGCATCTACTTCTGTCTCCCCCCCCCCCCCCCCCCACGCGCGCACACATACACCTTTTCTCTGAACTCTAATGCCTCATCTTAGAGCAGGGAGGTATTCCTTCTCTTGAATAGGCAGCCCTCCCCTATTCCCATCTCCAGTAAGTCTTCCAGTTTTTCTCAGGGCAAAAGGAGCTAAAGAAAAGTAGACTAATTTTTAGCAAAGCCACTCTCTTGCCACAGTTATAACCTGGGCAGTTTCTTTAATGTAACAGGCTAGGAATGCAGTTTGCCTGCCTCCCTGTTCAAAGGGGGAAAGATGGGGGAAGTACCTTAAATTTTGATATAGAAAGGAATTGCCATTCAGGTGTCTAGACAGGAGCATCACAAGTTCAAGGCCAGCCTCAGCTAGAGATGTAGTTCCATGGTAGAGCACCCCGGGTTCAATCCCAGTACCAGGAGGGAGGGATCCAAAGTAGAAGAATGTACCTGAGTTGATTGAGAATTAGAAACTCCTAAAACCTGAGGATACGCCAGGAGCAACAGTTGAATCCCCCAAGGAAGATAGACCATCTGGATAGCAAGTAGCGGCAGCGTTTAGAAAACAAGCAAAAGAGAAACCGAACGGAAAGGTGGGCGGAAGTTCTACAGCTGAAACTTCCTTCAGACCCTTCGACTGGCAAGTCCAAGCGTTTTTTTTTTTTTTTTTTCCCCTAAGAAAAGTGCTGTTCTGAACCCCGCCCCTGCTGGAAAGAGTAGTAGGAAAGGTTTAACCTTCAACGAAAGCTTACCTGGGTTGGAAGGGAGACTGCATGGGGCGAAGAACCAGAGGAAATGGGTGTCAGGGTAAATTGGCAAAAACGTTAACGTTAAGGCTAAGTCTATGCTTTTCTGTGACGTTACTTCCTCTGAAGTCCTGCCAGGTGCTAGCAGAAGTTGCGGTTTACTGGGAGAGTGGGAGGAGAAACCCTAGATCAGTGCGTTCCCACTGCTTTCTCTCTCCCTTAGCCCAGTGTCTCCTTTAATGGGCGGGGCCGGAACTGGCCGAGGTTGCCGTGCTCCGTACGTACTCGGGGCGGAGCTTGCAGGCGGCCCTTGCAGCATGGCCGCCGGCACTGCAGCTGCTTTAGCATACTTGAGTCAAGAGAGCCGAGCTCGGGCCGGGGGTGTCGGGGGTCTGCGGATCCCGGCCCCGGTCACTATGGACAGTTTCTTTTTCGGTATTGGGGAAGGGAGGGGCTGAGGGTGGACTTGGGCAGTAAGAGGTAGGGATGAAGAACAGGAATGTGAATGGTTGCACGACATGGATGTGGGCGGAGGGGTTCTGGTTCTCGCTGTTCCCTGCGGAGAGGGGTGCCTAGCACGCGACTGGTAAAGCCATAGCCGGCGCCGAGACCCCTACCCCAGACGTGCTGGGTCGGGCCAAGGGTCTAGTTACCGAGGTGTTCTGAGAGAAGGGACGCCTGGTAGGCGTGTTAAGTGGCCAATTAGTCCATGACTGTGCATGACCTACCCCGGCTTCTGCACACAACACTCAAGCATACCACAATATCTCTTCCAGGCTGTGAGCTTTCTGGCCACACCCGCTCCTTCACTTTCAAGGTAGAGGAAGAGGATGATGCAGAGCACGTGCTGGCGTTGACCATGGTGAGGGGCCGTATAGGGTGCTGGCAACTAGTGGATCTCTACCTGATTCCCCTGCTACCCCTTTAATAGGAGTCACCTCTGCCTGAGCCCGACATAGACTGCTCCCCTGGTCCCCTGATAGAGGGGCTTCTGAGACTGGGCAAGTTCTAGGGTAGGTGCCTCAACTTGTAGTGTCAGCCTGTCTTGAGGAGACCCTGAGGCCCTGTATACCTTTCCCAGCTCTGCCTCACCGAGGGGGCCAAGGATGAGTGTAATGTGGTGGAAGTTGTGGCCCGAAACCATGACCACCAGGAGATTGCGGTTCCTGTGGCCAACCTCAAGTTGTCTTGCCAGCCCATGGTAAGTTCTCCAGCCGAGTCTTGGGGTGGGGTGGGATGGGGATTGAGGACATCAGTGCTCATCACAAGATGAGGTGGGCCAGGAGTGGGCCAGGCCTTCATCCTTGTCTTCCTCCCAGCTCAGTCTAGATGACTTCCAGCTTCAACCACCTGTAACCTTCCGTCTGAAGTCGGGCTCTGGCCCTGTGCGAATCACAGGGAGGCACCAGATTGGTGAGAGGAAGGGAGGGCCCTCTCCTTTGCCTCCGTGGGCTCTGCATCCGGCCTCCCCCAACTCCAAACTCCTCCGCCATCCAGCGCATCTCCCAGTATAGCCCAATCCAACCTGCATGTCCTCCCAAATTATATCCCTTGGCATGATGAGCCCTCCATTCTCTGCCCTGCTTAAGCCTACCTAGTTCATGCAGCCTGTCCCAGCTTTACCAGCTCTAATGATGTGACTCCTTTGGTTTCTTCTCACCTAGTTTAGTATTTGAGGCTCTTCCCACCTAGATCATGAACTCTGGAAGGTCAGGGTCCTTGCTGGCCTAGCACTAGAGGGTATGAACAGGTGACATGTATTATGACGAGTCTTTTAAACCTCCTCCGGTTTGTGTTTCCACTAGTTACTATAAGCAATGATGTTTCTGAGGAAGAGGAGAGTGAAGAAGAGAATGAAGAGGAGGAAACTGAGTTGTGCCCCATCCTTCCTGCCAAAAAGCAGGCGGGTAGACCATAGCCGCCTTTGGTAAGTAGGAAGGGAGGGCTGTCCAGAAGGTTCTGAGAGGCAGCAGGAGGAGCATGTAAAGCCTAGATGCTCACTGCTTATTTGTTCTTCTCAGGTCAGGTAACTGCCTGCTACATCACCATGCACCATGTTCCTGGACAAGTTTCAAGAATTTTAAATATTTCTTCTCCATTGAAGAGGAGAGTTGGGGGCATGGACTGGGTGGGAGGGTCTTGGGCTGGTGCTAGGAGGCATTCTCCTTAGGGTCCTGGTGTTCTGGTCCTATACTATGCCTGGGGCCTCCCTTTCCTTAGGGGTAGGAGGAATTTTGAACTTTTATCCTGACCCTCTCTCCCCACCTGCCTGTGAGGATTAGAGGTTAGTATCTGAATCTCAGAACTACACATTTGTAACACTTTTTACATTTTTAGATAAAGGTTGAAATAAAGTGGTGTAAGGTTTTTTGCAACTCTCTCTGTGTGGCTTCTTCTCTCTCCCCTGTAGGACTTCTTCCCATGCCAGTGACATTTCCCTAGGGACCACCAGGTGGCACTGTGGCAGCACAAAGGGTAGCCCTGGGCCTGGGTAGGTGGAGGGAAAATACTTGAGATCCTGCTAGCCCCAGGACCCTGGACCAGGACCAGGTCTAGGTCCCAACTGCCTTGCCAGAGGAGGACCTCCCAACACCCAGTCCATTCCCAGCCCACAGGTGGGGGAGGGCCATCACAGGAGGTTATCAGCATCCAAACAAGGGGTCTGGGCCTCTGTCAGCACTCAGGCTGATGGGCAGGGGGGCTGATAAGCAGACTTAAGCAGCTTGAGGAATGTGCATCCCTAGCTCCATGAGGGGGCTTAGGCCCAGAGAGGGCCTGTGAGGGGTGGGGTGGGGACCAGTCTTTGCTTCTCCTTCAGTCTTTCAGGCAGGTTGAGCAGGGCTGGGCCCTTAGAAACCTGATTCCTAGGGCCAGATGGAGGGAATTCGCCAGATTGGGTGACAAGGAAACCAGAATCCGGGTGGCCTGGCATATGGGGGCAGAAAAGGGCCTCTGGGAATCAGTCTCCTGGGCTAAAGGGTTCCTGTTCCCCAGCACACCGCCCGGTGTGGGGGTTTCTGGTGCCTGGACTCAGGTGGTTCTGGGCTCTGACTTAATGTGCCAGGAGAGAAAGGGGTGCATTTGTATGAGGGTGAAGGTGTACGTAACCAACTCTGAGGTCAGCAGTTCAGCTGTGTTGATGAGGGGGTGTCACTGCCCTGCAAACAAACAAACAAACAAAACATTACCTCTCCAGACAGCGTGAGACCGGACAAGCTGAGGATGGACAGAGAACAGGGCCTGAGGGAGTCAAGCCAATTCCCACACCCAGCTGCTGGAGAAGGGAGTGAGCATGGGGGAGGGGGCCCCCAGATAAGTAAGGCAAAGGGGCTGGTATTAGGGCAAGTGAGATCGACTTTGAGGAGTTCCCACAATACAAAAAAGCAATCCCTCTTCACCTCCTTTGAGATTTTTCCTGCCCACCCGCTGTGGTGAGTTAGAGGACCCGGTTTTCATCCTCCCTGCCTCAAGAGAATAAAGAAAGATGTCGCTGTGATCAGGGTTGAAGGTTCCTTTTTCCTCAGGGGATGACTTCCTGAAGTGCTGCTACTGCCAGCCAGGGTGGAGTGGGTAGCCAGACCAGGGCCTGGTAAGTGCAGGGAAAGTGGAGCTGGCGCCCTCTGGTGGACAAAGTTGAAACCTTGTGGCGGTACCCTCTCCCCAAGCTGTCTCTATAGGCTCTAGGCATGCAGTATGGTGTAGGGCCAAGAGTCCCTTGGGCGGTCTGGGCGACCGAATTTTAAGCGGAGGCGAGGGAATAAGTAACTGAGGTTTGCATGCATACACGCATTCATTCATTCACTTGAAGTGTTTGTGCTGGAGTAGAGGAATGAGCGGCAACATTTCCTCCTTTCCCTTCCTCCTCTGGCTCCAACCTCAAAGTCCTCAGCATGTGCTTGGAGGCAAGGGAGACTGAGCACAACACCAAGTCATTTCTGGTGGTGGGGGAAAGTCCCAAGCTGACCATCTACCCCCTGCTGTGGTCCTCTTCCCAATATCCACCCCCTGATGGTGCAGCTGATCGCCCATTGTATTTCTCACCTGTTTTTCTGATAGGTGTGTGTGGGGGGGAGGGTCAGGAATGGGGGAGGGCTCCTAGCACGTTCCTGCCCTCAGTAGGGGCCCAATCCACATCTTCTTAGTCCAGGAGTTTCCCCGGCCTGATCTGGCGCCCCGGGAACGGAGTTGGAAATTGTTTTTCTCCCCCTCCCCGCCTCTCAATTCCCTTTTTTCTGCACCTTCAGCACACAGTGGGAGCGCTATCCATTCACTTTGGCCTCAGAGCGCTTGGGGGTAGCGGGGAGGCGAAAATGTACTCTGGAGTTTGCGGACCGCTGAAAGGCCAGCCTTGTATTTGGGGAGCGAAGGTGTACGACTCCCAGAGGACGTGCGAAAGCGCAAGACCCAGTCTCGGTGATTTGCATTTGAACAGTTGGGTGAATCTTTGGCACTTTGAACGCCAGGCGCTGGAGGCGCGCGTATCAGCGAGAGGCAGTCCCGGTGGCCCACACCGCTGATGTGGATTTGAAGGGATCTGGGTACGACCGCGGAGCAAGGGGTGCATTTGGGTCCGGAAGAGTATATGTTTACGGAGAGGAGTCGTTTGTGTTGTCCAAGAGTGTGTGTTTGTGTTTGCGGGCGAGAGAGTGTGTGAGCGTGTGTGAGAGAGAGCGCGCTCGTGTGTGTTTGTGTTTGCGGAGTGTGGGGGCGGCCGGGAAAGGTGACCAGGCTGTCACTCAGCGATCAGGTTGACAGGCGCTCCCTCATCTGGGCCCGGGAGCTCTGATTGCAGATTCGAGGAAACAAAATAGCAATTGTAATTACGGGGCTTTGATAAGATAAAGGAAGGAGGGAACTGGCTGGGAGGCCAGCAAGGGAGGGAGGGAGAGAGCTGCCTGTGGGGGCCCAGTGGAACATTTGCATCTGTCAGTCAAGGGGTGTGCCCCAGCCAAACTGGGTGCCTGCTGCGGGAATGATTCATCTGCCCCTGTCCCCAAAAGACACGAACTTTCGGGGAGATGAGAGGAATCACCACAAATTGGGCGAGGGACAGTTGTTTCCAAATGTAAAGGAATTTGGTCCCGCAACAGGATGCAGCAGAGGTTAGGAGTGGTACTAAAACCCTAATCTGGGACTCTCTAGGCCCCAGGATGCCCTTCTCTGGGGGAGAAAGAGGAAGATAGGTGAAGATCATTGAGGTTCAGTCCAGGGCTTTCAGAACCTTCTGGAAGATTGGGTACTGGTGTAGTTCAGTGGAAGAGCTCTTACCTAGCATGTGCAAGGCCTGGGGGGTTTCATCCCCAGCACCACAAAAACAAGCAACCTTCTAGGGTCTCCAGAATCTGGACATAATGCTGATCTGAGCCAGGTGCTCTCCCCCACCTCCACTTTGGGGAGGGCAGGTACTGAGAATGACTTTGGTTTTGACTCTGGGACAATGTACACACTATGGAATGGGCTGACTGCCAGGACCCCTTCCTGGATCCTGTTTGCTGTTCCCCGTCCTTCTCTCAGACTAAGTCCATAGTGGGAAGGAGGCACTTTTAGAAAATGCCCACCCCTGCTCGCTGTTTCTCCACTCATTTACTCATACACATGAATAAACATTTTTGAGAGCCTACTATGTATACAGAGTAGGGCTAAGATTGAGCAGACATATCCCTTGCCTGCTATAAGCAACACAGATAGGGAGGCAGACAAGAAGTCATGGTACAGTCCCCTAGACCAAGCACAGTGAAGGAAGAGGGCCAACCCAGGCTGTGGACCTTAGAGCCCCACCTGATTTATCCACCCCCTAATGTGCCCACCTCCCAGTGAGATTGAGAGGAGATAGTACCTGCCAAGATCTTAGCAGATACAAGTGCTCAGTAAATGTCCATACTCATGATTATTGTCTGTTGATGGGAGCCAGGAGGCAATTCTCCTTGGGAAGTTGCCTATGGGTTGAAGTCTAAATGCTCAGCCAATTTTCTCATTGTTCATTCATTCATTCATGCAGTGAACACTAACTGCAGAACAACTCTACCCAGCTTTGCCATGAGCTACAGTTTCTTAGCTAGTAAGACATGGTCCTTGCTTTCAGATTTGTGTGAACAAGAGCTGAGTGAACAGACTCCTGTAGGGGAATAACAGGTGGGTTGGGGCAATCTATTTGTCTGAGGAGGGATGAGGTATTGCAATGGACTTTCTCTTTTCCCTCACTGTTTGCTTGTATGACCGGGAGTGGGGAAAGGTGGGACACAGAAAAAAAAGGTTGTAGGCAGAATCTGACTGTGCCTGGACAAGGGCCCACCTGCCTCCCTCTGGCCTGATAGCCTCCTAGGACCACCCTAACCCCTCTAGCCCTACCCACAGGGTCACAGAGGGCCAGTGGGGAGGAGGCTGTGGATAAAGAAAGCAGCTGGGTAGGAGATCAATGACTCCACCTGCTTCTCAGGGCACCTCTGCCCACCCAGGCTGCTCCCACAGAAGGAGAGTGGTGGCTTAGGGTTTTCAGAAGCTCCAGGAGGGAAACAATAAGGTGAGGAACTGGGAAAGACTTAAAGACTTAGACAACTCTCTCTCTCTCTCTCTCTCTCTCTCTCACACACACACACACACGCACACACACACACACACACACACACACCCCTCAGTTGACATAGACACCAGTCCTTACCTAATACACAAGTGTAAATACCTGTTAAATAAAATAATGGAACTTGAAGTGGGGAAAGTGCTGAGTAGCCTCCATCCAAGTCCCTTTCCCCAGGAAATGCTGCTGAGAGTAGTTACTTTTGTCCCTGGTGCCTGTTGAGTTTTAGGTGGTGGGCAGTGGCTGTGAGTCCTGCTGTGGATCTCCTTCCGTGTAGGTGTCTCCTGGTTCCTCTCAAACTTCAGGCTGGTTAGGGCGGGGGGTGATGGTGATAATGGGGTGGGGGAAGGCACTTCTCTCTCTAGGGCCTTCTTGGAGATTGAGAGAAACTGGTGAGATTCGCAGGGCTGCATACACAGTAGAAGGATGGAGGAGCTGGGCCCCCAGTCGCATAAGCATGTTCTTTTACAAGAGATGGGCGCACAACCATTCATCCCACTATTTGTGGCCACTTCTAAAGAGCAAGCCTGGCGAAGCACACAGTAGGTGGCTTAAGAGACAGGACGCAAAGCCAGACGTATAAGCAGACTCCACGAAGAGAAATAGCACTACTGGACTCATATGCACCGGGTAGTCCAGGAGGGCTGAGCCCAGGGCCTGGGGACCCCACCCAAGGAGACCGTCTGGGCGCCCCCAACCCCGCGCGTCCGTGCCCCAGGAACGCGCGAGGGGATAGTGGGAGGCGCCCACGCCAGCCTCCCCCGCCCCTCTGGCGGGTCCCCAGATCCCTCCCCTAGCCTAGACCCCCAATCCGAGACCCGTCGGCCGCCCCGCCCCGGTCTGCCCCGCCCCCGCCCGGGGCTGCGACCCGGCCCCAGCTCCCAGCCGGGGGCTGCGGGCTCCGGCCGCCCGCCCCGCACTCCCCCCTCTCGCCCGGTGCGGCGCCCCCCGCCCCACCCCTCCCCCTCCCTTCCCACCTACCCACCCACCCCGTCGGCCCGTTACCCTCCCGCCTGCTCCGGCTCCTGAGCAGCCAGCGGCCACCGGCTCCGGCAGCGGCTCAGAGCGACTCAGCGCGGCGCGGCGAGCACGACATTCCACGGGACCCGCGGAGCCACGTCGGGATCGCAGCTAAGCTCCTGCACCCTGAACTTCCTCGGCCTCCGCCCCCTCGGCACGTCCCCCCGCGACCGCCCGCGGGACGGCGTGATCCCGTCAGGGCTCTCGGTGTTCCCGGGGCCGCGCGCCATGGGCAGCCCCCGCTCTGTGCTGAGCTGCCTGTGAGTACCGCCGCCCCCGCGTCCCCAGCCTGGCCTGCGCCCGCCGCGCGCTCTCTGCTCACCCTGCGCCTCTCTCCCGCCCGCTTTTGTCTCCCACAGGCTGTTGCACTTGCTGGTTCTCTGCCTCCAAGCCCAGGTAAGGAGCGCTGCGCAGAATCGGGGGCCAGGCGGGCAGGCGGGGGACCCGACTGGCAATGTCGGGCGGGGGCAAGACCAGCGCTGCAGGGCTGGAAGGAACATTACAAATCCAGTCCCCGAGGAGGGAGCTAAGGAACAGAGTGGTAGTGTCCTGCCTAATGTCACACAGCGAGTGAGTGGCGAGGCTGGAACACAAGGTTTTTTGACTACAGAACTGTCTTGCATGTATGCTAGCCAGATTGGGTGGACAGGAACTCTACTGGAAGTCACACCTGGCCTCTGAGGAAGGGGGCAGCTGGAGCCAGGGGACGTTCGTTGTCAGGGGAGGCCAGGTGAATCCAGCCAGGACCCTCTCCGCGGCCCTCTGGGGAGACTTGTGGTTGGTTTGACCAATGATGGGATGCCTAGGCCCTGTGTGCCTTCAACATTTGTTCTGTAAATTTGTCTTTATAAATGTCATCGGTCGGGTAGCGCTGCCTCCGTACTTAAAAGCACCCTGCTCCTCTAGGAAGGCCCGGGCGGGGGGCCTGCGCTGGGCAGGGTGCCCGCTTCCCTGCTCCGAGCTGGCCGGGAGCCCCAGGGTGTTTCCCAACAGGTGGGTCCAGATTCTCCCCCATCCCGGGCTGGGTCTGGGTGATTTTCCCGGGTGGGGGTTGGTGGCCTGAGCCGGCATTTTGGGAGGATCCCCCCAGCTTCTGCTGGCTGCCTGGTGCAGCGGAGGGGGATGCCGGGGTGTGGGGGCCACTGGGGCCCCTGGGCGGAGTAGCATTATAATGGCGTGTTGTGTATTTTTCAATTTCCTAAAGGTAACTGTTCAGTCCTCACCTAATTTTACACAGCATGTGAGGGAGCAGAGCCTGGTGACGGATCAGCTCAGCCGCCGCCTCATTCGGACCTACCAGCTCTACAGCCGCACCAGCGGGAAGCACGTGCAGGTCCTGGCCAACAAGCGCATCAACGCCATGGCAGAAGACGGGGATCCTTTTGGTAAGGCGTTTTGGTGGCATCACCTCAATAAAAGTAGTTAGCGAAAGGCGGTGGCTCCAGTTGCAGCTGTGGCTAAACCCAACGGCCCCAGCTGTACTGGCTAGAGGCTGGCTTGAAGGCTTCCCAGCCTAAAAGGGAAGGGGTTAGGACCAAAACCTGCTTTATGGGGTCAGCTGGAAAGATAA
Organism: Sciurus carolinensis; assembly: GCF_902686445.1. Taxonomy (NCBI): domain Eukaryota; kingdom Metazoa; phylum Chordata; class Mammalia; order Rodentia; family Sciuridae; genus Sciurus; species Sciurus carolinensis. Next base: position 150,365,604 of record NC_062217.1, on the reverse strand, counting down.
GGCTGGGGAAGGGACCCTGGGGAGGACTTAGCCCACAGGTGCCCCCTTCCCTGCCCAGAGGATGAATGAATCCAGGAGTCTCCCTTACACCTCCCCCTTTATGCACCCCTCCCCAGCTGCAGGTGGAGGCAGGAGGTTCAGGGGGGAGGGGGCCCAGGTTTAAGGGAAGCTCTTGAAAGAAGATATGTCGCCAGGGCCCACAAAAGAGAGTGGGAGAGAGAAGGGAGAAAAATCCCCCTAGCTCTCCCAGCTCAGAAAAGGGAGATACTGTGAACCTTTAAATACTTTGATCAGAAGGGTCAATTACACACTGGGGGCTAGGCCTGGAAAGGGGCCTTCCCTGGACTCCACTTGCTGAGAACCCAGGCAGGCTGCGGTGCAGCAGACTGCGGCGGGTGGTGGGCTGGTGGTGGCCAGGGTTCCCGACTCCCTGTGGGGTGGTGAGTACAGGGAGCTACTGCCGGCAGAAAGGCTGAAGACTGATTGATTTCTAAAACATTCAATATTCCTGCCTTGAAATGTAGCCAATTTCCAGAGTCCTGGATGTACCAAGAGAAAAGCAAGCCCTTTGGGCGGCTGGTGTTGTTTTTAGAGTGATTATTGTGAGTTTAAAAACCTTTAAATAATGACCAAGTTAAACAAGCATGAAAGGAGAGAGGAAGACTCTATTAAAATGTAATAAAAAGGTGAGGCATTTTAAGAGCTAAGAAGAAAAATGAAGAATGATATAAAACAGAAAAAGAACCAGCCTTTTTTCAGATGTGGAGTTTGAAAGGAGTTGCAAGTCTGTAAATGTAAAAAAGAGGTTCAAGATTGTTCTCTATGAATCTCTGGAGAGACCCCCGCGTCTGGCAGAGCGATTAAAACTCTTCTTACTTTCACCTTTTTTAACATTTCCTGAATACTTTCTCCTCTTCTCGAGCCAGTTTGGGGGATCGAGTATGTCTCGCTGCATTTTTTCTGCATCAACGTAGCTGACTTCCCTTCAAAGCTGGAGGAGGAGACATAATTTTCCTGGGATAAATCTGTCACTGGGGTGGAAGAATAGGTTTGAAAATGTTAAGCTTTCCAAAAGCTCAGTTGGGAAAGCCGCTGTAAACTGTAGCCCAGCTCCCGGCTCCCAGAAAGGCTCCCAGATCCATTCGGGAAGGAGAGTGGGGGCTCTCTTGGTGGGGGTGGGGGCAGCCTGCCCGGTGGCCGAGCTCCCCCGCTGGGCTGGTAGAACTGGCCTACGGGCCCTTTGTCCCTCCAAATTGGCTGCTTGCTGCCCTTCTCAGCTTCCAAGGAAGGGTACGAATGACTAGCTCCTCCAGGGCTTACTCCATTGGAGCAAATGGCCCAGCATCCTTGGATTTTGGGGAGGGAAAGAGAGGCCAATCAAGCAGCAGGGGAATTGGTCTTCAGACATCAGAGGAGATCTGCTGCCCATTTACTCTCTGCTTAGACCCAGGGAAGGCTTCCAGAATTCCCTGATTCCTGACTGCAAGGGAGGAGTAGGAACAGGAGGCCCCAAGAGCAGAGGTATAGAAAAAGGTGAAGGAAGAGTCTGGGAAGAATAATGGAGAGGTCCCATTTACTTCATTACAGGCTTAGGAAGGGATAAAGGCACCCATTCTGTTCCTATCTGCCCTGTTTAGCTAGAATCTTCAGAGCCGGTTCCTCTGTCCCTTCTCCAGCCAGCATCCTTCCCTAAAAAGCAGCTGCTCCTTCCTCTGGAAGGCAGACCCAAAGAGGCATGGCAAGGTCCAAGAGGAAGTGGTCAGGAGGAGGTGACAACTGATTTCCTAGCTGACTTGGGGCCAGACTGGGGATTTTGGCCACTGGGCCCCAGCTCTGTGTCTATGTGAGGAGGTGGGTAGTCACAGTGAAGGTAGGGCAGGGAGAGCTGCCTTGCTGACTTCAGTGCCCCCCACCTCTGGTACTGGTTTCAGGGACAGAGAAGGTACCATGCCACAAAAGGCTGGGCTCAGCCATAGGAAGGGCAGAAGACCCAGCCTATTCTTCCCATCAGTAAGGTCAGCCCTTAACCCTCTTCTTGGACAGCTTCTAAGAGAGCAGTTGCATGGAAAAGTGGTGCGGATGGATTCTGGGGCAAGCTGGCTGTCTAAGGGGAGGGGAGGAGGGGAAGAAGGCACAGAAGTCAGGCCCTGTCTCTAGCTCTCCAGACGGGAAGTAGCCCTGCCTAAGTCTCTCTCCTCCTCACCCCCAGAAAGAATTTGGTCACTGGGGTGAGAAGCCCAGCTGTGATGGAGGTTGAAAGAGAAAAGATTGAGTTGTTGCTGTCTGGAACTTGGGGCTGTGGTCTGGTGGATGGGAAGCTAAGGGATGGAGGCAAGATCCTTCCAGCTGGTGTCTGAGGTTCTGGCAATCTGCTTTGGGCTGTGTGTAGGGAGAGCTGTTCTCATCTCTGTCACTTCTCAGCAGAGCAGGGCTGCCCAAAAGGTGGGGGCAGGGATAGTCAAGCCTGTGAGTTCCAACCAAAGTGGCAGGAACAGGAGAGAATGCTTTTACCTTTGGCCTCAGGACTGGAGGTCACCACTGCACCCGGATATTCACCTAATAACCTTGAGGCATGTATACATAATAATTTGAGTTGGAAGGATCCTCAGGGATCTTTTGATTAGTCAAGGAAGTCTGGTCAGATTAAATTTTACTTGGAGCCTATCGCTGTCTGGTTTGAAAAGACATTGGAAGGAATATTGATTCACCCTTTTCAATTTGATGGTCCCAGTCCCTTCTGTGGAACCCAGCTTGTAAGGTGGGATCCTATCCAAGTCCCTCCTCAACTCAAGAGATCTCAGGGCTGTAGCCCATGTTTTGAGTGCCTGGCCTGGCCTGGTCCAGCATTTGCTGCTAGGATGTGACAAGTCCTTGGGTCAGCTAGGGGGAAGCTGTGGATTCTGGGGGTGGGGTGAGTGGGGCCAGGAACCTTCCAGTGACCATCCCACACCTTCCCTGACAGCAAAGCTCATCGTGGAGACAGATACCTTTGGGAGCCGGGTTCGAGTTCGTGGAGCAGAGACAGGTCTTTATATATGCATGAACAAGAAGGGGAAGCTGATTGCCAAGGTGAGGCATCTGGAGGGATGTGGGCCCTGGACCTGGGAGGCAGCCTGGGTTGGTTTAGCTCCTCTAAGAATATTCTTGTGCTCTGATCTCAACAAGGTGTACAGAGACACATAACCACCTTGGGGTTACCTAATGATTGGGTATGGAGTGGCAGCAAAGGAGAAGGAAACTGCTTGAGAGAGGAAGAACTATAAAGACGAAGGAGGAAGGCTAGGGAAGGGACTGGGGGGGCTGGTAAATTCCATATATCTTTTTAACAAATCGCCAAATTGCTTTGCTATTATGTCCAATTACATGGTACCAGCATTTGGAATGTTCAGTAAGCCGCAGGCCCGGCCCCCTCAGCCGAGCTCTGAAATGGTCCCATTAGTCACGGCTCCTCTCCAGCCTCAAGCTCCCCAGCTTCCTAGGCTTGGGGCTTGGGACTCAGTCTCCTCCCAGGCTCCCCTCCCCCATAGGGTGGCTGCCCTGGGCCGGGAGCTGGAGTCCTGTGGGGCTGAGGCAGGCAGGTGGGGAAGCGCATGCAGCCCAGGCCAGACTGGTGGGCAGGAGGCCAGAGCAGGCAGGCTCTGGGCCCCTCACTCTGCCTCTCTGCCTTGGGCCCAGCCCCTCTGTAGACAGCCATGTGTCACTGCTGCCCAGGAGGACAGGAAGTTGCCGGGTGGGCTGCGGGTTGTGAGGGATTAGAGAGCGGGTGCCTGGGGGGGGTGGGCCTGGGCTCCTGCCCCCATCACCATCTGCTGGGGTGCCCACCTGCTGTCTGGGTCCGCTGGCCCTCTGCCTCGCATGGGGGGCTCGTAACACCGCATCTGCCCCCCCTACCTGCAGAGCAACGGCAAAGGCAAGGACTGTGTCTTCACGGAGATCGTGCTGGAGAACAACTACACGGCCCTGCAGAATGCCAAGTATGAGGGCTGGTACATGGCCTTCACCCGCAAGGGCCGGCCCCGCAAGGGCTCCAAGACGCGACAGCACCAGCGCGAGGTCCATTTCATGAAGCGGCTGCCCCGCGGCCACCACACCACCGAGCAGAGCCTGCGCTTCGAGTTCCTCAACTACCCGCCCTTCACGCGCAGCCTGCGCGGAAGCCAGAGGACTTGGGCCCCAGAGCCCCGATAGGCGCCCGCCCAGCCCCTCCCACAGCCGCGCGGCGGGGACACTGGAGAGCAGCTCAGTCCGCTGAGAGCTACGCTGCTAGGGCGGGGGAGGAGCTGGCGGAGCCCGCGATCTAGTTGTTGATATTGTTTGCCGTTGGGTTTTTTTTTTTTTTTTTTTTTTTTTAAACAAAAAAGAGGCTCTATTTTTGTATTCCACTGGCTGTGACGTCTGTCTTCTTACCTCTCAAGAAGGTCCTGAAAAGACCAGCAGAGACTGGTTTCCAACTAGGGCTCCCTGGGGTGGAGGGCTCTCTAGTCTGGCAGAGGTTCTCCTGAGGCTCCAGCACCTGCAGAGCAACTGGCACCTCCGGGTTGGGCAGGGAGCAAAAAGGTGCAGCATAGGTCACCCAGCATAGTGGTGGGTGCCAGTGAGGGCAGTTGTGCCCTAGTTGCTATTAAATGATTGAAATATTTATTTAACTTGCATATTAGAAATGCGATGGAGGGAGTCTTGCCAGGCTTGGCCTCTCTCTGCTGTGCTGCCCAGTGTGACTGGGAAACACAGCAAGTCAGACACCAGCTCTGACTGCAACCTCCCTCTGGCAGACCCTTGCCTATCAGCCATTCCTATCACTGTCACTGCGGTGGTTTCTTGGGAGCATAAAAGCAGGAAAAAGGGGTAGAAAAGGCTCTTGGCTGGTTCTGGGAGTCTTGGAAAGGGGCTGCCCAGCTCTTATCGGGAGTCACTACTAACACTTCCCTAGGTCACATCAGAAAAGATGGACAGGCTAGGACCAGCAATGCAATCTGGATGCAAGTCTTTGAGGATGTGCCTGTGTGCCTAGTCCATGTGAGACGGGTCCCAGATTCCAGAACTGGTTCTGAGAATAAAGCTCCAAAAAATGAAAATAAAGAACAGCTGCTGTGGTCTAAGGAGAGGATGTATTGAGGGGCACCCACAACTTTTGCTGACACTTCGGACATGGAACAAACATTTCAAGCATTTCCTTTGGGAGCTTGGGATAGAGAGTTAGGAACAGAAATTGCTGCGCTCAGGTGCTGCCCAGCACAGGGTAGGTGAAGTCGTGGTTTTCAGAAAGACAGGCCTAACTGGAGAGAAACTGGGCCTGGGGCAGGACCAGAAGGGAGGCTCATGGGCTGGAGTAGAACTCAAGCCAGTCAAGGCCTGGAAAAGAAGCAGTAGGCCATATTTGAAGGACGAGACCACCAGGGTGGACAGCTCTGGAAAGGACAGGTTGTGCCATGGTAGCAGTGGAGCAGGTCACCATGTAGGCAGGACTGACCCACGGTGGGGGAGGGCATGTGGTGTGTTCGCATATGGAACAGTGAGGCTGGCATCACAATGTACCAAGGGAGAGCCCAGGCCCAGAAGTAGGTCTGAGGCCCAGAGCCAGCCCAACATTCACAACTGAGACCTTCCATTCTGGCTGCTTCCATTTCTTTCTCTGAGGATGCTCTGGGCTGCACACCCATAGCCCACCTACTGGGTGGCTATGTCTAGAAACTCCTCCCCTGTATACCTGTTCTTTAATAATTCACTTGGCTTAGGTAGGGGGCAACCCAAGACTTCCTGACCAGGTGGGCCTCCCAGTGGTACAGCCTAAGTCCCAGGTTTGACTCATCCAAATGGATCAGGAATTCCAGAGCTCACTGGAAAGCCTTGGCGTAGACTTGGGCTCTGCCCACCCTTCCTGGGGGGAGTAGACTTGGGCTCTGCCCACCCCTCCTGGGGCTTGCAGGAGAGGGTAAGGGGCTTTGGGTAGAGTAGGGTTCTCCTGGTTCATAGACACTGGGGATATGGGGAGTGGGCTCTATATATCTCTCCACCAGCTCCCTCAGCTCTTGGTGCCTCCTCCTCTGCTCCCCTCCCCCTTTAATTAATTCTGGGTGAGCAGCCTGGCTTTATTGTGCAAGGAGCTAGGGTCTCACTGTGGGAAAAGTCACACCTTCTGAGCAGCTTCTGATGCCATGCAAATGGAGAGACCGTCCAGGAAACGCTTTCATCTGCACGGTCGCCTGTCCAGCCCCCAGCCCAGTAATTACCCACATTTCATTTGTTTGGGAGCAATTCCTGGGGGAAGCTACAGGGTAGGAGGGAGTCTGGGGTGGGGGGTGGAATGTCAGGCTCTCTGCCTGTGATCCTGGTCACAGAGTGGGGCCGGGCTGGGCCAAGGCTGGTCACTGGCTAGGCCAAAGCTAAACCTTTAGCTCCCAAGCTGGGGGTCCTCAGTCCTTGGGGGTTGCGGGGCAGGATCATGTATCTAGGAAGAAGAGATGAGCTGTGCAGAAAACCAGACCTGCTTTCCAGAGATGGGAAGATGCCCCTATAGGAGAGGGTGCAGGAGAGGTGGACAGGAGGCAGGAATCTGGTCCTTAAGATGACCAGAGGCATTGGGGCTGACCCCAGTAGGTCCCCATGTTGGGACCCATGAGAGTTGAGCATAGAGCAGTGGGACAAGGTACCTACCAACTTGTTTATCTTTGAGTTGCTGCCTCCACAGAGCCCTCGCTAATGGGGTTTTACAGCCCACTCAAGCTGCAACTGGCCAAGAATCAATCATTACCGGCACTTAGTGGTTTGATAGTTAACAGCCTGAACTGAAGCCAAACTGGTTGTTAACTGTGATAACAACTGATTTCAAGGGGTTATTGCCGGCCCAATATGCTCAGCCCATTTATTTCAGGGAAAACAAGCAGGGAACTGTGGCAAGACCCAGAAAAGGGAGGAGGACCCGGCAGCCCTCAGCCAAAAGGCTGACCACTGTATCCCAAGTTGGTGCTGGTTTCGAAGGCCTGGGGGCCAGCTGTGGTCCACAAATAAGCTTGACCACCCAGCATCCTCAAGGTCTGTGGGTGCACAGGTCTTCTGGGCAAAAGGCCCTCTTCGGCCCACCCTTCTCTACAATTCCTGCCTGGCCTCTCCTGGTGCTCCTCATGATGCTCTCACAGCCTTGACTCCCCATGGGAAGGACCCCAGCTCTGGTAGCCAGACCTCTACTTGTCCCCACTTAGCAGGTGAGGCTGGACCCCTCACCCAGGGCTCCCAGATCCCTGCCAAGTCAAACCAGAAACTTGCTTGTCATTTTGAAGCCAGTGAAGATCCTATCTAGGTCTGAGCTAGAAGGAATGAGTGAGAGTTCTCTCCTCCCACAGCAGCAGGTCCTGTCCATACCCCCTGTTCTTGGCCAAATGGAAGCAGGTGAGGCCATGGTGGAGCAACATTCTAGAATGCTGCTATTGCAGCAAAGAACCTCAGTTCTCTACCCTCTACAGATGGACAACATGTGGCCTACTAGTCACATAACTAGTGTCATAGCTACCCTAGAAGTCAGGTCTCCATTCCCAGGTCCAGGCTACCTCTTAAAGGCTATAGGTCTCATCCTAATTCTATTCATTCATTTGTTCATTCGTTTAGTAAATCTTTCTTGAGTGCCTATTATGTGTCAGGCTCTGTTCTGAGCAGAGAAGACTGAGCAGGCAATAAGGAACAAAAATTCCTGTTATTATGGTGCTCCTCTCATAGGAAGAGGAAGGTGCAGAACCAGTAGGATACATTGTGTCAGACACTGATAGCCACTATAGAGAAATTCAGAGACAGAAGGTGAAGGGTGGAATCTGTTTTAAATCAGGTGGTCAAAGAAGTCCTCCATAATAACTTTGTGTTGTAGACACCTGGCAGAGGAGAGATGTTCACATGTGGGTGGGGACTGTTCCCAGGTAGAGAGACAGCAGGTGCAAAGGCTTATTGCATTTGTGGACAAGGAATGAGGCCAGTGTGGCCGGAGCAAAGTGAAGGGAGGATGGTGGGGTTGTTCTTGGGGACAGGGAGGAGGAAGCTAGATGCTGAGGTGAGGTCAGAGAGGTGGCAGGGTTAGTGGTGAAGGGCAGATCATACAGGGCCCTTGAAAAGACTTCAGCTTTGCCTCTCAGTGAGATGGCAGCCCATTTCAAGTTTTTTGTTTTTTTTGTACCAGGGATTGAACTCAAGGGTGCTTACCACTGAGCCACACCCCCAGTCCTATTTTATATTTTATTTAGAGACAGGGTCTCACTGAGTTGCTTAGCGCCTTGTTTTTGCTAAGACTGGCTTTGAACTTGTGATCCTCCTGCCTCAGCCTCCCAAGCTGCTGGGATAACAGGTATGTGTCACCATGCCTGGCCCATTTTGGGGTTTGAGTAATAAAGTGACATGATGTGAAGAAAGGTTTAATAAGATTACTTTTTTTTTGGTACTGGGGATTGAATCTGTGGCACTGTTTTGGCAGGGGGATACTGGGAATTGAACTCAGGGACACTCAACCACTGAGCCACATCCCCAGCCCTATTTTGTATTTTATTTAGAGACAGGGTCTCACTGAGTTGCTTAGCACCTCGCTTTTGCTGAGGCTGGCTTTGAACTCGAGATTCTCCTACCTCAGCCTCCCCAGACGCTGGGATTACAGGTATGTGCCTGCCCAGTCCAGGGGCACCTTTACCACTGAGCTACATTCCCAGCCCTTTTTTGTGTGTGTGGTGCTGGCAATCGAACTCATGGCCTTGTGCTTGCAAGGCAAGCACTTTACCGACTGAGCTATCTCCCCAGCCCTCCAGCCCTTTTTAATTTTTATTTTGAGGCAGGTCTCCCTAAGTTGCTGAGACTGGCCTCAAACTTGTGATCCACCTGCCTGAGCTTTCTGAGTCACTGGGATTACAGGTGTGTGTCATCATGAGCAGCTAACAAGATTTTTTTTTAGTTATAAAGTTACTGGAATAATTAAAGATACTAGTGGATTGGGAGTGGTGAAAACGGATTAGAATTTTGGACATTTTTTGCAGGTAAAGATGATAGGATTTGCTAATGTGTTGGGATGTGGAAAAGAAAGGAGTCTAGGGATTTCCAAGGTTTCTGGCTTGAGCAAACCAAAGAATGAAGATTCCATTTGCTAAAGTGAAGAAGATTCCAGAAGGGGCAGATGTAGAGGAGAGAAATGGGAGTTTAGTTTTGAACATGTGAAGCCTGAGCTGATTAAATATTCAAGAGGAGATGCTGAGTGGGTAGTTGCTTGGGTCTGAAATTTAGAATATAAATTGGAAGTGTACAGCACAGTTGATTTTCAAAGCCAGGAAATAGAATGGATTCCCTAGGGAGTGGGTGGAGGTAAAGCAGAGAAGAGATCCACACCTGAGCCTTGATGTGCTCCAAACATTTAAAAGTCAGAGGGAAGGGAAACCCTGGTAAAGATGGAAGAAGTTTGGCCCAGGGGTGGGAAGAAAACCGAGAGAGTTCTGTATCCAGACAACATAAGAGAAAGAACAATTTCTGAATCTGTAGCTATACTAGCTTAAGGATACATTTGCCTGTCATCATCTGTCTTCCCCACCCAATCCCCACCAACCCCAGGACCAAGAGGAAGTGGTCAAAAAACAGTTGGTTTAACCTGGGAGCCTGCTGGATTCTTCTCTCAGCCCCACCCCTGGCTCTTGTCAGCAGGTGCTGTCTTCTCTTCCAGAACATCTCTCCAGTCTAGTTCATCTGCTGCCCTACTGTGTGCTGCTACCACCCTGCTCCAAGCCAATGTCAGTTGCCCCTGCCCCTACATATTCTCCTTTGTTCCCTTCATACACCCCACGATCCATTCCACACTCTGGGGCCAGTCTTTTCAAAACACAAATCTGATTGAGTTACTCCCATCATACCTAGATGGTCTTCCACATGCACTGGCTCTGGTCTGCCCATCCAACCTCACTGCTCACCCACTCTCCCACTGCACTCTGGCACCTGCTCCCAGCTTTATCTGCCCATCTGTGCCTCAGAACCTTTGCATTTGCCGTTCTCCACACTTGGAATGCTTTTCCTCTGGATCGGTGAATGGCTGACTGCCTGATAGGGATCTCTGTTGTCATTCTCTGTTTTATTTTCTATATTATGCTCATCATTGTCTGATGTTTTTCTTGATTTTTATTAATTTACTATCTTCTAGTCTATCTGCTCTACCTTCCAAGAAAGAAGGTAATTTGTGTAACTTGCTCCCTGAGGGAAAGCACCTAGCACACTCTGGGCAGTTGGTGAACAATGTCCCCTTTCCCTATTCAATGGATAAAGTAAGAATTACCCTGAGGCTGTTTAGTGGAGAGGGCATGTTGGGAGTACTTGGTATCCAGGGACATGCAGGATGACCCTGGGGTGGGGATCTCTCTAAGCCTATCTAAGAAAGCCCAAGGTCTGTTTTCTCAAGCTTCAGTAAAAGTCTCCCAAGCCTGGACAAATGGACATCTAAGCAGGACCTGTTGGGCTGGACATCTCAGAACCTTCCAAAATTCTGCTTCCTTTGCAGCCTCTGGGTTTCTATAGCAACCAGGAAACTTCAAAGGAGAGAGTGAAGGGGAATTAAGAGCCAGAGAGAACAGAGGAGAGAGGAGGAGTAACTGGTAGCAAAACAGATGGGGAGCTGGCAGGAACTCCAGGGGGATCCCCAAGTCCCATGTTACTCTGGAGGGTTGTGCCAATAAGGTCTCTTTGGTTGCCCCCCTTCCCCATCTGGATCTTTTGCTGACCCTCAAGAAGTAGCTGTCCATCTGGGCAGGCCCCAGAGCTGACCCTTCATGGAGAGCCCCCACCCCATCCCCCTACACTGGCTGGCAGATGCTGAGCAAGGTTCTGGCTCTGTCCTGCAGTCTGGCTCCTCCCTCAGTCCCTCTCTCAGCACTAGTGAAACAAACTGGAACCCCTGGGCTGGTATTTCTTTTCCTTTCTTTCCTTGGCTGTGTATGATGGGAGGAGAGGATGCTATCCCATGCTGAACAAGCATTAGCATTTGGAGATCATGGTCAGGCCCCCAATCATAAAGCGTCTTGCTTAGGGCCTGGCTGGAGGTGCTCAGAATAAGGGTCCAGACCAGAATAAGGGACTCTTTTTGAGGGAGCAAGGAGAAGCCTGGACATAGCTCTTCCTGGTTTGCAGCCACCCCTTCTCTTGAGCCCAAAGGGTTGGTAAACTAGGTCCAAGACCTAGGAGTGATAAAACAGTGAGCCTGTAAGGAGCCATGGTACTTTGGTCCTGAGATTTAGGGAAGCTTCCTGGAGAACCAGTCAGTGACTTTCAGGGGTGGTAGTGGCCAGGGTCACCACCAAATTCCAGCTGTCTCTCTGTCTGCCCACATGCACATGGCTCCCAAACATCTTACCCATGTCTTGAATCCTTTAGCAGGATTCCTGTCTCTGATTCAACTTTTTTTTTTTTTTTTTTTTTTCTTCTTCTGTGCTGGGGATTGAACCAGGGCCTTGAGTACTCTGGGCATGTGCTCTCCCACTGAGTCACATCTCCAGTCTCAATTGTTTCAATTTGACAAACATCACCAAATCCTGCAAAATCTTTCTTCATGAGCTGGCGGTGGTGACACAAGTCTATAATCCCAGTGATTCAAGAGGTTGAGGCAGGAGGATCCCAAGTTTGAGACCAGTCTCAGCAACTTAGTGAGATCCTGTCTCAAGATAAAAAATAAAAAGGGCTGGGTATATAAGCTATGTAGTAGATCACCCTGTTTCTAATCCCTAGTACCACCAAAAAAAAAAAAAAAAAAAAAAAAAAAATTTATTTTTTCCACAAAGAAATTCCATCATAACAAACATCTCAGTCCCTCTCAACTCACTTCTGCCCAGTCTCTCCTGGGCTTTGGCTATACCCTCCCCCTCCCAGCCTCTGCACCAGCACTCAGTAATGAAGAAAAAACTCATGAAACATTCATGCTGTGTAATACGCCATGTAGGATCTGCCTGA